>NC_139173.1:615000-1003468 GCF_965202585.1 Thalia democratica
AAAAAAAAGCGAACTAGTCGTTTACTTATCAAGATCGAAACCATTTATAAGCTAAGAACAGCGAAAAGCCGCAATGGCTTAAAGCTTACTGTTACGCAGTATAAACTAGAAGCCGATTTTACGCGCGATTTTTCAATTTGTACGCTTGAGAGAAAAGAAGGAAATAAATAAGAGACAATTACTGCGAGAGCGGTACACCATAAAGCACGTACAACTCATCAGTATTAAAAACTTTCATGATTTGTAGTACTCCTGTGTTGTAGAAATTTACAGATACTTTTGGTTGGTACAGAAGTTTTTATCCATTTAAAGCTAAACTTTTAACTTAAACGACATACATGATTTTTTTTAATTTGATCGATTTGTGTTTGAAAGTCATTCAGCATCTTATTTTTTTTAGAACTTTATACGAGTAATTTACGTATACTTGTTTACATTAGTCTATACAAGTGGTCGGCAGACATTTATAAGAAAGAGACAGCAATTGAAAGTAAAAGTATTTCACTTGAAAAAATAAGTATTTTATTTGTAAGAATAATTATTTCATTTGAAACAATAAGTATTTAACTTGCCAGATTGCTTAAAAACATCATTGCAGGAAACTTTAATTTCGCAAAACATTAATTGCATGATAATAAAACTCTTTAAAAGTTCAATTGAAATAAATAGACCTTTAATAGTTAAATATTATGATTAGACTTTAATAATTAGAGCATAATTATGAACTTTTATATATAAAAAACCTTATTTTTGATCTTATTTTTAAACAACTAAGTATAAATACTTATTTATTAAACACACTTCTACATAACTTAAAACTGAAAGCATAACCTGTATACTAAATTTACAAACTGAATTTGTTTAAAATAACAAAAAAATCACAACTATTAACAAAAACAATCAGGTAACTTAAAAAGTTTTATAGAAGAAGTATTTAAAAATGTTGAAATTATTTTCAACCCTAAAGACATGTAAATATAAACTTGCACATAAAGTTTTTTTTTTCTTATAATTTTTATCAGTACATAAATTATAAGAAAGATTTAAGAATACTTATCGGAATAAAACTTAAACTAAACAATTAGTTGTGGTCATGTGTTCAAGAAAAGTAATTTTATTATAATTTATCAGTATTTTAGATATAGCTTATTAGTATAAGGTAATATTACAATTTATGTTTTTTTTTAGCAGTATAATAAATCAAAATCTTAAAATCTAAACTTTTACTTTTACAAAAATAAAACAAACTATATTCTTATTTTCTTTGTTGACTAAATTCAGAAAACAAATATTTGTCATTAAGTAGTAAATATCTAAATAAGTAAATATGTATATAAATATCTAAAATATTTTATTATTATTACACGAAGTTTAATTCTTAGATTACCAACAATCATTTACTGAGAATAGCAATAAACAAAACTTTAAATGCCTATACAAGCTTTAAATAAAATGCATGTTTTTAAATAAACACTACAATTTGTTACAAGCCGAGAACTATACTTTGAACTTTAGTTATTTTAGTGAACTAGAAAGCAATAAGTAAATTAGAAACATATTTAATTAGACTAAGATTCTTGCAAAATGACTTTCGTACTTTAAACGAGAAAAATGTTTATTTATATTGATTTACAAAAAGAATATGATATACTAAATTTAACTTTTTGTTGACAACTCTTTGAAATATTTGACTATAAGAACAATAAAATAGTAAGTAGTTTACACAAAGTTCGATAAAATTAATATTTAAAGCTTCATTATATAGCTTAATTACTTTTTATTTGAAATTTTTACTTTGACCTGATCCATTTATCTTAGCAGTACAGTTAGAATAAATAAACAAACCTTAAAAACAAAATACACAGTAAATAAAATAAATTCAAATTGGACAATTAAAATAGTTTTTATACAAAAAAAAACTTCTTAAAACTTCACTTAACTTGTTTAAAATTACGACGTTTATTAATATATACGAACGTAAATTATATATCTCGTAGATTATGATATACACAATATATTTATTATATATATAAATATTATGATTTATTATATACTAAAGCAGTAGAGTTACATATTTTTGACAAACTTTAAAAAAAAAAAAAAAAACAAGTTTAAATAAGTAACAAATGTGTTCTATAAAATACATCTTTTACTTCAATGATGTAGTTTTAAAACAGATTTAAACTATTTTCTTTTACTCTCTTGATTACAAAAGGTAACAATTAAACTTCTATATAAAAATTTCTTAACAAAGTATAAATTTCATGATTTATATGATATATTCTAAAAACTATGGAAGTATAGTTAAAAAGTAAAAAAGGTCTTACGAAGAATTTACTAATATCAAATTTTCTTTCAATCTGAATTTAATTAGATAAACTCGCTTAAATTATTTTTATTTAAAAATAATTTTACAGAAACTTAAAAATCTTTTTATAAGTTTAGTTTGCTGTTGTATTTACTTTTCAAACTTGTAGTTTGTGTAACAATATTAACTATTCTATCTCTAACATTGGCTACAATTTACAGTTTAGTTCATTTTGTTTACTTTATTACATTTAGTTATCAATTAGATATACACTTATTTTTAAAATAAACATAAACTAAACGTGACTTATTGTTTAGAATATATTTTTGCAAAACATAAACTACTAATAAAAATATTTCCATGATCTTGATTATATTACCTTGTAAGGTTATAGGAAATTTTTAGTAAAACAATCAGAAGTTCTAAATTTCTCAGAACAATATGGATAGTTTTTTTTTTTCTACAAACTTATTCAAAACTAATTGTTACTTTTATTTCCATAATAAATTAAATATAATATTAATTTAAACATTACTTAACATTACTAAATTAATTAGTACTAGTTACTAATTTTACTAGTATATAATGTTTTGTTTAAAAATGTTTAAACAAAAAAGTTAATCTAATAATATTTTTTAAATTCCAACAATTAGCTTGTTTTGTTAAGGTTAAATAAATATATCTTTTTTGGTTGAGTTTATCCACAAACTAATTACAAGAGTGATAAAGTCTGTATTACAAAACATAATTAAAACTAGGTTAATACTTATACATCTCCCCCCAGATTTTATCTACAAAGGAGATAAAACGATAAATTTACTTAACGTTAAAATTATTTTAAAACAATTTGTTACAACTTAAACACATTTTTCAGGTCTAAAATTCAACGAAATTAAACTCAAAAAGACAAAAACATTTAAAAAATTACGATTAACTTAGTTCACTATTAAATGATTTGTTAAAACAAACTACAACTTAAATAAATTTATAACAAAAAATTTGATACTTAATCTTTACTTTTCTTTACTAAGTTGCTGAATACAAGCATTCAAAAACTTAATTGCTTCACCGATTTGAACTTTTCAGCTTTGAAGAAACCACACGTCATTCATCTAACCACATTGAAACTTCTCTTAATTTGCTGATAAACATCTTTATCATTTTTTCGACTTCAAACAAAGTAAAAGGTGCATTACTGATAGCATTAAACACTGACGAAATACTGGTACACTTATTTTCAGAATACTCCATACCAACCAACAGTTTGACTTTTTGAAAGTCCATATCTGCGTCCTCACCCAAGATCACTTTAAACAGATGGCTGTTAAACAAGTCTGATGCAAAGTCAAATACAAACTTTATGACGTCACCATTGGACTGAAACTCATTCATTAGACCATAAAACATTAATTTACAGTGAACATTCCAACTTGACAATAAAAGTATACGAGCAACATCGGTGTCACGAAGCTTTTGAAAAGTATCATAAAGGTTACACGGAAGCGCTACTAATAATCTGATAATTTCACACAACTCATCCCGAACACATTGTTGTTCGCAAATAAACTTTGATGGTATTTTTGCTTTTCAGTAGAAAATATAAGTCAAGAAAATGTAGATCAAAGCAAATCCAAGCCATTCAAGTTCAACATCAATTTTGAAGAAAGCCACTAGTACAGCGAGAAACTACACAATGATTATTCAAAAAGAATCTTCCTTCTAAACACAGAACATCAAAACTTTTCTTGATATCTTTTTTCTAAACTTTACCAGAAAAGACAAACTTTTACTGTAGTATGTTTGCTTTTCTCAGAAAAGATATACAACTTAGAGATTTGAAAACAGGAGGGGTAAATCTTCTTAGAAACTTACGATTTTGAACAGTTAAGCGACCTGATCCATCAACCTTGACAACACATTGGTGGCAGTCCTTCACTTCCACTACCACTCCACTTTTCCTTCACTTGCTAGGAAAGTTACCTGTTTGATTTAGTATCACGACATGATCACCGCAATTCAGTGGTGGCAACAATTTTGTGTTCTCACTTATATTTTCCAGAGACATAACATGACGAATACTAAGAGATTCTTCCTTTTTACTCCATATGTCACGCCACATTTTTGAGATCTGCGGGTTATTTTAAGTCATAACACTCTTTCTGACGTAAAGTAATGAATTCTTTAAATTTTGTTCCTAAAGGATCTGTGCAGGGGATAGTTTGCATCCTGTGTGTAAAAGTACGTTTTTCTGTCCCTGTACCTCCTTTTGCTTTTTCGCGTTTTTCCGCTCGAACATACTTTTCCTACGACCTCGGCTGCAAAAGCCATCAAAGTTTTGTGTATACAATCCACCAACTAAAAGTGAATTTGACACATCAGCATAATTTTGGTGACTTTGATAAACTTTTTTGCGGAACTTTATCAAGCATTGTTTACAGGCAGAACACTCAATATATCTCATGTTTTTACTGCTCTAAACAAATTTATCAGTTGATTTATTACATATTCTACAAGTTATTTTACCACTTGGTTTTTGTGTGGTTTTCTTTAAGTATTTGTATACATTTGGTGTATACAATCCACCAACTAGAAGTGCATTTGACTCATCAGCATAATTTTGGTGACTTTGATAAACTTTTTCACAGGACTTAAACAACAATGTTTACAGGCAGAACACTCAATATACCTCATATTTTTACTGCTCCAAACAAATTTATCGGTTTATTTATTACATATGCCACTAGTTATTTTACCACTTGGTTTTTTGTGGTTTTCTTTGAGGATTTGTATGAGAAAACTGAGGCTGTAACAGCGGGTTTTGACATTGCATCACGTGCCATCTCTTTTCCTTCAATAAAACCGATTGTCTCATTGACATTATTAATCTATATCTTCCCATTCTAGCACCTCTTTACGAATACCCCCATCGGCTAAACCTGTTACCATGACATCTTAAAGGATTATGTCTGTAAAATCTACCATTTAATTAAAGACATCCTTTGGGTATTTACATGTGTATGAGTATGTACTGGCTTTTCCCTTTAAACGTGTGGCAAATGATCTAGTGTTTTCAGTCAAATCCTGTCTTGCACTAAGAAAGTCTGATCGTCGTACAACAACTGAAACAGGAATAACTGCAAGCTGCTTGATCAACCTTAAAAGCTCTTGCTCACTTAAATTTACTACATCATCATGTCCCTTCAGAATAGCATCGCCTAGGCCTTCCTCACATCACTAGTACAGTTGACGATGCTTTTCTACCTATGTCATTTCCATGCTGTCTTAAAAATAGTCAACTTTTGCACAAATATGTTCCAACCATCTTCATTGCAGTCTCTCCCTATTTGAGGACGGTCCATCTTTGAAGGCTTTGGTTTTGAAGAATATGCATTAATGTGAACGTGGTTGTGAATGATAAGTAAAGAGGCAGCTACAGTAGCATCGACGTCTGGTGTTACATATGTGCAACTCTCAAGAGGGTATTTAATTACAGGTATTGTAGATTCAATTCAGCTAGACTTTATCATAAATAAATATATCTTTCTTGGTTAATTTATTCACAAACTAATTACAAGAATGATAAAGTCTGTAATACAAAGCATAGTTAAACTAGGTAAATACTTATACAATTGTGAGCTGATTATCTGATCTCCACTATATCGATTTATATACTTATAATGTTTTAAGTTTTTTAACATAGCTTGTTGTCTATGTTAGAGAACTTTTTTATATTAAATAAAATGGTATAATTTTTTTGACGAGGTGATTTTTCAGCGTTTAAAATTAGCTATTTTTATTGACATTTGAAGCTTATAGGTAGCTAGTGCCTTCTAAAGCACCCAACTAATTTTCAAAAATAAAAGTATCTATTATGTCTCCATGTAATATTTTTGTTTACAATAAACATTTAGGAAGATAACAAAATATTTTAGTGATGTTGAATGACAAATAAAAGTTGGTTCGCTTTTCTATTTTTTAAATAAAGTAATTTATACTCTAATAACTTAAAAATTACTTAAACACCTGTGAAATTGAAAAAGTATAAGTCAACTTTATAATTAAAACTAGGTAAATACAAACTTATACAAAGGTTATATGTAAAAAATATATTTATACGAATAATATAAAAAAACCAATTCAAGTAAACAACAAGGTAGTGCTTTAAGCACAAAATATTAAAGCTTTTTTATTTAGTTTTGTATATTTCTTCGGCAAAAAAAAAAACGAACCTAATTAGTTATGTTTATATAATTAATTGTCTGTTTGTTTGCTTAACTAACTTAGTTTAAAGTTTAAGTTAAAAAACTAACTGTATTTTTTGTTTAAACAGAACATTTTTGTTTTTAAAAACAAAGTTTGCATAAGTATTTAGAAAAAGTTTTAAGTTCAGTTTGGAATATTTTTTAATGATAATAGTAACCATTAGGTCTTTACGAATAAAAAAACAATACGTTTCTTAAACTGAAGAAACAACCGATCATACTCATAAAAAAAGTATTTTTTCAATTAAAAGTTAGTCGAGATTTTATATAACAAAATATGCTAAAATTTAACTAACTAAAACGAACAACTTTATAAAATTAAGCTGTCTCATAAATGCTTTACTGTTTTACTAGTTCTTTGAAAAACAACATTTTTTTTATAATTTTGAATAAGTGCGTAGTATTTAGTAAAACCTGATAATATTTTTCAAAATTAAACAAAATTGTGTTAAATTTTATGGAATAAAACGAACAAAACGCAACTAATAATAAAGCAATACATCTTTGATTTTCAAAGAAATCTATAAACAAAGTATATGAAAAATAGTACTTAAATTCCTACTAAAATCATTTAAAATTTTTTGTTTGTTTACAAAAAAAGCTTGAATTTACAAATAAAAGTCATAAAAGACACTAATTATTTTAATTTTAGTTATTTATACTAAGTTTTCTCTGTTTTAAAAATAATTTTAAATGTAATTTTAATACATTAGTTTTTAACTAAGAAACATATAATTAACTAGTTAAAATATATAAATTTAGTTAAACTTCAAACAGCTAGACATGAAAATGTTGTACAACTCCGTTACTTTTAAAGTTTTAAGGTTAAAAAGAACAAACAAAATACCTCTAATGGATAAAATAATAAGCTGAAGTTGTAATGAAAAGTTACAAATATCTTTAAATTTATACTTGAAATGCTTAAACTCTGAAAAAGTTGTTTAAATTTATTTCTTTTCAATTTTAATGCCGTTATAAAAACGGTTTGAA
Source organism: Thalia democratica (assembly GCF_965202585.1). Classification (NCBI taxonomy): domain Eukaryota; kingdom Metazoa; phylum Chordata; class Thaliacea; order Salpida; family Salpidae; genus Thalia; species Thalia democratica. Next base: position 622,561 of record NC_139173.1, read on the forward strand.
TATAAAACATAAAACTGTTAAATCATTATAAAAAGTACTTAAGCTTGTAACTATTTTAGCATTAAAACATTTTAACTTTCCTGTAGTTTTAAAAAATTTTTTAGTTTTAATCTTGTAATTTATAATTTATATATATTTTTCTTTTTTTATAAATAAATTAAAGTAAGATAATTTACATTATTAAAACCTGAATTATGGTTTTGAAGCTTTAAATAAATACATATAAAAATTAAAGTAAACAAGATTATTTACAAAAGTTAAATCTAGGGCTGAGCGTTTTTTACAACTAGTATTCTCAAATTGAAATTTCAAAGTTAATTCGAAAAATACATTGTTATATAAGCAAGTCTATTTTTGAAGAACTCCTAATTGAACTAATTTTTCTTTTATTGATGTTTGTATAGACTTTTTTTTAAACAATATTATTTGTATTTTATTATTTAACCAATTACAAACTATTACAAGTTTTTTTTTTACAAGTTGTTCTTAATGTCACTATAAATTATTAAAGTTTGTATTAAAACACTTAAAAAACGTAGGAATAAAAATATTTTAGTTTTAATTTTTACTTTAAGATATCAGCGAGTTTTATATCTTTTTTAAGTTTGTATTAGAATATTTTTTAATTTTATAACCTTAAAACTTTCATAAAAAACTAGACTTAAAAAATTTTTATTAAAACTGTTTTGTTGTTTAAAATGTATCTTATAGCATAACACATATTAATTAAGCTTTCAAAAAAATTTTTTTTGTTAAAAAAAAAAACACTGAACCATCGCTGCCTTTCGACATTATATCATATTTTCGACATTTACTAAATTGAGTTTATTTAGCTGATTGTTTTTTATGCTCAATTGAAAGAACTTAAAAATGTTTTAAAGGTAACTGTATTAGACTTTTATTGCGTCATAACTGTAAAAAAGATATTTTAACTTTAAAATACAATATTTAATCCTGCTACAATTTTGTTTAATACAATTCGTTAACGTCTGAACTGTAAGTTTTTAGTACAAAAACTTTTCTTGTACTGTTAATAAAAAAGAAAATTGTATTAAAAGCCGCATACTTTTTACTTGCGGGTAGCAGATTTTCGACCCCTCAACTTAAACTGAGTTAATTTGATTAGAAATCAATATACCAAAAGCTATATATCAATTTTTATTAAACGTAAAAAGCGCTTAAAATAATTAGTCCTTAACTTGGTGAAAAACAAATCTTTTGGTTATCAAGTCGTTCACCGCTTGGAAACAGTTTAATATTTTGTTTAGAACGTGTTGTTATTATAATCCATTTAAATTAATTCAAATTTTAACTGTAACATTTACTAAGTTTATTGATAAATTTTGATTGCGTTTGAATTTCATTAAATTTAAGAAACTATTTTCATATAAAGCGAAAAAATAGTCGTTATTTAATTATGCACATAAATATACTAATAAATAAGAATTATATATATATTCAGGGAATAAATCCACATAGTTTAAAATAGGGGTGGGCAACGTACGGTCCGCGGGTAGAATCCGGCCCCCGACCGTTTTTTAAACTTTAATGGGATCCGGCTCGCGAGCGAAGTGACAGGCCCGCAAAGGATCAATATTTCAAAATAGTAATAAAACTTTGTATCATATTTTTACAAAACAAACCTGTAAGAATTTGACTTTAAAACATGCTAAAAAACTTCTTTATAAATAAATGTGTACTTATAAATACACCATTTTGTCCTAATATTTTGTGGTGTTGTAACTTAGTTGGAATATCTTTTTGTCAAATTACCCCAAACAAAGTACTCTTTTAAGTACGATATTTTACATACGTACATTTGTCAATTACAATGTCAATTCTACTATAGACATTATTTAAACATCTGACATGTCTCAATCTAAATCTTAAGTAGTCAGATATGAGAAAGTTTTGTGAAATTGAAGGGTTCAAAAAAGTGATTAACTGTATCCGTAAAATTAGACTTCGGCCGGATCCGAAACTTATATTTAAATTAGAATCCAACCGTATCCGGTTCTTGACTTAAAATTAGCATCCAGTCGGATTCGGATCAATATGTCATTGTTCAGCTGGATCCGGTAAATCACTAATTTGAAACGCCCCGGCCCGCAAAAAACTATATTTTTCCGGATCCGGCCCGTTAATTTAAAAACGTTGCCCACCCCTAGTTTAGAACGTAAGTTAAAGCATAGCCTGTATGTTTAAGCAACAATTTCGAACAATAAAATAGTATTTCTTATTAACTTTGTTAGTAGTTTGTCTGTTCATCATTTATTTTGGTTAATTTCCGAATTGTTTTTGATAAAAGATAACTTTGAAATTTTCAAAAACATGTAGTGTTTGAATCTAAAACAAAAATAAACTGCATTCAAAGTTATTATTAGTTTATTTATCACACATTCAAATATATATTTTTTAAGCAAAACATAGGTAAAAATTGTTTTATTAGTTTTATACGTTTTATCATTTCTTATAAAAAAGTTAAATTTTTTTTGATCAAAGAAATAATAAAAGTAAAACGAAAACAAAATTTACTGTATGAAACTATTTGTTTAAGTAATATGAGCTTTAAGAAAACTAATCAAAACAAAACGGTCATCAAATAAATCTTTCTCAAATATGAAAAAACAAACCATTTACTTTAACAAAGCTAAAAGAAAATTATTTATTTAAGCTTTTTAGTTTACTTGTTTTTAAAGTTAAAACATTTTTTTAAGGTATTAGATACAAAAAAAAAACAAGTTTATTACATAATTTGTTATATATATTTTTTTTAATCAAAAAGCGTTTTTTACGATTAACAGTTTAAAAAAAAGAATATTTATTCTTAATGTTGAAATTATAATGTTGTTTTGAAGCTAAAATTTGTTTTCAACAGAAAAAGTTATACTTTGGACTTAAATCGTTTGAGTAAACTATTAAATATTACATAAACTTAAAACTTATCTAATTAGGTTCAAGCTGTTGCAAAACTAATAAACATAACTAAATCCAAAAGTAAAATTTTATTTATACTCTAAAAGTCTGAACAATACTTTTTTGACACACAAAATATTTTTGGCACACTGAACTTAAATTTGTGCATATTTGGTGTACTAACATATCAAATTTTTTACAACAAGTTTAGCATTTAGATGTAAAAATTAGCTTTTAGTAAAAATTTCTTTTACGGTTTATGATTAATGTTACCACCTTGTTATACCTTATTGAATTTTTAGTTCTATTTTAATAATTTTATACAACCAACACAGATCATAAATATTATATTATTTTATTTCACTAAAAAAAAAATTTTCTTATAAATATAAACCTCTATACGTATATAAAACAATTAAGGTTATAAAAATAGTTAATAGTCATAGTTGTATACAAAGTAAAATAAAAGGTTAATATAAAAACATGTTTAAATAAACTAATAACTTTTAAGCGATTAAACGAATCTAATTTGTTATAATTCTGCTTTTAAGTTCAGTAAACCGTTTAAATAACAGCGTAAATTTTTATTTAGTCTGAATTTAATATAACCAAGCTGGTTTGAATAATTTCATTTAGTATAAAATTTGTAAAAATCTAAAAGTTTTTTTTTAATTTTAACTTGTTATTTTGTACATTAGAGGTTTTTTGTTTTGTTTATTTGTTTAACATTGGTTTTTGAGTGCAAATCCTATTTTTCTTTGCTTAAATGTTTTTTTGTTCTATCTTGAGTTTTCTATTTGAACTGAAGATTTTTAGAAAACAATATTACTTTGAATTGTTTAGAATTTATTTATGCAAAGCATAAACTAATGAGTATGATTGTCTCTATCCGAAACTGACTGTCAATTTGTTCGTACTGATTGAAAGTTAGAAAGAAAATTTTTAGTAAAAATATAAAACTTGTTGAGTTTTTAGCTCGATTTAATACTTTTTCTGTTTGTTTCTTAAATTCATTCAAAATTAAATTAAAAATAATTTGTTTCTACTTATTTCATGTAAATTAAAAGTATAATTTACTTTAAATTTTACGTTAATTTTACTTTTTTTTAGTAACATTTATCAAACTTTGTAAAGTTTCAACATATTTCTTAATTACAAATTTATTAAAGTAAATGTTAGACTCAAATTTTCTGAATATTGTTGTTTTAAAACAACTTCTGAAGAATACGTTATAACGGTATCCGTTGTGTGTGACTCGATTACAAAAAGGTCATTCGTTTACCAGATCCTAGGACCAAATGTTCTGAGCGTTTTTTTTTTTTTTGTTCAATAACCTATAAACCACAACAACACTACAGCTAATAGAGGTTTAATAAATTATGTTTATAGTTTTATAATATTTTAGTTAAACTATGATTTTTTTCTACAAACTCTACAAGCTTCTACAAGCTCTACAAGTTCTTTATTATATTCAATTTTCTCTAGTGGCAATTAGATATTATATTTTTTTATTTATTTAATTGTTAACTAATTACACGAACGGAACTATTTTTAAAGATAATGTGTTGAAGTATTTTTTTAAAAACTACAATCTTAATCTAAAATGGGTTAAAATTGCCCGTGTTTTGAAATCGTTTTAATTCGTTTGTCAAAATAACAAGGGTTATAAGCTTTAAAGCTTAGAAATAGATATTTGTTTTTATATTAATAAGGATGAAACTATCTGCTTAACAAGAAATATAAGCAGTATATTGAAAACTTTTTTTTGAATGTTTATTTGATGACTTGTTGTATTTAAATTATAAGCAGCTAAAATTTCAAACCGTTTAGTAAAACCTTAATACTAATCAAATCTTATAATTATTTGCTTGAAATATTAAGTTTTAAAAGTTTGTTAAATATTTTCTATTTTTTCAATGCAAGCAACACTAAAATATTCATGAATGATAAACTACTTAAACTCAACTTTCAAATTATAACAATGTACTAAGTAAGTTTAAACTAGCATTTTATCAATTATTGAGAAAATATATAGACTATTATAAATACTTCTAATGATTAAAAAAATTAGCCTACATAAAGAATGAAGATTTAAGTTCCCCAGAATTATTTGCAACTAAAATAAATATAAGTAAAAATTCTTAAAAAATCTTAAATCGAAGTATTAATTTAAGATTATTATGTACTAGTTTTATTTAATTTGTTTTATTGAGCAAACAGGCTATGGTTAGTTTAAAAAATCATTTGTTTGTGACTTTATGTTTGTATATAAAGTGTAACTAACTGTAAGAATTCTAGGTAAGAATGCTTTTAAATTTATATAAAAAAAACTTCTGTCTAAAGCTAAGTTATATTAGCTAAGTTTTATACAAACTATGAAACCTTCATTATCAACGCTAGTAAAATAAAACTATACTACCAATTTGAACTATAAAAGTTTTAATTAAGTATTAAAGGACCAACCAAAAACTAAATTGCATTTACAATTTATAAAACAATAGTAATATTAGTTAGCAGTTTGTTACGGGAACGGGTCACTTTTGCACGAGCGTCACTTTTGCACGAAGAGTCACTTTTGCACGAGGGGATACTTTTACACGGCGACTCTTTTGCACGAGCGTCACTTTAGCACGAGGGGACACTTTTGCACGGCGTCACTTTTGCACGAAGGGTCACTTTTGCACGAGCGTCACTTTAGCAGAGGGGACACTTTTGCACGCAGGGTCATTTTTGAACGGCGTCATTGCTGTCAAGGAGAAACTTTTGCACGGCGACATTTTTTCACGATGACAATTTCTTACAGCAGCATTGTTGCACAGCAATAATTTTGCACGGAGGGTCACTTTTGCACGAAGGGTCACTTTTACAGGACGTCTCTTTTGCATGGAGAGTCATTTTTGCACAAGGGAATTCTTTTGCACGGTGTCACTTTTGCACGAGAAGACACTTTTGCAAGGCAATATTTTTTCACGATGACAATTTTTTACGGCAGCATTGTTGCACAACGTCACTTTTTTACGATTAAATTTTTGCACAGCGACATTTTGGCACTATGACTTTTTCGCACAGAACATAAATTTTGCATGCAGGTCGATTAAAAGTTTTTTTAGCTAGTACCAAATCGGTAAAACATAAGAACATAAAACATACTGAAAACTAAAATTTTATAACATTCCTCTATTAAAGGCAAAAGTCTTTAAAAATCTTAAACAATGAAGTTGATTTAAAAACAAACTAACAAAAAGATAAGACAAAATTATTTATAAAAGATTTATAGCAGTGACAACAAATTTAATCTATTAATGAACTAGGATAAAAAATAACTCTTAGCCCAAATAAATTGTTTATAGTTCATTTTGAATTATAAAAAATTAATAAACAACTTTGCCGTTTTATATATTTTACTAAGCGATTACAGGTTTATTGTCCATATGATTGACCTAGGCATCAAAACTTAGCCCAATTAAACTGAAAGACACATAGAGAAAAATAAAATTAACACAAAAAATTTATTTAAGAAAATAAAGATGAAAACTTAATTTGATATAAAATTTATAGATTAACATAAAAATCAAAATTTTAACCACAAACTTATTTATGCTTTGATGTAGAACGATCAACATACATCAAATATTTAAATGCATTGACTAACAACAAAAATAAAAACTTAATGCTCCAAAGACATTAACAATAGACTGGTCAGATGAATAATCATTAAATATGTGCCAGGTAATTGTCTCTTACTTACTTTCTTCTTTTCTCTTAAGCGCAGTATAAATTAAAAAAATCGCACGTAAAAGGGGCTTTTTAGTTGTTGCTGCGTAGCAGCAACTTAAGTCATGGCGGCTTTTCGCTGCATTTCGTTGTTAATGGTTTCAATCTTGTTTGTCGACTTTGTTTCCATTTTAGAACACTTTTTGAGTTTGGTTTAAACGTTTAATTTTTAGCTTCTTTGATTTAAGTATTTTCATCTTTTAAAATAATTGATAATTCGATTTATTAGTTTTATGTTGTGCAGTAATTTATTATCTTTTCGTTTCGCAATTTCATTGTAAATATAATCATTATCACAGATTCGAGTTACGTTTAAATTAGTACAAGTAGCTTATTTATTAAACCTTTAGTAAACAGTAAGTAATTCACATTAGTCTTTTTATCAACTATAATTTAAGCGTTATCTTGGGGTATCTATTATACAAGTTTAAGCGCACGTTGTGTTTTAAACCAGACCCATAACATTGTATAAGTAGAATCCCTGGATAGCGACAAATACATTGAAAAATGACTTACCATTAATAGAGTAAAAGTGCTGCTAATAAAATTGAACTATAAACTAAGTTCTTTAAATCTTTAAATTCGTTAAATTAAATCTTAAAATTAAATCAACGGTTGATAAAAGTTACTTATTAATTTTACAACCAATAATATAATTTATACAAAACTTTTTTAACTTTAAACGAAATTCTTTAAAATTTTTGCCAAAAACTATAACATTAGGAAGTTTGTTCTCTATTTCAACTGACCCATAAAAAAATGAATTCTGCCAGGTCTCATTATTAAAATATTGCAGCGGTTAAAGACTAATATGGTATAATTTCCTTGAACACATTCTATATGGCTAGTGTCTTTATTTAATTATGTAAAACAGATTGTTGTTTTATATTTTAACTTAAGAAGAATTTAAATGAGAAAAAACCTTATTAAGGTTGTTTATACCTGGAGACTGTTTGATTAAAATGTGGTTGTTTTTTAATGAAGTTTTAATATAATATTTTTATTTGAAGTTTTACGTAGAACAATATGTTAACGTACCACAATTAAATAATTATTATCTATAGTCTAAATTTAAATAAACTAGATGAACACACATTTTTCTAGTTTTAAATAAAAACAATTTTGAATACTTAAAATAAAAATAATTTGCATTTCGTTAATTTTTAACAGAAAGATGAACTTAATTATGTAAGGCTTTAAAACACGAACCCTCAGTATTATGTTTTACTTATATTCTCCTGATGTTAAAACTAGCATTATATAGTTCTTAAACAAATATCTAAATTTTAAAAAGTAGTTAAATTAAAAAATAATTAGTTTATAAAGTGTAAAGGTATTTCAGATTTTACTTGATGTTTATTTTTAATTTTTTTATAATTTAGCGTGAGAATAAAAAGAGCAGTAAAAATCTCATTTTTCATGGTTTAAATTTGGATTATTTTAATATTATAATGTTGCATTATCATGGTAAGCCAATGAGAGAGTAACATTTGGAAATTTTAACTTATGTTCATTCAAAATATCAAGAGATACTAACACCAGCATTGCATGATTATAAAATGAACCAATGAGAAGTTAAATTTGATAGTTGAACTCAACTTCATCTGCAAAAGAAAAATTAATAGAGATATTGATAATACACCAGACAAAATGGTTAAAGTTAAAATGGAGCTAAGCCTTTTCCCTTATTCTTGTCCTTATCCCTTGGTTAAAATTTTGATTTTAATTCAACCTATAAATTTTATATCAATTATGGTTTTGTCTTTGTTAATTAATGTTTTTTTTTTCTTTATGTGCATTTCAGTTTAAGTGGTCTAGGTTTTGATGCCTTGGTTTGTCATATGGACAATAAACTTGTAACCGTATAGTAAAATACATAAAAAGGCATAGTTGTTGATAAATATATTAAAATTTGAAATAAACTATAAGCAATTTATTTACACTTAACGTATTTTTTATCGTAATTTCTAAATAAATTAAATTTGTTGTCACTGGTGTGATTTTTTTATAAATCATTTTATCTTATCTTTTTGTTAGTTTGTTTCTAACAATAACTTTTACTGTTTAAGATTTTAAACCTTTCATTTTTTGCCCTTAATATAGGTATGTTATAAAATTTTAGTTTTTAGTTTCTTTTTATGTTACAGATTTTATACTAGCTAAAAAAAATTTTAATTGGCCTGCATGCAAAATTGATGTTCCGTGCGAAAAAGTCGTAGTGACAAAATGTCGATGTGCAAAAATTTCATCCTTAAAATGTGACATTGCGCAAAAGTATCGTTGTGCATCAATGCTGCCGTAAAAAATTGTCATCGTGAAAAAATGTCGCCGTGCAAAAGTGTTCCCTCGTGCAAAATTGACCCTCCGTACAAAAGTATCGTTGTGCAACAATGTCACCGTAAAAAAAATGTCATTGTGAAAAAATGACGCCGTGCAAAAATTACCCTGCGTGCAAAAATGTGTCCTTGTGCAAAAGTAAAGTTGGGCAAAAGTGACGCTCGTGCAAAAGTGACACCCGAACACTATGGTCATTGGAGACTATAAGGAACTTTTCGTCATCGAGCCTCACACCATATATTTTCTAAACAACTGTGATCAGTTTTAATCAAAACAGTATTAAAAGTGTAACTTTAAAATCACTAAAAATATTTCTGTTTTTATCATTACTTAAACTATTTCACAAAAACTAATTCTTGAAAAAAAAGACATTTTTAATACGTTATGTTCCTTTTCAAGTGAAAGGAAAATAGTTTAAATGAAATAAAAAAAGATTTCACGTATTATATTTTACAATAATTAAAATAGGTTCATTATAAAATATCAGTATTTGCCTTTATACTTGTTATAATTTTGGCTTAAATTGAAAAAATGTTTTTTTTAGACAGTTCTTAATTTAACTTAGATAAATTTTCAGAATATTTTTTAGATATTTCTTAAATCCGTTTAAATTTTGACTGTTATGTTAACTTAACACAAATTAGATTTTGAAATCTTCAGCAACTTTGAGTTTTATAAATGTTTTGTTAACTCTTGGCTTAAAACCACGATTTTAGACAATTCTTAATTTCATTTAGATAAATTTCAAGTTATAAATATGTTTTTATTATTATTATTTCTTTATAAAAAGCACTGAATTCAGTTTTTTATTCTACTCATTATATTAATATTAGTTCAATCCGTTTTTGTTTTAAACTAGTACCAATTTTACCTAAATATACTCTGATATGCTAGAATTTTCGAATATGAAACATTTTTGTTTTTGTTTATATTCTTCACGCATGAATAAGTTTTTAAACAACAGTATAATTAACTAACATTGTTATATGCAGTTTCATATTTTATTTTTGCTTGAAAAGGTCGCAATCTCTTGCCACCGAAAGCGGTCGCGAATGAAATATACAATTTGCATAAATCTATTTAAATAAGCTCTTTATATCCCAGTAAATTGAGCATTCTTTTTTAGTTAAGGCAAATAACTATAGAATAGTTTTTTTATGAAATATATACTTGTAACTTAGAACATTTGTAAGAAAATGTATTGTCTTTTGACTAAAAAGTATAATAAATTTTAAATTACGGGCGTTTTTCTCCTTTTAAATTCAGTGGCGTCATAAAATCGTGTCTCAAGCTAATTGAAAAAAAAAATCCATTTTGAAGCAATTTAATGTAATTAACAATAAATAAAAAATAAGCTCATATTTCATTACAGAGGCGATTCAATAATTGATAATAAAATATTATTTTACATTTATTTGCCCACCTAACATTTACTAAACATATTTTTAATCGGTTTGTTATAAATGTATAAAATGCTTAGTAATATATATATATTAAATCAGTAAATGGTATTTTATTTAAAATAAGTTGTGATAATATCTTATAAGTTTGTTTCACTTTAAATAGATATATTTTATAAGCATATTAAAATCATTTTTATAAAAAAATATGTTAAAATATTTGTTCAAATAGTTATGATTTTAAATTAAGAGTTAAGTTTTCGGTTTAACTTTGTTTAAGCAAGTTAGAAATAGAAATCAATTAAATAGTAAATTGTATTTTTCTATGTATGTAAAATGTTCAATAATATAAAAACTATTGCTTAATTTGAATTGTCACTGAATGCATTTTGAAAAAACTTTATAATTTATTGGTGTTTAAAAGTAAAATTTTTAAAGAAGGGATATTAAAATAAAACCTAAATACAGAATACTAAAAAAAAAGTATACACTAGACCAGGGTTTCCCAAACTTTTTTGCAAATGGCCCCCTTTAAAGAAATTCAAAAATACCACGGCTCCTTTCAACAAGATTACTCAAAAACTACCATAAAAAACACCTAAGACCTTTTTGTTTTGCTTTTCATCTGCAACTCAAGAATATCTAGTAAATATCTAAACTACCATAAAAATCACCGTAGACCTTTTTATATTTTTTTTTTCATGTAAATTTCAAATTATAACCTCATGGCCCGTGTGGCTTCTTTACTGCTCATGACCTCCCCTCTTACCCCTTTGCTGCTCAAGGCCCCCTGAGTATCTGTCATGTCGCTTGAGGGGGCCACTTTCCCCAATTTGGGAAACTCTCACTTGGACTATATTTAAAGATTAAGGAAAAATTAACTGAAGTCAGTCTTAAGAAAATATCGTTAATATATTTGCAAAAAAATAAACATTTACTGGTGGTAGTTTCGATATACGTGAAACGTAAATTAAAAATATATTGTTTTGTGAAATTAAATTAAGCAAAAGAAAAAGATTAAAAAAACAACAATAAAATTTTCATGCTTCACTGAAACAACTAGTTGCTTTTATTAAAGACAGCAATTGCTCATAAGAATATCAAAGAAACAGATTGTCAAAATGCAGTACACGTAACAATAGTTTCTAAATCTTCGATCAATTTAAATGTCAAATCATCTGCTTCTAAAAGTTCTATTGAAAAAGTTTAAAAACGAAAGCGTCTAGCTTTGTTGCTTGAACTTTTATTTTTCCTAAAGCTTCTTATAAGTACTTGCTACACGATTTAATTTCTCCGTATCATAACTACAATTTTTTGTTTTCTGTTTACGGCTATTTACAATACAGTTTAGCAAAGGTAACAAACTAGTGATTTGATGAAACATTTAAAGTGCACATCCTCATTTTTGATTTTATTTTACAGTTAGAAAGTGTAACGTTCGCCGTCAACTTTTCGTCACGAACTGAAAAGTTGTTGGAAAAACTCGCTGAAGCCATTTAGTCATCCCACAGAACAGGTCAAAAGAATTTAAACAAATACTAAATCTATAAGGGATCAAAGAGCACGAAGGAATTAATTAGTTTGTTTTAACTATTTTTTCTATTGATTAAACTTGTTTTCATTTATTAGAATGTTTTGAATTGTTGAAAAATCTATCTAGTAAGTAGTATTTGTAATACTTTACACTTTATAGATTAACAGAAATGTGTTTTTCTAAAACTGAGCACATTTGTGCTTTTCTGTAAATATGTTGTTCATTTACAAGTATGTCAATAAAAAAGTCTAGTTTTGAAAAAACATAACATGACTTTGATAGACTATGACTTCTTACTTTATCAAAAAAATTAAAAAATTACAAAGAAACAAAATTATTCAAAAGTTTATCTAAAGGTACGTCACCTTATATATTAGTATCATATCATTTAAACTATGAAAAAATTACTACAAGGATTGAATGGAAAAAGAAAGTTATCTGTTAGACGTAGCTTGGTACGTTTCTGAAAATCTGCAGAAAAGTATACCTATGCGCGAAAAAATGCTTTTATTTGCTCTCATAGCTGTCCTAGAAATAATTTTGATATAACGTACGTACTTTCTAGCATTTCTAGTGTCTTATAAATTACACGAGTTAAATACATCCAAATTGTAACATTTAGCGCGTTAATGCTTTAGTATCTTTAGCCTCTATATTAATATTAATATTTTTAAGTAAAATTGTAATTTTCCTTTTCCTATACCTATTTTCAATTAAGATGAAAGTTTTATTAGGTTCACAAGTGGCAATACATAAAGAGTCATAGGGGGTGTGTGGAGCAAAATAAATTGCTTTGTATTCAATTATCACCAATACTCCAACATTCCGTTTAAAAAATAAACATTTACTGGTGGTAGTTTCGATATACGTGAAACGTAAATTAAAAATATATTGTTTTGTGAAATTAAATTAAGCAAAAGAAAAAGATTAAAAAAACAACAATAAAATTTTCATGCTTCACTGAAACAACTAGTTGCTTTTATTAAAGACAGCAATTGCTCATAAGAATATCAAAGAAACAGATTGTCAAAATGCAGTACACGTAACAATAGTTTCTAAATCTTCGATCAATTTAAATGTCAAATCATCTGCTTCTAAAAGTTCTATTGAAAAAGTTTAAAAACGAAAGCGTCTAGCTTTGTTGCTTGAACTTTTATTTTTCCTAAAGCTTCTTATAAGTACTTGCTACACGATTTAATTTCTCCGTATCATAACTACAATTTTTTGTTTTCTGTTTACGGCTATTTACAATACAGTTTAGCAAAGGTAACAAACTAGTGATTTGATGAAACATTTAAAGTGCACATCCTCATTTTTGATTTTATTTTACAGTTAGAAAGTGTAACGTTCGCCGTCAACTTTTCGTCACGAACTGAAAAGTTGTTGGAAAAACTCGCTGAAGCCATTTAGTCATCCCACAGAACAGGTCAAAAGAATTTAAACAAATACTAAATCTATAAGGGATCAAAGAGCACGAAGGAATTAATTAGTTTGTTTTAACTATTTTTTCTATTGATTAAACTTGTTTTCATTTATTAGAATGTTTTGAATTGTTGAAAAATCTATCTAGTAAGTAGTATTTGTAATACTTTACACTTTATAGATTAACAGAAATGTGTTTTTCTAAAACTGAGCACATTTGTGCTTTTCTGTAAATATGTTGTTCATTTACAAGTATGTCAATAAAAAAGTCTAGTTTTGAAAAAACATAACATGACTTTGATAGACTATGACTTCTTACTTTATCAAAAAAATTAAAAAATTACAAAGAAACAAAATTATTCAAAAGTTTATCTAAAGGTACGTCACCTTATATATTAGTATCATATCATTTAAACTATGAAAAAATTACTACAAGGATTGAATGGAAAAAGAAAGTTATCTGTTAGACGTAGCTTGGTACGTTTCTGAAAATCTGCAGAAAAGTATACCTATGCGCGAAAAAATGCTTTTATTTGCTCTCATAGCTGTCCTAGAAATAATTTTGATATAACGTACGTACTTTCTAGCATTTCTAGTGTCTTATAAATTACACGAGTTAAATACATCCAAATTGTAACATTTAGCGCGTTAATGCTTTAGTATCTTTAGCCTCTATATTAATATTAATATTTTTAAGTAAAATTGTAATTTTCCTTTTCCTATACCTATTTTCAATTAAGATGAAAGTTTTATTAGGTTCACAAGTGGCAATACATAAAGAGTCATAGGGGGTGTGTGGAGCAAAATAAATTGCTTTGTATTCAATTATCACCAATACTCCAACATTCCGTTTTTAAAGTATTAATAAATTATTTTCATATTAAACTCAATAACATGAGAGGTAGTTTAAATTGTTGTGTTCCCACTAAGACGTTATCACGCGTCATTTCAGGTGTTTTAATATTTGTAGATTCGTAACTTTTTTGAGCTAGCTACGTCCCTGTCTGTTAGTATTCATTAGCTATACAATAACTTAAACACAGTGGTCGGCAAAGTGCGGCCCTAAAATTCAAAGTATGCGGCTTGCGGGGTACATTAAATCTATAAAAATTACTTTTTTCGAACAAAAGTATAACAAAATTAAGGTAAAAACTTACAATCGTGCTCTAACTTTAGTAGTTCCACATTAAAAGTGATCTTTTGTAGCTTATATGATAATATTTTAGCTTAATATAGTATTTTAGTATTGTTTATTACATTTACTTTATAAAAACTGAGAGCTGCGATATTTTTTTACATAGTGCGGATAGCGAGTAAACCTTTTGAAGCAAAATAGCCTCTGACAACCCCTGCTTTAAAATTAACTTTAATTTAATAGAATTTACATTAAACTTACAACTTCGTCAGCAGAAAACCAACAGGAAAAAAATTAAGTAACTTAAAACTTTAGTCTTTCTCACACTCTAAGAACGCTGTTAATAAATATACGATGATCAGATTAAACTTGTAATTTTTATATTATAACTAACAAAATGTTTTTTTTATTGTAAGTTTTTCAAATAGTAACTGAAATATTGTTCAACATCTCTTTTTTTTTGGTTAAAAATTATAAATTTAAGCAGCATGTTATGGTAGTTAGACTAAAATTGTAACTATATATTATTTAAGGTAGGTGAAAGCGTTTTTAATACGTTTGTAATCTTTTAATTTTATCAGATAGTATTTTAAGTTATTATAAGAATCATTTTATTTTCACATTAGACATGATATTTAACAATTAACAATTTTTTTTTTAACTTACAAAATAAGTATCATTAAAACTGCATTATAAAATATTTTTTTTGCCAGCCATATCTGTATTTGACTATATTTTTAAAAAAATAATAGATTTTTAAATTATATAATGGAAATTATATAATGGCATGTACTATTTACCAGCCAAAATAAATAAACTCAGACTAAGCTCTAAAAGATTATCTTAATCGTATCATTATTCTACATTGTAAAAATAAAAAAGCTCGATTACCACAGTAGTGTAAATATATCAAAGTTTAGTTTAACATAAGTTAAGGAAATAACATAGTTTTTATTTTTATTGTAAGTTTATTGTGCATGTGATGGACCTAGACATCAAAACCTAACCAACTTAAACAGAAAGACACAAAACGAAATAAAAAAAAAAGTTTATAAAAAACAAAGTAGGAAGCATAATTTTCTATATGGATATAAAATTTATATATTAACATAAAAAGCAAAATTTTAAACTAAAAATTTATACTTATTACTACTCATTGATTCTGAACGATCAACATGAAATAATTAAATGCATTATTTTCGAATGTAAATTATTTATTATAATGTTGTCCTATTGCTTACCATTTCTTACTATCCTCATAGCTTAGTTGATCGGACCTGTTCTTGTCTGGATTCTAGGGTTTTCCCAAACCTGATGCTTCCTCCGACGTATTTTCAGTAGTTTCCTGCGTTCCACTGAATCCGTAGTTTAGAGTACCATGATTTATGATTGTCGAAGGTGGCATTTGGTAACTTCCATGAACTGCATAACTTTTTTTCGTTTGCAATTCATCAAATCTTATCTGCAAGTCTTTGATATCCTCAAAGTTTTGTTTGGTATCTAGAATTTGATGCCAGTTTTCCGATGATTTAAGATCTTGAAGCTGTTTCTCCTTCTCGTAGCTTTCCTCTCTCGTATCTTGAACCTGTTTCAGAATTTTCTGCATCTCGGAGTTTGCGCGGCTTTGAAATGAAACGAACCGGTTCTTTAGAGATCTGATTTCTCGCGCGTATCGTTCATTGGCGTGGCTCAGCTCATTTGCGAGCGACTTTAACGTGCTCTCTATAACCGCGTGGTTGCTCTTCACATTTTCGACATCGCGTATCAACATACTAACTTCATTCAGAAGCCTGGATATTTCAGGCTGCGCAGGTGCATCACGCTGGGATCGAACTGGTAGATTGGTAAGTGCGCTAGCTTCAGCGTTTCTGTGCAGGGGTTGTCTATTGGCAATTTCTGACGAAACAGCTGGTTGAAGAGGGAGATCTTTTTGCAGCCTGGCTGTTTTTCTCTCAGAAGATTGTGCTGTATACAATGGGATAAGAACAGTTTTGAAAAATTGAGCCGTCTTGGTTGGTATGGTACGAATATCGTTCTGAGTCCCGACGAAAACATTTAGTTTAGTTTCGGTGTTGATAGTTTGACCCTCAGTAATCTTTGGTACGTCACTTTTAGGTATGGCTTCGAACACTGAAGCTTCAGGAGTTGTTGGCATCATATCAAAAATTTATAAAATTCTGTAATACAATATTAGTTAAATAATTCTATCATTTGCTTAAAAAAAAATTAAATAGAAAATATATATATTCTGTTAACATATACATGTGGCATTTTAAAAAGTAAAAACATTATGATTAATAGTTTATTTTATTTCACCAATTTAAATATTTTTCTAAAATTACAAAAAAATTACAAAATTAAGTAACTATACTTTTTTTAACAATGCATTTTTATTTTTGTGGATATTATAAGCAAAATTTAGTATTCTCTAAGTTTCCAAATAATTTGGAAAATTTTCTCCGGGATTTTAAATTACACGTTTTAGGATCTATTTTTAGTTAAAATATAAGTTGAAGTTAAATAACTGTGTTAAACAGTATAAAAACATTCAAAGGATATATTAAAGCTTCTTTAAATTTGTTTTTTGTAACAAAATTTGATGATGACGATACTTTTTATTCAAACAAATTTAGAGTCAAGTTAAGTTTACACTACTGCTATGTAAAACTAATTTAAAACTTTATGTTTTTTTGTAGTTATTTATCAAATTTCCAGGTTTTTTAGTGAATATTGTTTAAAATTTCAAGTTTTATTTTTATTTCTTAAATTCCAGGTTTTTAACGGTAATTTTAGTTAAAATTGTCAAATCCCAGGTTTTTCCAGAGTTACATTTTTTTATGGCAACATTGTATTTTCTTTCTTTTGTAAAATAATAAAATCTTGTAAATTGCTTTATAGTTGACCAACATTTCATAGCATTATGTTTAGTTGGTTTCAGTAGCAATTTAAAAAGTTTGCATATTAAAAGCATTTGTTTTTTAATCGCATTGATCTTTTAATTAAAATAGTAAATAAAATAAACTAATTAAAACATGTAAGTAGAATTTACATATATTAGTAAATTATTTAGATTTTTCCTACATAAAAACAAAAATTAGAAAAGTTTATAGACCTTAGTGATTACTGTAAAGAAGCTTACACTGTCAAAATTACTGAAATAATTTAGAACAGGCTTTCAAAAAGTGAGCCATATGGTTCTCTCGTTAGCTAGTACAGAAATTTACGGGGCCATAAGTAGCAAAGGGGCACGAGTAGTTAAGGGGACATGAGGACATAATTTGGAACTTACAGTAGATACTCTGGAGTTGGTGGTGAAGATCAACAATAATGATAGTTGGTAAAGATCTTACGCGTATTAAAGGGTTGCTTTGAAACTTATACTAGATATTAGTGGAAAAATAAATAGGTTTATGGGGCCATGATGCCACAATTTTTACACAAGATATTTTTGAGTTGGTGATGAAGATCATAAAAAAAAGTTAAATTCAAGGTAGTCTTTTGATAATCTTGTCAGATAGTTTTTTTTGAAAAGCCAGGTTTAAAACCATTTTTGATACTAATTTGTTTTTTGCATTATTTAATATTATTAGTTAGTATCTAACCATAAACTGGCTAAGTTCAACTTAAAAATGACTTTTATAACATCTTAAATTAAATAAGCTTTTTGGTTTTTTATTAAATTTTTGATTCTTAATTAGTTGTCTAGTTTGTTATGTAAGTAACCTATTGTAAGTAAAAAATATTTTTAGTCGGTTTATTTAAAGTTTCATGGTTCATATCTCAAAACGAAGCTTATAAAAACTAATCTAATTTTAAATACTATTATTTTTGTTTGAGTAAAAGTTTATTGTTTGCGGACACCTTTTGTAATAAAAGATATAATTTATTGTACTATTCTCAAAAAGAACAAAATCAAAAATTTTTAGAACACTTTTAAAAGTAAAAATGTATTAAATAAAACTTCTTATTTCTAGTTATTCGTTTCTACAAATAGTGTAAGATTTGTTAGCTAAATGCTTTGAAAATATTCTTCAATTTTCAAAACATTACTTAGACAATTTCAAACTAAGAGAAATTTTCTACACATTGTTTCATGTGTAATGCAATGAGCACGATCTAAAATATATATAAAACAAAAACGACGAAGCTATTTATACTATTGTTAAGTGCTAACAATTAGTACTAATTAGATTCTTATTTAAAACTGATTAAATCAATCAAGTCTGTTAAGTTAAAAAAATTCCAAAGTGCTTAATTACTAATTAAATAGTTATTGTATATCTACCATCCAAATTATTATGAGGGTTAGATGAAAGTTATATATAAAAAAATTAGTAGATATGGTATACATTAAAATAAACACAGAAAATACAATAAAAATCAATTTTTAAAGGAAGTTAAATTTTAAAAGTTTTTATCCACCTCAAAGAGTCTTGTTGCAATGTGACAGTGTTTTCCTAAATACTTGATTTAAATGATAGTTATATATCTTAATTTATTGTAGTAATTAGTTAAATCAAATACTCAATCCACTTAATACACTATCATCTGATGTTAACAACAATTGAAGTAAATAATGAAAGCCCAGTTATTAAAAATATACACTTTTAATGTATATACACATTTTAATTTGTACATAAAAATGAATTTTTTTAATCAAAATTGAAAAAAATAATTGTATTTTAAAGAAAGAATTAAACTAAATGTATATAGGTTTCAAAACATAGAAACTACTATATTTAAACAACTGTGTTCTTGTTGCTAACGTGATGTTGGCATTTCCTAATAGTTAGGTGTATAAACAAAATATCGACAAAAATTAAAATGCATTAAAACTTTTAAATATACTTATTGTTAACATCATTGTTGAAAAAGGTGAAGTTACTTAACTTTATAATTTTGTGGTAATTTTAATTTTTATAAAAAGTGTTTTAACTAGTGAAGTAAAATAGAAAAATATCCTAATGCATTACTTTACAAAATGCCACACATTAATGTTAACAGTATAATTTTTTTTTCTTTTTTATTGTTTATTAAAGAAAATGATAGAGTTATTTAACTAATACTGTATTAACTTACAGAATTTTATAAATTTTTGATATGATGCCAACAACTCCTGAAGCTTCAGTGTTCGAAGCCATACCTAAAAGGTGACGTACCAAAGAATACTGAGGGTCAAACTATCAACACTCCAACTAAACAAAATGTTTTCGTCGGGACTCGGAACGATATTCGTAGCATACCAACCAAGACGGCTCAATTTTTCAAATCTGTTCTTATCCCATTGTATACAGCACAATCTTCTGAGAGGAACACAGCCAGGCTGCAAAAAGATCTCCCTCTACAACAAGCTGTTTCGTCAGAAATCGCCAATAGAAAACTCCTGCAGAGAAACGCTGAAGCTAGCGCACTTACCAATCTACCAGTTCGATACAAGCGTGATGTACCTGCGCAGTCTGAAATATCCAGACTACGGAATGAAGTTAGTATGTTGATACGCGAGGTCGAAAATGTGAAGAGCAACCACGCGGTTATAGAGAGCACGTTAAAGTCGCTCGCAAATGAGCTGAGCCACGCCAATGAACGATACGCGCGAGAAATCAGATCTCTAAAGAACCGGTTCGCTTCATTTCAAAGCCGCGCAAACTCCGAGATGCAGAAAATTCTGAAACAGGTTCAAGATACGAGAGAGGAAAGCTACGAGAAGGAGAAACAGCTTCAAGATCTTAAATCATCGGAAAACTGGCATCAAATTATAGATACCAAACAAAACTGTCAGGACATCAAGGACTTGCAGATAAGATTTGATGAATTGCAAATGAATAAAAGTTCTGCAGTTCATGGAAGTTACCAAATGCCACCTTCGACAATCATAAATCATGGTACTCTAAACTACGGATTCAGTGGAACGCAGGAAACTACTGAAAAGACGTCGGAGGAAGTAGCCTATGAGGATATTGTGTGGGAGAAAAGAAGTAGTGGAAAATAGATTAAAAATATGACAGTTAGTTATTATTTGTTGGTTAAGAATGCTTTAAATTATTTTTTGTTGATCGTTTTACATTAATGAGTAATTAAAAGTATAATTTTGTGGTTGAAAATTTTGCTTTTTCTGTTAATATATAAATTATATATACATTATATAAAAGTATGCTTTCTTCTTTGTTTTATATGAACTTTTTGTGTTACTTTTATGTTTTTCTTTATACTTTATTTGTTTATGTGTCTTTCTGTTATAGTGGGCCATATTTTGATAAGTCCATTTTATGAATAATAAGCTTTTAATAGTAATAAAAACTATGTTATTTCCTTAATTTATGTTAAACTAAATTTTGATATATTCAAACTGTTGTGAAAATCGAGCATTTGTATTTTTACAAAGTAATATGTTGATACAATCAAGATGCTCATTTATTGCTTAGTCTGAGTTTATCTATTTTGGCTACTAAAAAGTACATATCATGTTATAACTTCTATTATATGTTTAATAATTCTATTATTTTATAAGCAATATTGAAATACAGATATGATTGGCAAAACACATTAAAAAGTCGTACAAATACAAACTAAACTTTATAATGCGGTTTTAATGATACTTATTTTGTTAGGTCTAAAAAAATGCTAATTGTCATATATTATGTCCAATGCGGAAACAAAATAATTCTTAAGCTGAATAATAATTTTAAGTACTAACTGATAAAATAAATATATTTAAAACAAAATAATCGAAGATTTTCTTTACATTTATGTAAGTGGTTTATATTATTATTTCGTTATTCATTGTGTATTTTAGTTTATTTTACTTAAATTAGACTTAATAGTTACAAATATTATATTATTTTATAACAGTCGGATATTTTATTACGTATTTTACATATTATTAACTATAAAGTTCTGTAAAACTATTTTATTTTAATGAACCCATTTTTACACCTACTTAAATTCTATTCTTTCATTACAGTATTATTTTTACAGAACCCAGTTGAAGTGTGTTAATCCGCTAACAAACAAACATATTTTGGTACAATAAATGGAAGATTACCGTATAATTTGTTTTTATGATTTAAATAGTATTAACACCAGTAAAATACAGTGATTATCGATTAAAATTTCAATATAATGATGTTTTGAAATAGATTTTATATACGTATTTTAAAGTATTAGTATCACTAAGAATAGTTTTTCTTCCCTACGCCTTCCCCCTATAGATTAAAAAATGTTAAATATAATTTTTGTAAATGTATAATCTTTTATAGTCAATACATAAATTTATATATGGAAATTTATTATGATTTGTTTTTTGTACAAACTAAGTTATATTTGATCACACAGAACTATTTGCATGCAGTTTTTCTTTACTATGTTTAGTTTTTTAATTTACATTGAATGTAATTTGGTTGTTTATTTTTTTTTTGTGTATTATTCAAGCGGCTCAGGTTTTAATTTCCAAGTTGAATTTAACTTGCAATTGAATTAAACTATCATTATATTGATTTTAGTTTATTTGTATTGAAACTAGTGAGCCTGAAAAAAACGACTCATGATAGCTTTTATACGGGAAAGTACGTAATATAAACATATTGAGAAGAATTTCCAGCACAAGTTCAACTGGTCATTATAAACGTCCTTATGACCAACATCATTATTTTGACACTTTTAAAATGAGAAAGACTTTATTCTTAAAACTGGTCTAATACCTCAAAATACTTTTTTTAAGTATTAACTTGATCAATATACTTTTACAACATTAACTTCAAAAAAACTTGGTTATAGGAAAAAAAATGCAATGTATTAATAAAGTAAAAAATAATCTGTAATTACTTTACATGAATTATAAATGATGTTTAACTAAAACTTTTAAATATTAAATTATATCTTAGATAAACATTTCTAAAACTGTCAAGCAAATTATCTAAATGATACAGTAGCTTTTCAAAATACTTTTTTTTAAGTGCATAATTTAAGCTGGTATTTTTTAAAATAAAATCTAGATTAAGAAAAATTAAGATACATCACTTTTATAACTTCTTTACAACATATACTTAAAGTGCTACTAATTTTTTTTTTCTGGTAACTAAATATTAAAATTTTTAATGTAAAATTTTGGTCATACCATTTGGACGTTCAAACCACAAGCTTTCGGTAGTTAGAACTTTAAATAAAAACAAAATCGGGGTCTCATTCTACCGAAAGCTTGTGACGATCTAACATGATCAACCCTTTTGTTAAACTTGATGTGTCTCACGGCTCGAAACTTGAAGTTGTCCTTCAGCTCTGTTCGACTTTTGTCGGTGTTTTTTAATAAAGTTTACAGATTTAGTAAAGTAAGACATTTAAGTAAACTTTTCCAAATCTATTTTAAACGTTATTTTTATGAATTTAAAACTGTTTAAGTTTAAACTGTTCGTTTATATATAAATAGGTTACAAGTTAGAGAAAAAAGTCTAAATGCTATAACGCTTTAAGCTAAATCAACGATTGATAATTAAATTATATCAGTTTAAATGTTTAATCTTGCCTTAAAGTTTCCTTAATTTATAGGTGTAATATTTGCACTAAAAAACACTTTAGATATTTATGGAAACAAAACAGGAAAACTGTTCCAACTTTATTTTGCATTAATTTAAAACATTCATTCTGTAAAAAACATGACATGAATTTTTTAATATTAAACAACTAAATCTTACTGTAATACTAAATAAGTAGTTGAGAGCATAAACTATCTTAGGATAATAAGGTAAGTAAGCATTTTATCTATTATATATCTTTTAATTTATTGTTTGATAGAAACAATTTTCCAATAGTATCTGAATTTGATAATGCTTCTTTTTTTAACAAGTCCTCTCAAAAAGTATTTGATGAAGATGATAAAGACGAAAATTTGAAATATTTTTAGAAAAACTGTCTATAAATGCAAAGTTTATTTAAAAGCAATGATGAAAAAATTAATTCTTTTAACTTTTTGAAAGATGAAATAATAAGGACACCGAAAATGTTTCTTCATATTTATTAAGCGCACAATTTATTCTTTCAAGTAATTTTAAATTGTTCTTTGGCTACATACTTTGCGCCAAAACAATGGAAAATATCACTGAAGTAAGATCACTAAGGTAACAAAAAGGTAGCAAGTACAACCTTTGAAATTTCGAACCAATCTTTTTGATGAGTAGTATTTGCATTATCTTTGAACATGTAAGTTTTATAAGTCACGTGGTAATTTTTTAAACCTTATTTTACCTAAACAATTTGGTTTTCTCTCTAATAAGTGTACTGAAGTAATTTATACAGAAATCCAAAAGATTTCGACTCTGTATTCATTTCAAATTAACAAAAACATTTTTTCAGTGCAAAATTTGTATTAGTCTAGTTAGTTTAAAGGGTTTCTTCATATTATAACCCAAAAAGTAGTAATTAATAACACAATTTAAACCTTTACCGGTCTTCAATGGAGTGCCTCAAGGAAGGTATGTTAATTGAAGCTTCTGAAGTCGATGTAAGCAGCAATACTAATCTCTACTAACGACACAAAAAAGTTTTAACGATACTAATATAGCCTTAAAAAAATTCTTAGATAAAGTTTACCTTTGGCTAAAAGAAGAAAATTTAGCTTAAACTTCTAGTGACGTAGTAGATGTCATGTTTTCAAAAAATACCTTTATCTCTACTTTTGACTTTAAAAAAAAATATCTTTAAAATAAGTGTTTAAAGATTTTTGAATTTTTTTGCTGAAAAATTAAAATGGAACCATTATACTAATAAGCTTTACCGATTCATATCGGCTATATGTATTAAAGTTTTAAATACACGGATATAACATCTTAAAAAAGTTGTACTTCTTATAAACTCGTCCTAAGTTGGAATACAACACACCAATCTGGTCTCCATACTTTAAAAAAAATAAAAAATAAAAGATATTAATCATATAAAAATTTTTAAAATTTTTGTACCAGAATAATCTTCAACCGCTGCAATGTTTCTTATACGCCAGGGGTCGGCAGCCTTATGTAACTCGCCGGCCAACTTTATTAAAAAAAATTTCTCACGGGCCGCATTACTTGGAAAAAGACCTTTGAGGGCCGCATTTATCATTTATTAAAAAAGAATCTAGTAATCAGAAAAATACATAAATTAAGATCAAAAATATAATAATTTAAGCAATATTAGAGGACTAATAAAGAGTATTTATTGAAATAAGAGCCTAACTGTAAGTTTTTATTACAAAATATTTAATTTCTTATGTTTTAAAAATGTATGTTTCATGCTAACTAGGAGCCGCAGATTTTGACTTTGAAGTCCGCAGTTTACCGACCTCTGTTATACGCTTTACCTTGATAGACTACAAACACATAATTTGAATTTTAAGAACATAGAAAACTTAACCTCATTACTTTTTTTTAATTTGGTTAAGGTTAAACTACAACTAATTTACCATCCACTTCTGAATCTTATAAAATAATTTATATTCTCAAGTGTAAAAACAAGAACATTATATTTATATATCATTTCAATAATGATGTTTGGCATAATTCTTTGTTTTATCGTTCAGTTAAAACTTGGAACAAACTTTAAAATAATTTAGTGTCTTGCAAAAAAAGTTAAACATTTTCGATTAAAGTTAAAAATTTAGGTTTGCTGTTTTTTTACCAACAATTGATTAAACTTGTAAGATTTGATTTAATCCATAGTTCGATTTTATTAGCAGCGCTTTTCCTCTATGATTAATGAAATCCTTTACAATGTTCGTTAAAATTTACTAGGCCTGTCTATTCTTAATGTGCTTGGGGCTTATAATTTCATTGCTAGTCAATGCATTTAAACTTTTAATGTTTTATGAAATAGTCTGTATATCTTGATATTGTACGTTTGTAATTGTATCGATTATGCCTTGGCATTGCAATAAATGATAAAAAGATCTTAATTCAACATATTTCATAGAATTGCAAACATTAAACTTAAATGCAGACATTATTAATGATGACAAATAATTGTATTATAACCGGACTAAAGCATTATATATTTTTTGTAAACAATTAAATATTTTGAAGGTTGATATCAAAAATTAATAAGTAGGTTGATGCCAAAGTCTTTGTTTGTTTTCACTTAATTAGATTTTAAAATGATTGAAGGCTGGTAAGAAGTTGATGCTAATAGAGGAAAAAGTAATACTTTAACGAATGATGAAAAGTCCTCCATAAGAATCTTCTTTACAACGTTGTTTCAACTACTTTAGTAAAACTCTAATATGCGACACACTTGGTAATTTTTACTCAAGTGGCGCTTCTGCTAATAATCCTAATCAATCAAATTGACAACAAACATTTTAGATTTCGCTAATTTTCGAATATTCTAAATGCTTAAATATATTGCTATGAACCTAAAATTCTTAAACTACACGCGTACTGATCAGTATGTATTAGTACTTAAATTAAAGTGTACAACTCTAACAACAAATCGTATTCTCAATTAATAATAATATCTAGTTTAACCACTATTCTTTCTTTGTACATAAAGTATACTGTTTATATTTATTATTATTATATACTCCAGTGAACTTGTATCGCAATGATCTGTATTAGTCAACGCTTAAATTTATATTTTGAATAGTGTTTCCTAAATATGCTTTTAATTATATTTTAGACAACCCGCTTATTAAAACAGTCGCTTGATAAACTATTTTCAATAATTATTTATATATAAAAAAAAGTCCTGTTTCCATATTATTCTGCCAACATAAAGTCTGCAAAAAATATTTCGTGTCCGCTACAATTCTGCAACTCGATGACCGAGTATCCTCGTTTTGCGTATCTAGGTCCTTGAACCACAAATTTTTGAGCGATTTTTTGATTTTGTTCAATAAACCACTTACTTAGTTTAAAGAAAACTTGGAGCTGTGCATATGACCATGGGACTAAAAAGTATTTTTGAAGATCTTTGTTTAAGTAATCCATGAAGTTAAGGGAATAATTAAAAAAAGGTTTAATTTAATTTACCACTTCGAAACATTTAGACAAACTATATAGGTGGTAACAAACAATTTGTAATACTTTTAAAACTCTAGGTACATGGAGAAAATATATGCATTGGTATCAAATGTTGGCAAGTTTTATATTTTTGATAGTTTCGCCCGCTGACCTATAATTTGCTTTTTTTATACTACTGTTGAGCTAATATTTTTCAGTGTAGCGGTTTGTAAATTTTTTTCTTGAAAATTTATAGAAATACCAAGACTTTAAAAACAAAGTTTATACTAGATAGCAATTTTAGTCTGATAACTAAATATTTATGTAAAGTACAAAATTTACATAACGCTTTGAACGACAATCTATTCTAAATTAGCTGTAGTACAGTTGCAATATTTACAGAGGAATTTGTAAATAATAATTTCAGGATAATTTTAGGTACAAGATTATTTAAATAATATCAATTACATATATGTTAAATATAATTATTCATTAGGTCAAGCTTGTTGCATGAGCTGCTTGACAAATTATTTTCAAATAAACATTTATAATTATATAAAATTGTCTCATCTTCAGATTATTCTACCTACAGACTTCATAACTCTTCTTTATAAAAAGATGGTTGATTATCAACCCGCAAGGAAATTTGCATTATGAAATTAATTTATTTTAATCTAGCTTACACTCCTAAAAAAGAATATTTTTATGTCCTAACTTAGAAATAAAACAATCATGTGATTAAACAAGCACAGAATAAAACGAAAAAAAAAAGCAAGAAGCATTTGACACATTTTTAATGAATCTAAATAGTTGTACAACATTTTTATCGCAAATTTTTATTGCTGTTGATTAAAAACATAAAATAAATTATAGATTAACACATTAAGTCTTAAATTTCTCAAGTTAGTTAATACACTAACACTTTTTTAGTATGTCATATAAATTTTACACTTACTTATATTTTTGTACATTATTTGAATTTATTTATCTAGACTGTAAAATAGAATTTTTTAGAATTTACACCAATCAATATTATTTAATTTAGGATTACTTCTTTTACAAATAAGTAACTATTTTATTATTCTAAATTAATAAAAAGAAATCAAATGCCGTAGAATCAAGATTTGACCTCCTTGGTTATAATTTATAATAATAAGTTTACTTAAATTTATATTTTTCAAGTACTAATTTCAAGTTAAATTTTCTCTAATAAGTTTTATTCAAGTTGCAATTGATAACTACCAAAATATTCAGCAAAATTTTAGTATTTAACACTTACTTATAAGTCTATATTCAGTTATATTTGTTAATTCTTAATAGAGGTTTGTCAAAGCATTGATAAAAAATAGCTATTGAATTTTTATTTGAGCTATAATTTGAAGTATAAAAAAGCTGTAGAAATTGTAAATACTTATTTTCAAAAGAGCATTAGGTATTAAAATCTGACAAAAGGGTATACTGGTTAAGTTAAAAACTACTAAATGTTTAAAATAAAACAACATATTTTTAAACAATATACATAAATAACTGTTTTTAAATAATATTATTAACATTTTGTAAATTTCATAAACTGCTACACTACTTATTTTTTTTTAATATTTAAAAAATATTTTAACCATTTTAATGCAGTTTTTTCACTAAGCAAATAAGCAACCCATAAATTAAGAAATTAATAATTTGTTACAAAACCTGAAACTTTGAGCATAATCAATTGCAACTTGAATACATTTTGTTCAATAAAACCTATGTTTAAATTAATTGTTATGAGTCAATTAAACATTATATTTTGGCTTTTATGTATAAATAAATTATTCAACTTTCCGGACTAATTGAAAATATGCGGTTAATCAACTAACTTGATATATTATATGTGGGCTAGGTTGTCAAAATTTATATTAAAAATAGAAATTCAATCAATGTACAAAATTTTAATAATATTGTGGAATTTTTTTTTAATAAGTACTTTGAGGTTAAGGGTTTTCAATTTTATACACAAACTTAGCAATATGTTTTTTTTATTATATTCCTACAAAATTCCATCAACAGTTTTGAGAACTAGAACTAAAATCTTAGATTTCTTCAAATGGAATATTTCTAATAGTTTATTAACTAGAACTATTTTATTTTACATGGAGTCTCCCAATAAATTCAACTAGCTACATTTTTAACAAATATATCAAAAATGTACAGAAAGTATGAAAAGATTTAAGTATTAGTAATTAACTACATGTAAATTGTCTTAAGAAAGTTGGTTGAAAATTAGATTTGTTTATTTGTAATAATTTTATTAACATCTTAGTTAGCATCTTAGTTAGCATCTTTCGTTAGGAAATCTATTGAATTCACCAACTTTGATATTATTTACATGAAAAAATTCTTTGTATTTTTAAAATGTCTGATAAAGGTAAAAATTTACAAAACAAGATCGATTGTAGAAAATTAAATGGTTGACAAATAAGTTTTGCAAATTTCATCCAGGATTTCTGAATTTCTTCCAGGTTTTCAAAGAACACGATTTTGAGTCTACTTTTGGTTTAAAATTAAGTTTAAGGTAAAAACTGTGTCAAAGATATAAAGTGAATTTACCAAGAATAATTTTCTACATAAAACTTTATAAATTTTCAATCTTTCAACTTCAATTTTTTAATTAGAATTATACATAAAATTTCGGCAATAACCATTGTATATAGTAACAATACAAATAATTTAAATAGAATATAATACTATACTTTAACAAATTTTTAGTTTTAAAAAACTTAAAAATTTGTCAAGATGATCTTTGCAGCACATTAAACAAATAAATTATACCAAATAATATTCACATTCATCTGCTCCAACAGGTAATTGAACTTTACAACATGTGTGCCAACCTTTTGCTTATATCGATGTGAAAAGAATAAAGATTGTTGAACTAAATAACAATCATCATATGAAATTTATGTTTTTAAAATTAATAACTTTGTAATGCAAGAAGTAGTTTAAACTTTTATTAAAGTTATTAATTGCTGAATATTTTAGAAATTATATCAATAAAGGCAATCTATAATCACAGTATTATGAATACAGTCTAAGTTTATTATTATTCTATACTCCAGTGAACTTGTATCGCAATGATCTGTATTAGTCAACGCTTTAATTTATATTTTGAATAGTTTATTCTTAAATATGCTTTTAATTATATTTTAGACAACCCGCTTATTAAAACAGTCGCTTGATAAACTATTTTCAATAATTATTTATATATAAAAAATTGTTCTCATTCCATATTATCCTGCCTACATAAGGTCTGCATAAAATATTTCGTGTCCGCTACAATTCTGCAACTCGATGACCGAGTATCCTCGTTTTGCGTATTTAGGTCCTTGAACCACAAATTTTTGAGCAATTTTTTGATTTTGATCAATAAACCACTTACTTAGTTTAAAGAAAACTAGGAGCTGTACATATGACCATGGGACTAAAAAGTATTTTTGAAGATCTTCATTTAAGTAATCCATGAAGTTAAGGGAATAATTAAAAAAATTATTTAATTTACCACTTCGAAACATTTAGACAAATTATTTAGGTGGTAACAAACAATTTGTAATACTTTTAAAACTCTAGGTACATGGAGAAAATATATGCATTGGTATCAAATGTTGGCAAGTTTTTTTTTTTAATAGTTTCGCCCCGCTGACCTATAATTTGCTTTTACTATACTACTGTTGAGATAATATGTTTAAGTGTAGCGGTTTGTAAATTTTTTTCTTGAAAATTTATAGAAATACCAAGACTTTAAAAACAAAGTTTATAAATACTAATTTGCTTGTACGGTTAAGCTAGTATGTTTCAGTTTAGCGGTTTGTAAATTTTTTTCTTGAAAATTTATAGAAATACCAAGACTTTAAAAACAAAGTTTATATTAGATAGCAATTTTAGTCTGCTAACTAAATATTTATGTAAAGTACAAAATTTACATAACGCTTTGAACGACAATCTATTCTAAATTAGCTGTAGTACAGTTGCAATATTTACAGAGGAAGTTGTAAAAAATAATTTCAGGATAATTTTAGGTACAAGATTATTTAATCAATATCATTTAGCTAAAATACATTAGGTCTAACTTGTTGCATGAGCTGCTTGACAAATTATTTTCAAATAAACATTTATAAATATATAAAATTGTCTCATCTTCAGATTATTCTACCTACAGACTTCATAAATCTTCTTTATAAAAAGATGGTTGATTATCAACCCGCAAGGAAATTTGCATTATGAAATTAATTTTACTTCAATCTAGCTTACACTCCTAAAATATTTTTATGTCCTAACTTAGAAATAGAAATAAAACACTCATGTGATTAAACAAGCACAGAAAATGAAAACAAAAGCAAGAAGCATTTGACACATTTTTAATGAATCTAAATAGTTGTACAACATTTTTATCGCAAATTTTTATTGCTGTTGATTAAAAACATAAAATAAATTATAGATTAACACATTAAGTCTTAAATTTCTCAAGTTAGTTAATACACTAACACTTTGTTAGTATGTCATATAAACTTTACACTTACTTATATTTTTGTACATTATTTGAAATTATCTATCTAGACTGTAAAATAGAATTTTTTAGAATTTACACCAATCAATATTATTTAATTTAGGATTACTTCTTTTACAAATAAGTAACTATTTTATTATTCTAAATTAATAAAAAGAAATCAAATGCCGTAGAATCAAGATTTGACCTCCTTGGTTATAATTTATAATAATAAGTTTACTTAAATTTATATTTTTCAAGTACTAATTTCAAGTTAAATTTTCTCTAATAAGTTTTATTCAAGTTGCAATTGATAACTACCAAAATATTCAGCTAAATTTTAGTATTTAAAACTTACTTATAAGTCTATATTCAGTTATATTTGTTTTTTTGTTAATTCTTGATAGAGATTTGTCAAAGCATTGATAAAAAATAACTATTGAATTTTTATTTGAGCTATAATTAGAAGTATAAAAAAGCTGTAGAAATTGTAAATACTTATTTTCAAAAGAGCATTAGGTATTAAACTCTGACAAAAGGGTATACTGGTTAAGTTAAAAACTAATAAATGTTTAAAATAAAACAACATATTTTTGAACAATATTTAACATAAATAACGGTTTTTAAATAATATTATAAACATTTTGTAAATTTCATAAACTGCTACACTATTTATTTTTTTTTTATATTTAAGAAATATTTTAACCATTATAATGCAGTTTTTTAACTAAGCAAATAAGCAACCCATAACTTAAGAAATTAATAGTTTGTTACAAAACCTGAAACTTTGAGCATAATCAATTGCAACTTGAATACATTTTGTTCAATAAAACCTATGTTTAAATTAATTGTTATTAGTAAATTAAACATTATATTTTGGCTTTTATGTATAAATAAATTATTCAACTTTCCGGACTAATTGAAAATATGCGGTTAATCAACTAACTTGATATATTATATGTGGGCTAGGTTGTCAAAATTTATATTAAAAATAGAAATTCAATCAATGTACAAAATTTTAATAATATTGTGGAATTTTTTTTTAATAAGTACTTTGAGGTTAAGGGTTTTCAATTTTATACACAAACTTAGCAATATGTTTTTTTTATTATATTCCTACAAAATTCCATCAACAGTTTTGAGAACTAGAACTAAAATCTTAGATTTCTTCAAATGGAATATTTCTAATAGTTTATTAACTAGAACTATTTTATTTTACATGGAGTCTCCCAATAAATTCAACTAGCTACATTTTTAACAAATATATCAAAAATGTACAGAAAGTATGAAAAGATTTAAGTATTAGTAATTAACTACATGTAAATTGTCTTAAGAAAGTTGGTTGAAAATTAGATTTGTTTATTTGTAATAATTTTATTAACATCTTAGTTAGCATCTTAGTTAGCATCTTTCGTTAGGAAATCTATTGAATTCACCAACTTTGATATTATTTACATGAAAAAATTCTTTGTATTTTTAAAATGTCTGATAAAGGTAAAAATTTACAAAACAAGATCGATTGTAGAAAATTAAATGGTTGACAAATAAGTTTTGCAAATTTCATCCAGGATTTCTGAATTTCTTCCAGGTTTTCAAAGAACACGATTTTGAGTCTACTTTTGGTTTAAAATTAAGTTTAAGGTAAAAACTGTGTCAAAGATATAAAGTGAATTTACCAAGAATAATTTTCTACATAAAACTTTATAAATTTTCAATCTTTCAACTTCAATTTTTTAATTAGAATTATACATAAAATTTCGGCAATAACCATTGTATATAGTAACAATACAAATAATTTAAATAGAATATAATACTATACTTTAACAAATTTTTAGTTTTAAAAAACTTAAAAATTTGTCAAGATGATCTTTGCAGCACATTAAACAAATAAATTATACCAAATAATATTCACATTCATCTGCTCCAACAGGTAATTGAACTTTACAACATGTGTGCCAACCTTTTGCTTATATCGATGTGAAAAGAATAAAGATTGTTGAACTAAATAACAATCATCATATGAAATTTATGTTTTTAAAATTAATAACTTTGTAATGCAAGAAGTAGTTTAAACTTTTATTAAAGTTATTAATTGCTGAATATTTTAGAAATTATATCAATAAAGGCAATCTATAATCACAGTATTATGAATACAGTCTAAGTTTATTATTATTCTATACTCCAGTGAACTTGTATCGCAATGATCTGTATTAGTCAACGCTTTAATTTATATTTTGAATAGTTTATTCTTAAATATGCTTTTAATTATATTTTAGACAACCCGCTTATTAAAACAGTCGCTTGATAAACTATTTTCAATAATTATTTATATATAAAAAATTGTTCTCATTCCATATTATCCTGCCTACATAAGGTCTGCATAAAATATTTCGTGTCCGCTACAATTCTGCAACTCGATGACCGAGTATCCTCGTTTTGCGTATTTAGGTCCTTGAACCACAAATTTTTGAGCAATTTTTTGATTTTGATCAATAAACCACTTACTTAGTTTAAAGAAAACTAGGAGCTGTACATATGACCATGGGACTAAAAAGTATTTTTGAAGATCTTCATTTAAGTAATCCATGAAGTTAAGGGAATAATTAAAAAAATTATTTAATTTACCACTTCGAAACATTTAGACAAATTATTTAGGTGGTAACAAACAATTTGTAATACTTTTAAAACTCTAGGTACATGGAGAAAATATATGCATTGGTATCAAATGTTGGCAAGTTTTTTTTTTTAATAGTTTCGCCCCGCTGACCTATAATTTGCTTTTACTATACTACTGTTGAGATAATATGTTTAAGTGTAGCGGTTTGTAAATTTTTTTCTTGAAAATTTATAGAAATACCAAGACTTTAAAAACAAAGTTTATAAATACTAATT
This sequence comes from Thalia democratica, assembly GCF_965202585.1. Lineage (NCBI taxonomy): Eukaryota > Metazoa > Chordata > Thaliacea > Salpida > Salpidae > Thalia > Thalia democratica. Next base: position 656,450 of record NC_139173.1, read on the forward strand.
TGCTTGTACGGTTAAGCTAGTATGTTTCAGTTTAGCGGTTTGTAAATTTTTTTCTTGAAAATTTATAGAAATACCAAGACTTTAAAAACAAAGTTTATATTAGATAGCAATTTTAGTCTGCTAACTAAATATTTATGTAAAGTACAAAATTTACATAACGCTTTGAACGACAATCTATTCTAAATTAGCTGTAGTACAGTTGCAATATTTACAGAGGAAGTTGTAAAAAATAATTTCAGGATAATTTTAGGTACAAGATTATTTAATCAATATCATTTAGCTAAAATACATTAGGTCTAACTTGTTGCATGAGCTGCTTGACAAATTATTTTCAAATAAACATTTATAAATATATAAAATTGTCTCATCTTCAGATTATTCTACCTACAGACTTCATAAATCTTCTTTATAAAAAGATGGTTGATTATCAACCCGCAAGGAAATTTGCATTATGAAATTAATTTTACTTCAATCTAGCTTACACTCCTAAAATATTTTTATGTCCTAACTTAGAAATAGAAATAAAACACTCATGTGATTAAACAAGCACAGAAAATGAAAACAAAAGCAAGAAGCATTTGACACATTTTTAATGAATCTAAATAGTTGTACAACATTTTTATCGCAAATTTTTATTGCTGTTGATTAAAAACATAAAATAAATTATAGATTAACACATTAAGTCTTAAATTTCTCAAGTTAGTTAATACACTAACACTTTGTTAGTATGTCATATAAACTTTACACTTACTTATATTTTTGTACATTATTTGAAATTATCTATCTAGACTGTAAAATAGAATTTTTTAGAATTTACACCAATCAATATTATTTAATTTAGGATTACTTCTTTTACAAATAAGTAACTATTTTATTATTCTAAATTAATAAAAAGAAATCAAATGCCGTAGAATCAAGATTTGACCTCCTTGGTTATAATTTATAATAATAAGTTTACTTAAATTTATATTTTTCAAGTACTAATTTCAAGTTAAATTTTCTCTAATAAGTTTTATTCAAGTTGCAATTGATAACTACCAAAATATTCAGCTAAATTTTAGTATTTAAAACTTACTTATAAGTCTATATTCAGTTATATTTGTTTTTTTGTTAATTCTTGATAGAGATTTGTCAAAGCATTGATAAAAAATAACTATTGAATTTTTATTTGAGCTATAATTAGAAGTATAAAAAAGCTGTAGAAATTGTAAATACTTATTTTCAAAAGAGCATTAGGTATTAAACTCTGACAAAAGGGTATACTGGTTAAGTTAAAAACTAATAAATGTTTAAAATAAAACAACATATTTTTGAACAATATTTAACATAAATAACGGTTTTTAAATAATATTATAAACATTTTGTAAATTTCATAAACTGCTACACTATTTATTTTTTTTTTATATTTAAGAAATATTTTAACCATTATAATGCAGTTTTTTAACTAAGCAAATAAGCAACCCATAACTTAAGAAATTAATAGTTTGTTACAAAACCTGAAACTTTGAGCATAATCAATTGCAACTTGAATACATTTTGTTCAATAAAACCTATGTTTAAATTAATTGTTATTAGTAAATTAAACATTATATTTTGGCTTTTATGTATAAATAAATTATTCAACTTTCCGGACTAATTGAAAATATGCGGTTAATCAACTAACTTGATATATTATATGTGGGCTAGGTTGTCAAAATTTATATTAAAAATAGAAATTCAATCAATGTACAAAATTTTAATAATATTGTGGAATTTTTTTTTAATAAGTACTTTGAGGTTAAGGGTTTTCAATTTTATACACAAACTTAGCAATATGTTTTTTTTATTATATTCCTACAAAATTCCATCAACAGTTTTGAGAACTAGAACTAAAATCTTAGATTTCTTCAAATGGAATATTTCTAATAGTTTATTAACTAGAACTATTTTATTTTACATGGAGTCTCCCAATAAAATCAACTAGCTACATTTTTAACAAATATATCAAAAATGTACAGAAAGTATGAAAAGATTTAAGTATTAGTAATTAATTACATGTAAATTGTCTTAAGAAAGTTGGTTGAAAACTAGATTAAATTATTTGTAATAATTTTATTAACATCTTAGTTAGCATCTTTCATTGGGAAATCTATTAAAATCACCAACTTTGATATTATTTACATGGAAAAGTTCTTTGTATTTTTAACATTTTAAATTGTCTGATAAAGGTAAAACTTTACAAAATAAGATCGACTTGTAGAAAATTAAATGGTTGACAAATGAGTTTTGCAAATTTCCTCCGAATTTCTGAATTTCTTCCAGGTTTTCAAAGAACACGATTTTGAGTCTACTTTTGGTTTAAAATTAAGTTTAAGGTAAAAACTGTGTCAAAGATATAAAGTGAATTTACCAAGAATAATTTTGTACATAAAACTTTATAAATTTTCAATCTTTCAACTTCAATTTTTTAATTAGAATTATACATAAAATTTCGGCAATAACCATTTTATATAGTAATCATACCAATAATTTAAATAGAATATAATATTATACTTTAACAAATTTATAGTTTTAGAAAACTTATAAATTTGTCAAAATGCTCATTGCAGCAAAACAAATAAATTATCCCAAATAATATTCACATTCATCTGCTCCAACAGGTAATTGAACTTTACAACATGTGTGCCAACCTTTTGCTTATATGTGAAAAGAATAAAGATTGTTGAACTTAGTAACAATCATCATATGAAATTTATGTTTTTAAAAGTAATAACTTTGTAATGCAAGAAGTAGTTTATACTTTATCAAAATTATTAATTGCTGAATATTTTAGAAATTATGTCAATAAAGCATAATAATCTCACTAAGGGCTTAAAAGGCAAACTATTAATTACACAAGTATTACCAGATTGTTAAATAATAAAGTAATAAGTAACGCTTGATTGTCTCCTTTATTATTTAATCAAGAAACTTTTATCTAAAAAGTATGTACGTATGAAATAAACAAATTTAAAGACACATCAATGGTATATTTATAATATTCAAAAATAAACGATTTTTTATAGAAAAACAGCTGAACTATTTTTAAAACAGTACTAAGCTTTAACACCATAAGTCTCTAACAAACGTCAAAAACGTTTATTTGAACTTTTTTAAAAAGAACTTTAAAACTTAGGATACAAAGAACTATTAACATTGAAAGTAATAATTGCTTTAGATCATATAAAAGGAGAGATTTTTCAGTAAACATTTCCTTTTTTTCAAAATTCGAAACTATTAATAATAATTTATGATATTAAAGTAAATTTATTCTAAAGTTACTTTAAAAACATAAATTATTTTTTAATTAAAAAATCACGTAACTTAATTTTAATATCATAAAATGTGACTAAAGTATTTAGAAATATTGTTTGTGATTTATAAATGATCTCCATCGAGATAGTTTTCAAAAATGATTCGTCAAAGTTTAAACATCATTTCATGATTCTTTAAAGAGACCAAGCACCTGCCCAGTCTAGCGCGACTCCCATGAATTCTACATCCGTCGGTATGATGTAGTGTTTGCTTATCCACTTGTTTACAAGTGGGATGTCGTATTTTCCACTTTGCCGTCGTTGAGGTTTTTGATAATTGAAATTATTGTCCATGGCTATTACTTGGAAATAATGTTGATGATCCCAGTGTTGGGAAGCTGAAACACGAAATCAGGTTTTTTTTTTGTTGTGCACATGTTTTTACCTCAAGGTCGTCGTTTTTCCTATTTTTTCTTGCAGGGGTTTCTAGTAGGTTCCCTCGTGTTCTTAGTAGGGTTTGGTAGTGAAATGGTTTCATCCACCTTTGTGGGTTAAGGACCCATTTGCATATAGAAGATTTCCAATTGTGTCCATCGATCTATTCGAGGAACTCTTTTTTTTTGTCAAGCTACGTGGGCTTTTACGTGTGAGAATTTTATATTTAAGTTTTGTTTTATCTGATTGATTCGCATTAATAAATATATATAATTGATATAGTTCGGATGTTTCATCATATTTTTCGGCTCTTCACTTGAGCGCTCCGTCGTACGAGTTGTCATCCTCGTCTTTGAATCGGAAGTACCTGTCCAATCTGCGACCAATATGTCATTCATGTTTGGAATGTCCAAATCTCCTTTTGCGACATAACTATTGATTAGGATGTTGAAACAGTCGTGTGGTAGGCAAAGCCATTTCCGCACATACTTGTTTGTAAATGCCCAAACCTCATTTTTCGACGGATACGTTGATTAGGATGTTGGGACAATCATGCGGTAGGCGAAGCTATTTCCGCACATACATGTTTGGAATGCCCAAACCTCCTTTTTCGACGGACCCGTTGATTAGGATGTTGGGACAATCATGGGTAGGCGAAGCTATTTCCGCACATACTTGTTTGGAATGCCCAAACCTCCTTTTTCGACGGATACGTTGATTAGGATGTTGGGACAATCATGCGGTAGGCGAAGCTATTTCCGCACATACATGTTTGGAATGCCCAAACCTCCTTTTTCGACGAATACGTTGATTAGGATGTTGGGACAATCATGGGTAGGCGAAGCTATTTCCGCACATACTTGTTTGGAATGCCCAAACCTCCTTTTTCGACGGATACGTTGATTAGGATGTTGGGACAATCATGGGTAGGCGAAGCTATTTCCGCACATACTGGTTTGAAATTCCCAAACCTCCTTCTTCGACGAATACGTTGATTAGGATGTTGGGACAATCATGGGTAGGCGAAGCTATTTCCGCACATACTTGTTTGGAATGCCAAAACCTCCTTTTTCGACGGATACGTTGATTAGGATGTTGGGACAATCATGGGTAGGCGAAGCTATTTCCGCACATACTTGTTTGGAATGCCCAAACCTCCTTTTTCGACGGACCCGTTGATTAGGATGTTGGGACAATCATGGGTAGGCGAAGCTATTTCCGCACATACTGGTTTGAAATTCCCAAACCTCCTTCTTCGACGAATACGTTGATTAGGATGTTGGGACAATCATGGGTAGGCGAAGCTATTTCCGCACATACTTGTTTGGAATGCCCAAACCTCCTTTTTCGACGGATACGTTGATTAGGATGTTGGGACAATCATGGGTAGGCGAAGCTATTTCCATACATACTGGTTTGAAATTCCCAAACCTCCTTCTTCGACGAATACGTTGATTAGGATGTTGGGACAATCATGGGTAGGCGAAGCTATTTCCGCACATACTTGTTTGGAATGCCCAAACCTCCTTTTTCGACGGATACGTTGATTAGGATGTTGGGACAATCATGGGTAGACGAAGCTATTTCCGCACATACTGGTTTGGAATGCCGAAACCTCATTTTTCGACGGATACGTTGATTAGGATGTTGGGACAATCATGCGGTAGGCGAAGCTATTTCCGCACATACTTGTTTGGAATGCCCAAACCTCCTTTTTCGACGGATACGTTGATTAGGATGTTGGGACAATCATGGGTAGGCGAAGCTATTTCCGCACATACTTGTTTGGAATGCCCAAACCTCCTTTTTCGACGGACCCGTTGATTAGAATGTTGGGACAATCATGCGGTAGGCGAAGCTATTTCCGCACATACTTGTTTGGAATGCCCAAACCTCCTTTTTCGACGGACCCGTTGATTAGGATGTTGGGACAATCATGCGGTAGGCGAAGCTATTTCCGCACATACTTGTTTGGAATGCCCAACATCCTTTTTCGACGGACCCGTTGATTAGGATGTTGGGACAATCATGGGTAGGCAAAGCTATTTCCGCACATACTTGTTTGGAATGCCCAAACCTCATTTTTCGACGGATACGTTGATTAGGATGTTGGGACAATCATGAGGTAGGCGAAGCTATTTCCGCACATACTTGTTTGGAATGCCCAAACCTCATTTTTCGACGGATACGTTGATTAGGATGTTGGGACAATCATGGGTAGGCGAAGCTATTTCCGCACATACTTGTTTGGAATGCCCAAACCTCATTTTTCGACGGATACGTTGATTAGGATGTTGGGACAATCATGGGTAGGCGAAGCTATTTCCGCACATACTTGTTTGGAATGCCCAAACCTCCTTCTTCGACGAATACGTTGATTAGGATGTTGGGACAATCATGGGTAGGCGAAGCTATTTCCGCACATACTTGTTTGGAATGCCCAAACCTCCTTTTTCGACGGACCCGTTGATTAGGATGTTGGGACAATCATGGGTAGGCAAAGCTATTTCCGCACATACTTGTTTGGAATGCCCAAACCTCATTTTTCGACGGATACGTTGATTAGGATGTTGGGACAATCATGAGGTAGGCGAAGCTATTTCCGCACATACTTGTTTGGAATGCCCAAACCTCATTTTTCGACGGATACGTTGATTAGGATGTTGGGACAATCATGGGTAGGCGAAGCTATTTCCGCACATACTTGTTTGGAATGCCCAAACCTCATTTTTCGACGGATACGTTGATTAGGATGTTGGGACAATCATGGGTAGGCAAAGCTATTTCCGCACATACTGGTTTGAAATTCCCAAACCTCCTTCTTCGACGAATACGTTGATTAGGATGTTGGGACAATCATGGGTAGGCGAAGCTATTTCCGCACATACTTGTTTGGAATGCCCAAACCTCAATTTTCGACGGATACGTTGATTAGGATGTTGGGACAATCATGGGTAGGCGAAGCTATTTCCGCACATACTGGTTTGGAATGCCCAAACCTCCTTTTTCGACGAATACGTTGATTAGGATGTTGGGACAATCATGGGTAGGCGAAGCTATTTCCGCACATACTTGTTTGGAATGCCCAAAACTCATTTTTCGACGGATACGTTGATTAGGATGTTGGGACAATCATGCGGTAGGCGAAGCTATTTCCGCACATACTGGTTTGAAATTCCCAAACCTCCTTCTTCGACGAATACGTTGATTAGGATGTTGGGACAATCATGGGTAGGCGAAGCTATTTCCGCACATACTGGTTTGGAATGCCCAAACCTCCTTCTTCGACGAATACGTTGATTAGGATGTTTGGACAATCATGGGTAGGCGAAGCTATTTCCGCACATACTGGTTTGGAATGCCCAAACCTCCTTTTTCGACGGACCCGTTGATTAGGATGTTGGGACAATCATGGGTAGGCGAAGCTATTTCCGCACATACTTGTTTGAAATTCCCAAAACTCATTTTTCGACGGATACGTTGATTAGGATGTTGGGACAATCATGCGGTAGGCGAAGCTATTTCCGCACATACTTGTTTGGAATGCCCAAAACTCATTTTTCGACGGATACGTTGATTAGGATGTTCGGACAATCATGCGGTAGGCGAAGCTATTTCCGCACATACTGGTTTGAAATTCCCAAACCTCCTTCTTCGACGAATACGTTGATTAGGATGTTGGGACAATCATGGGTAGGCGAAGCTATTTCCGCACATACTGGTTTGGAATGCCCAAACCTCCTTCTTCGACGAATACGTTGATTAGGATGTTTGGACAATCATGGGTAGGCGAAGCTATTTCCGCACATACTGGTTTGGAATGCCCAAACCTCCTTTTTCGACGGACCCGTTGATTAGGATGTTGGGACAATCATGGGTAGGCGAAGCTATTTCCGCACATACTTGTTTGGAATGCCCAAACCTCAATTTTCGACGGATACGTTGATTAGGATGTTGGGACAATCATGGGTAGGCGAAGCTATTTCCGCACATACTGGTTTGGAATGCCCAAACCTCCTTTTTCGACGAATACGTTGATTAGGATGTTGGGACAATCATGGGTAGGCGAAGCTATTTCCGCACATACTTGTTTGGAATGCCCAAAACTCATTTTTCGACGGATACGTTGATTAGGATGTTGGGACAATCATGCGGTAGGCGAAGCTATTTCCGCACATACTGGTTTGAAATTCCCAAACCTCCTTCTTCGACGAATACGTTGATTAGGATGTTGGGACAATCATGGGTAGGCGAAGCTATTTCCGCACATACTGGTTTGGAATGCCCAAACCTCCTTCTTCGACGAATACGTTGATTAGGATGTTTGGACAATCATGGGTAGGCGAAGCTATTTCCGCACATACTGGTTTGGAATGCCCAAACCTCCTTTTTCGACGGACCCGTTGATTAGGATGTTGGGACAATCATGGGTAGGCGAAGCTATTTCCGCACATACTTGTTTGGAATGCCCAAAACTCATTTTTCGACGGATACGTTGATTAGGATGTTGGGACAATCATGCGGTAGGCGAAGCTATTTCCGCACATACTGGTTTGAAATTCCCAAACCTCCTTCTTCGACGAATACGTTGATTAGGATGTTGGGACAATCATGGGTAGGCGAAGCTATTTCCGCACATACTGGTTTGGAATGCCCAAACCTCCTTCTTCGACGAATACGTTGATTAGGATGTTTGGACAATCATGGGTAGGCGAAGCTATTTCCGCACATACTGGTTTGAAATTCCCAAACCTCCTTCTTCGACGAATACGTTGATTAGGATGTTGGGACAATCATGGGTAGGCGAAGCTATTTCCGCACATACTTGTTTGGAATGCCCAAAACTCATTTTTCGACGGATACGTTGATTAGGATGTTGGGACAATCATGCGGTAGGCGAAGCTATTTCCGCACATACTGGTTTGAAATTCCCAAACCTCCTTCTTCGACGAATACGTTGATTAGGATGTTGGGACAATCATGGGTAGGCGAAGCTATTTCCGCACATACTGGTTTGGAATGCCCAAACCTCCTTCTTCGACGAATACGTTGATTAGGATGTTTGGACAATCATGGGTAGGCGAAGCTATTTCCGCACATACTGGTTTGGAATGCCCAAACCTCCTTTTTCGACGGACCCGTTGATTAGGATGTTGGGACAATCATGGGTAGGCGAAGCTATTTCCGCACATACTGGTTTGAAATTCCCAAACCTCCTTCTTCGACGAATACGTTGATTAGGATGTTTGGACAATCATGGGTAGGCGAAGCTATTTCCGCACATACTGGTTTGGAATGCCCAAACCTCCTTTTTCGACGGACCCGTTGATTAGGATGTTGGGACAATCATGGGTAGGCGAAGCTATTTCCGCACATACTTGTTTGAAATTCCCAAACCTCCTTTTTCGACGAATACGTTGATTAGGATGTTGGGACAATCATGGGTAGGCGAAGCTATTTCCGCACATACTTGTTTGGAATGCCCAAACCACATTTTTCGACGGATACGTTGATTAGGATGTTGGGACAATCATGGGTAGGCGAAGCTATTTCCGCACATACTTGTTTGGAATGCCCAAACCTCATTTTTCGACGGATACGTTGATTAGGATGTTGGGACAATCATGGGTAGGCGAAGCTATTTCCGCACATACTTGTTTGGAATGCCCAAACCTCATTTTTCGACGGATACGTTGATTAGGATGTTGGGACAATCATGCGGTAGGCGAAGCTATTTCCGCACATACTGGTTTGAAATTCCCAAACCTCCTTTTTCGACGAATACGTTGATTAGGATGTTGGGACAATCATGGGTAGGCGAAGCTATTTCCGCACATACTTGTTTGGAATGCCCAAACCTCCTTTTTCGACGGACACGTTGATTAGGATGTTGGGACAATCATGGGTAGGCGAAGCTATTTCCGCACATACTAGTTTGGAATGCCGAAACCTCATTTTTCGACGGACCCGTTGATTAGGATGTTGGGACAATCATGGGTAGGCGAAGCTATTTCCGCACATACTAGTTTGGAATGCCCAAACCTCATTTTTCGACGGACCCGTTGATTAGGATGTTGGGACAATCATGGGTAGGCGAAGCTATTTCCGCACATACTTGTTTGGAATGCCCAAACCTCCTTTTTCGACGGATACGTTGATTAGGATGTTGGGACAATCATGCGGTAGGCGAAGCTATTTCCGCACATACATGTTTGGAATTCCCAAACCTCCTTTTTCGACGGATACGTTGATTAGGATGTTGGGACAATCATGCGGTAGGCGAAGCTATTTCCGCACATACTGGTTTGAAATTCCCAAACCTCCTTCTTCGACGAATACGTTGATTAGGATGTTGGGACAATCATGGGTAGGCGAAGCTATTTCCGCACATACTTGTTTGGAATGCCCAAACCTCCTTTTTCGACGGACCCGTTGATTAGGATGTTGGGACAATCATGGGTAGGCGAAGCTATTTCCGCACATACTTGTTTGGAATGCCCAAACCTCCTTTTTCGACGGACCCGTTGATTAGGATGTTGGGACAATCATGCGGTAGGCGAAGCTATTTCCGCACATACATGTTTGGAATGCCCAAACCTCCTTTTTCGACGGACCCGTTGATTAGGATGTTGGGACAATCATGGGTAGGCAAAGCTATTTCCGCACATACTTGTTTGGAATACCCAAACCTCATTTTTCGACGAATACGTTGATTAGGATGTTGGGACAATCATGGGTAGGCGAAGCTATTTCCGCACATACATGTTTGGAATGCCCAAACCTCATTTTTCGACGAATACGTTGATTAGGATGTTGGGACAATCATGGGTAGGCGAAGCTATTTCTGCACATACTTGTTTGGAATGCCAAAACCTCCTTTTTCGACGGATACGTTGATTAGGATGTTGGGACAATCATGCGGTAGGCGAAGCTATTTCCGCACATACTGGTTTGAAATTCCCAAACCTCCTTCTTCGACGAATACGTTGATTAGGATGTTGGGACAATCATGGGTAGGCGAAGCTATTTCCGCACATACTGGTTTGGAATGCCCAAACCTCCTTCTTCGACGAATACGTTGATTAGGATGTTTGGACAATCATGGGTAGGCGAAGCTATTTCCGCACATACTGGTTTGGAATGCCCAAACCTCCTTTTTCGACGGACCCGTTGATTAGGATGTTGGGACAATCATGGGTAGGCGAAGCTATTTCCGCACATACTTGTTTGGAATGCCCAAAACTCATTTTTCGACGGATACGTTGATTAGGATGTTGGGACAATCATGCGGTAGGCGAAGCTATTTCCGCACATACTGGTTTGAAATTCCCAAACCTCCTTCTTCGACGAATACGTTGATTAGGATGTTGGGACAATCATGGGTAGGCGAAGCTATTTCCGCACATACTGGTTTGGAATGCCCAAACCTCCTTCTTCGACGAATACGTTGATTAGGATGTTTGGACAATCATGGGTAGGCGAAGCTATTTCCGCACATACTGGTTTGAAATTCCCAAACCTCCTTCTTCGACGAATACGTTGATTAGGATGTTGGGACAATCATGGGTAGGCGAAGCTATTTCCGCACATACTTGTTTGGAATGCCCAAAACTCATTTTTCGACGGATACGTTGATTAGGATGTTGGGACAATCATGCGGTAGGCGAAGCTATTTCCGCACATACTGGTTTGAAATTCCCAAACCTCCTTCTTCGACGAATACGTTGATTAGGATGTTGGGACAATCATGGGTAGGCGAAGCTATTTCCGCACATACTGGTTTGGAATGCCCAAACCTCCTTCTTCGACGAATACGTTGATTAGGATGTTTGGACAATCATGGGTAGGCGAAGCTATTTCCGCACATACTGGTTTGGAATGCCCAAACCTCCTTTTTCGACGGACCCGTTGATTAGGATGTTGGGACAATCATGGGTAGGCGAAGCTATTTCCGCACATACTGGTTTGAAATTCCCAAACCTCCTTCTTCGACGAATACGTTGATTAGGATGTTTGGACAATCATGGGTAGGCGAAGCTATTTCCGCACATACTGGTTTGGAATGCCCAAACCTCCTTTTTCGACGGACCCGTTGATTAGGATGTTGGGACAATCATGGGTAGGCGAAGCTATTTCCGCACATACTTGTTTGAAATTCCCAAACCTCCTTTTTCGACGAATACGTTGATTAGGATGTTGGGACAATCATGGGTAGGCGAAGCTATTTCCGCACATACTTGTTTGGAATGCCCAAACCACATTTTTCGACGGATACGTTGATTAGGATGTTGGGACAATCATGGGTAGGCGAAGCTATTTCCGCACATACTTGTTTGGAATGCCCAAACCTCATTTTTCGACGGATACGTTGATTAGGATGTTGGGACAATCATGGGTAGGCGAAGCTATTTCCGCACATACTTGTTTGGAATGCCCAAACCTCATTTTTCGACGGATACGTTGATTAGGATGTTGGGACAATCATGCGGTAGGCGAAGCTATTTCCGCACATACTGGTTTGAAATTCCCAAACCTCCTTTTTCGACGAATACGTTGATTAGGATGTTGGGACAATCATGGGTAGGCGAAGCTATTTCCGCACATACTTGTTTGGAATGCCCAAACCTCCTTTTTCGACGGACACGTTGATTAGGATGTTGGGACAATCATGGGTAGGCGAAGCTATTTCCGCACATACTAGTTTGGAATGCCGAAACCTCATTTTTCGACGGACCCGTTGATTAGGATGTTGGGACAATCATGGGTAGGCGAAGCTATTTCCGCACATACTAGTTTGGAATGCCCAAACCTCATTTTTCGACGGACCCGTTGATTAGGATGTTGGGACAATCATGGGTAGGCGAAGCTATTTCCGCACATACTTGTTTGGAATGCCCAAACCTCCTTTTTCGACGGATACGTTGATTAGGATGTTGGGACAATCATGCGGTAGGCGAAGCTATTTCCGCACATACATGTTTGGAATTCCCAAACCTCCTTTTTCGACGGATACGTTGATTAGGATGTTGGGACAATCATGCGGTAGGCGAAGCTATTTCCGCACATACTGGTTTGAAATTCCCAAACCTCCTTCTTCGACGAATACGTTGATTAGGATGTTGGGACAATCATGGGTAGGCGAAGCTATTTCCGCACATACTTGTTTGGAATGCCCAAACCTCCTTTTTCGACGGACCCGTTGATTAGGATGTTGGGACAATCATGGGTAGGCGAAGCTATTTCCGCACATACTTGTTTGGAATGCCCAAACCTCCTTTTTCGACGGACCCGTTGATTAGGATGTTGGGACAATCATGCGGTAGGCGAAGCTATTTCCGCACATACATGTTTGGAATGCCCAAACCTCCTTTTTCGACGGACCCGTTGATTAGGATGTTGGGACAATCATGGGTAGGCAAAGCTATTTCCGCACATACTTGTTTGGAATACCCAAACCTCATTTTTCGACGAATACGTTGATTAGGATGTTGGGACAATCATGGGTAGGCGAAGCTATTTCCGCACATACATGTTTGGAATGCCCAAACCTCATTTTTCGACGAATACGTTGATTAGGATGTTGGGACAATCATGGGTAGGCGAAGCTATTTCTGCACATACTTGTTTGGAATGCCAAAACCTCCTTTTTCGACGGATACGTTGATTAGGATGTTGGGACAATCATGGGTAGGCGAAGCTATTTCCGCACATACTGGTTTGAAATTCCCAAACCTCATTTTTCGACGGATACGTTGATTAGGATGTTGGGACAATCATGGGTAGGCGAAGCTATTTCCGCACATGCTTGTTTGGAATGCCCAAACCTCATTTTTCGACGGATACGTTGATTAGGATGTTGGGACAATCATGGGTAGGCGAAGCTATTTCCGCACATACATGTTTGGAATGCCCAAACCTCCTTTTTCGACGGATACGTTGATTAGGATGTTGGGACAATCATGGGTAGGCGAAGCTATTTCCGCACATACATGTTTGGAATGCCCAAACCTCCTTTTTCGACGGACCCGTTGATTAGGATGTTGGGACAATCATGCGGTAGGCAAAGCTATTTCCGCACATACTTGTTTGAAATTCCCAAACCTCCTTTTTCGACGAATACGTTGATTAGGATGTTGGGACAATCATGGGTAGGCGAAGCTATTTCCGCACATACTTGTTTGGAATGCCGAAACCTCATTTTTCGACGGACCCGTTGATTAAAATGCTGAGACAATCATGCGGTAGGCGAAGCTATTTCCGCACATACTTGTTTGGAATGCCCAAACCTCGTTTTTCGACGGATACGTTGATTAGGATGTTGGGACAATCATGGGTAGGCGAAGCTATTTCCGCACATACTGGTTTGGAATGCCCAAACCTCCTTTTTCGACGGACCCGTTGATTAGGATGTTGAGACAATCATGGGTAGGCGAAGTTATTTCCGCACATACTTGTTTGGAATGCCCAAACCTCATTTTTCGACGGATACGTTGATTAGGATGTTGGGACAATCATGCGGTAGGCAAAGCTATTTCCGCACATACTTGTTTGGAATGCCCAAACCTCGTTTTTCGACGGATACGTTGATTAGGATGTTGGGACAATCATGGGTAGGCGAAGCTATTTCCGCACATACTTGTTTGGAATGCCGAAACCTCATTTTTCGACGGACCCGTTGATTAGGATGTTGGGACAACCATGGGTAGGCGAAGCTATTTCCGCACATACTTGTTTGGAATGCCGAAACCTCATTTTTCGACGGACCCGTTGATTAGGATGTTGGGACTATCATGGGTAGGCGAAGCTATTTCCGCACATACTTGTTTGGAATGCCCAAACCTCGTTTTTCGACGGATACGTTGATTAGGATGTTGGGACAATCATGGGTAGACGAAGCTCTTTCCGCACATACTGGTTTGGAATGCCCAAACCTCCTTTTTCGACGGACCCCTTGATTAGGATGTTGGGACAATCATGGGTAGGCGAAGCTATTTCCGCACATACTTGTTTGGAATGCCCAAACCTCATTTTTCGACGAACCCGTTGATTAGGATGTTGGGACAATCATGCGGTAGGCGAAGCTATTTCCGCACATACTTGTTTGGAATGCCGAAACCTCATTTTTCGACGGATACGTTGATTAGGATGTTGAGACAATCATGGGTAGGCGAAGCTATTTCCGCACATACTTGTTTGGAATGCCCAAACCTCATTTTTCGACGGATACGTTGATTAGGATGTTGGGACAATCATGCGGTAGGCAAAGCTATTTCCGCACATACTTGTTTGGAATGCCGAAACCTCATTTTTCGACGGACCCGTTGATTAGGATGTTGGGACAAACATGGGTAGGCGAAGCTATTTCCGCAAATACTTGTTTGGAATGCCGAAACCTCATTTTTCGACGAATACGTTGATTAGGATGTTGGGACAATCATGAGGTAGGCAAAGCTATTTCCGCACAAACTTGTTTGGAATGCCCAAACCTCATTTTTCGACGGATACGTTGATTAGGATGTTGAGACAATCATGGGTAGGCGAAGCTATTTCCGAACATACTTGTTTGGAATGCCGAAACCTCATTTTTCGACGGACCCGTTGATTAGGATGTTGGGACAATCATGGGTAGGCGAAGCTATTTCCGCACATACTGGTTTGGAATGCCCAAACCTCATTTTTCGACGGATACGTTGATTAGGATGTTGGGACAATCATGCGGTAGGCGAAGCTATTTCCGCACATACATGTTAGGAATGCCCAAACCTCCTTCTTCGACGAATACGTTGATTAGGATGTTGGGACAATCATGGGTAGGCAAAGCTATTTCCGCACATACTTGTTTGGAATGCCTAAACCTCATTTTTCGACGGACACGTTGATTAAAATGTTGGGACAATCATGCGGTAGGCAAAGCTATTTCCGCACATACTTGTTTGGAATGCCCAAACCTCATTTTTCGACGAATACGTTGATTAGGATGTTGGGACAATCATGGGTAGGCGAAGCTATTTCCGCACATACTTGTTTGGAATGCCGAAACCTCATTTTTCGACGGATACGTTGATTAGGATGTTGGGACAATCATGGGTAGGCGAAGCTATTTCCGCACATACTTGTTTGGAATGCCCAAACCTCATTTTTCGACGGATACGTTGATTAGGATGTTGGGACAATCATGGGTAGGCGAAGCTATTTCCGCACATACTTGTTTGGAATGCCCAAACCTCCTTTTTCGACGGATACGTTGATTAGGATGTTGGGACAATCATGCGGTAGGCGAAGCTATTTCCGCACATACTTGTTTGGAATGCCGAAACCTCATTTTTCGACGGATACGTTGATTAGGATGTTGGGACAATCATGCGGTAGGCGAAGCTATTTCCGCACATACTTGTTTGTAAATGCCCAAACCTCATTTTTCGACGGATACGTTGATTAGGATGTTGGGACAATCATGCGGTAGGCGAAGCTATTTCCGCACATACATGTTAGGAATGCCCAAACCTCCTTCTTCGACGAATACGTTGATTAGGATGTTGGGACAATCATGGGTAGGCGAAGCTATTTCCGCACATACTTGTTTGGAATGCCCAAACCTCCTTTTTCGACGGATACGTTGATTAGGATGTTGGGACAATCATGGGTAGGCGAAGCTATTTCCGCACATACTGGTTTGAAATTCCCAAACCTCCTTCTTCGACGAATACGTTGATTAGGATGTTGGGACAATCATGGGTAGGCGAAGCTATTTCCGCACATACTTGTTTGGAATGCCAAAACCTCCTTTTTCGACGGATACGTTGATTAGGATGTTGGGACAATCATGGGTAGGCGAAGCTATTTCCGCACATACTTGTTTGGAATGCCCAAACCTCCTTTTTCGACGGACCCGTTGATTAGGATGTTGGGACAATCATGGGTAGGCGAAGCTATTTCCGCACATACTGGTTTGAAATTCCCAAACCTCCTTCTTCGACGAATACGTTGATTAGGATGTTGGGACAATCATGGGTAGGCGAAGCTATTTCCGCACATACTTGTTTGGAATGCCCAAACCTCCTTTTTCGACGGATACGTTGATTAGGATGTTGGGACAATCATGGGTAGGCGAAGCTATTTCCATACATACTGGTTTGAAATTCCCAAACCTCCTTCTTCGACGAATACGTTGATTAGGATGTTGGGACAATCATGGGTAGGCGAAGCTATTTCCGCACATACTTGTTTGGAATGCCCAAACCTCCTTTTTCGACGGATACGTTGATTAGGATGTTGGGACAATCATGGGTAGACGAAGCTATTTCCGCACATACTGGTTTGGAATGCCGAAACCTCATTTTTCGACGGATACGTTGATTAGGATGTTGGGACAATCATGCGGTAGGCGAAGCTATTTCCGCACATACTTGTTTGGAATGCCCAAACCTCCTTTTTCGACGGATACGTTGATTAGGATGTTGGGACAATCATGGGTAGGCGAAGCTATTTCCGCACATACTTGTTTGGAATGCCCAAACCTCCTTTTTCGACGGACCCGTTGATTAGGATGTTGGGACAATCATGCGGTAGGCGAAGCTATTTCCGCACATACTTGTTTGGAATGCCCAAACCTCCTTTTTCGACGGATACGTTGATTAGGATGTTGAGACAATCATGAGGTAGGCGAAGCTATTTCCGCACATACTTGTTTGGAATGCCCAAACCTCATTTTTCGACGGATACGTTGATTAGGATGTTGGGACAATCATGAGGTAGGCGAAGCTATTTCCGCACATACTTGTTTGGAATGCCCAAACCTCATTTTTCGACGGATACGTTGATTAGGATGTTGGGACAATCATGGGTAGGCGAAGCTATTTCCGCACATACTTGTTTGGAATGCCCAAACCTCATTTTTCGACGGATACGTTGATTAGGATGTTGGGACAATCATGGGTAGGCGAAGCTATTTCCGCACATACTTGTTTGGAATGCCCAAACCTCCTTCTTCGACGAATACGTTGATTAGGATGTTGGGACAATCATGGGTAGGCGAAGCTATTTCCGCACATACTTGTTTGGAATGCCCAAACCTCCTTTTTCGACGGACCCGTTGATTAGGATGTTGGGACAATCATGGGTAGGCGAAGCTATTTCCGCACATACTGGTTTGGAATGCCCAAACCTCCTTTTTCGACGGACCCGTTGATTAGGATGTTGGGACAATCATGAGGTAGGCGAAGCTATTTCCGCACATACTTGTTTGGAATGCCCAAACCTCATTTTTCGACGGATACGTTGATTAGGATGTTGGGACAATCATGGGTAGGCGAAGCTATTTCCGCACATACTTGTTTGGAATGCCCAAACCTCATTTTTCGACGGATACGTTGATTAGGATGTTGGGACAATCATGGGTAGGCAAAGCTATTTCCGCACATACTGGTTTGAAATTCCCAAACCTCCTTCTTCGACGAATACGTTGATTAGGATGTTGGGACAATCATGGGTAGGCGAAGCTATTTCCGCACATACTTGTTTGGAATGCCCAAACCTCAATTTTCGACGGATACGTTGATTAGGATGTTGGGACAATCATGGGTAGGCGAAGCTATTTCCGCACATACTGGTTTGGAATGCCCAAACCTCCTTTTTCGACGAATACGTTGATTAGGATGTTGGGACAATCATGGGTAGGCGAAGCTATTTCCGCACATACTTGTTTGGAATGCCCAAAACTCATTTTTCGACGGATACGTTGATTAGGATGTTGGGACAATCATGCGGTAGGCGAAGCTATTTCCGCACATACTGGTTTGAAATTCCCAAACCTCCTTCTTCGACGAATACGTTGATTAGGATGTTGGGACAATCATGGGTAGGCGAAGCTATTTCCGCACATACTGGTTTGGAATGCCCAAACCTCCTTCTTCGACGAATACGTTGATTAGGATGTTTGGACAATCATGGGTAGGCGAAGCTATTTCCGCACATACTGGTTTGGAATGCCCAAACCTCCTTTTTCGACGGACCCGTTGATTAGGATGTTGGGACAATCATGGGTAGGCGAAGCTATTTCCGCACATACTTGTTTGAAATTCCCAAACCTCCTTCTTCGACGAATACGTTGATTAGGATGTTGGGACAATCATGGGTAGGCGAAGCTATTTCCGCACATACTGGTTTGGAATGCCCAAACCTCCTTCTTCGACGAATACGTTGATTAGGATGTTGGGACAATCATGGGTAGGCGAAGCTATTTCCGCACATACTGGTTTGGAATGCCCAAACCTCCTTTTTCGACGGACCCGTTGATTAGGATGTTGGGACAATCATGGGTAGGCGAAGCTATTTCCGCACATACTGGTTTGAAATTCCCAAACCTCCTTCTTCGACGAATACGTTGATTAGGATGTTTGGACATTCATGGGTAGGCGAAGCTATTTCCGCACATACTGGTTTGGAATGCCCAAACCTCCTTTTTCGACGGACCCGTTGATTAGGATGTTGGGACAATCATGGGTAGGCGAAGCTATTTCCGCACATACTTGTTTGAAATTCCCAAACCTCCTTTTTCGACGAATACGTTGATTAGGATGTTGGGACAATCATGGGTAGGCGAAGCTATTTCCGCACATACTTGTTTGGAATGCCCAAACCACATTTTTCGACGGATACGTTGATTAGGATGTTGGGACAATCATGGGTAGGCGAAGCTATTTCCGCACATACTTGTTTGGAATGCCCAAACCTCATTTTTCGACGGATACGTTGATTAGGATGTTGGGACAATCATGGGTAGGCGAAGCTATTTCCGCACATACTTGTTTGGAATGCCCAAACCTCATTTTTCGACGGATACGTTGATTAGGATGTTGGGACAATCATGCGGTAGGCGAAGCTATTTCCGCACATACTGGTTTGAAATTCCCAAACCTCCTTTTTCGACGAATACGTTGATTAGGATGTTGGGACAATCATGGGTAGGCGAAGCTATTTCCGCACATACTTGTTTGGAATGCCCAAACCTCCTTTTTCGACGGACACGTTGATTAGGATGTTGGGACAATCATGGGTAGGCGAAGCTATTTCCGCACATACTAGTTTGGAATGCCGAAACCTCATTTTTCGACGGACCCGTTGATTAGGATGTTGGGACAATCATGGGTAGGCGAAGCTATTTCCGCACATACTAGTTTGGAATGCCCAAACCTCATTTTTCGACGGACCCGTTGATTAGGATGTTGGGACAATCATGGGTAGGCGAAGCTATTTCCGCACATACTTGTTTGGAATGCCCAAACCTCCTTTTTCGACGGATACGTTGATTAGGATGTTGGGACAATCATGCGGTAGGCGAAGCTATTTCCGCACATACATGTTTGGAATTCCCAAACCTCCTTTTTCGACGGATACGTTGATTAGGATGTTGAGACAATCATGCGGTAGGCGAAGCTATTTCCGCACATACTGGTTTGAAATTCCCAAACCTCCTTCTTCGACGAATACGTTGATTAGGATGTTGGGACAATCATGGGTAGGCGAAGCTATTTCCGCACATACTTGTTTGGAATGCCCAAACCTCCTTTTTCGACGGACCCGTTGATTAGGATGTTGGGACAATCATGGGTAGGCGAAGCTATTTCCGCACATCCTTGTTTGGAATGCCCAAACCTCCTTTTTCGACGGATCCGTTGATTAGGATGTTGGGACAATCATGCGGTAGGCGAAGCTATTTCCGCACATACTTGTTTGGAATGCCCAAACCTCCTTTTTCGACGGACCCGTTGATTAGGATGTTGGGACAATCATGGGTAGGCAAAGCTATTTCCGCACATACTTGTTTGGAATACCCAAACCTCATTTTTCGACGAATACGTTGATTAGGATGTTGGGACAATCATGGGTAGGCGAAGCTATTTCCGCACATACATGTTTGGAATGCCCAAACCTCATTTTTCGACGAATACGTTGATTAGGATGTTGGGACAATCATGGGTAGGCGAAGCTATTTCCGCACATACTTGTTTGGAATGCCAAAACCTCCTTTTTCGACGGATACGTTGATTAGGATGTTGGGACAATCATGGGTAGGCGAAGCTATTTCCGCACATACTGGTTTGAAATTCCCAAACCTCATTTTTCGACGGATACGTTGATTAGGATGTTGGGACAATCATGGGTAGGCGAAGCTATTTCCGCACATGCTTGTTTGGAATGCCCAAACCTCATTTTTCGACGGATACGTTGATTAGGATGTTGGGACAATCATGGGTAGGCGAAGCTATTTCCGCACATACATGTTTGGAATGCCCAAACCTCCTTTTTCGACGGATACGTTGATTAGGATGTTGGGACAATCATGGGTAGGCGAAGCTATTTCCGCACATACATGTTTGGAATGCCCAAACCTCCTTTTTCGACGGACCCGTTGATTAGGATGTTGGGACAATCATGCGGTAGGCAAAGCTATTTCCGCACATACTTGTTTGAAATTCCCAAACCTCCTTTTTCGACGAATACGTTGATTAGGATGTTGGGACAATCATGGGTAGGCGAAGCTATTTCCGCACATACTTGTTTGGAATGCCCAAACCTCATTTTTCGACGGACCCGTTGATTAAAATGCTGAGACAATCATGCGGTAGGCGAAGCTATTTCCGCACATACTTGTTTGGAATGCCCAAACCTCGTTTTTCGACGGATACGTTGATTAGGATGTTGGGACAATCATGGGTAGGCGAAGCTATTTCCGCACATACTGGTTTGGAATGCCCAAACCTCCTTTTTCGACGGACCCGTTGATTAGGATGTTGAGACAATCATGGGTAGGCGAAGTTATTTCCGCACATACTTGTTTGGAATGCCCAAACCTCATTTTTCGACGGATACGTTGATTAGGATGTTGGGACAATCATGCGGTAGGCAAAGCTATTTCCGCACATACTTGTTTGGAATGCCCAAACCTCGTTTTTCGACGGATACGTTGATTAGGATGTTGGGACAATCATGGGTAGGCGAAGCTATTTCCGCACATACTTGTTTGGAATGCCGAAACCTCATTTTTCGACGGACCCGTTGATTAGGATGTTGGGACAACCATGGGTAGGCGAAGCTATTTCCGCACATACTTGTTTGGAATGCCGAAACCTCATTTTTCGACGGACCCGTTGATTAGGATGTTGGGACTATCATGGGTAGGCAAAGCTATTTCCGCACATACTTGTTTGGAATGCCCAAACCTCGTTTTTCGACGGATACGTTGATTAGGATGTTGGGACAATCATGGGTAGACGAAGCTCTTTCCGCACATACTGGTTTGGAATGCCCAAACCTCCTTTTTCGACGGACCCCTTGATTAGGATGTTGGGACAATCATGGGTAGGCGAAGCTATTTCCGCACATACTTGTTTGGAATGCCCAAACCTCATTTTTCGACGAACCCGTTGATTAGGATGTTGGGACAATCATGCGGTAGGCGAAGCTATTTCCGCACATACATGTTTGGAATGCCCAAACCTCCTTCTTCGACGGATACGTTGATTAGGATGTTGGGACAATCATGGGTAGGCGAAGCTATTTCCGCACATACTTGTTTGGAATGCCCAAACCTCATTTTTCGACGGATACGTTGATTAGGATGTTGGGACAATCATGGGTAGGCGAAGCTATTTCCGCACATACTTGTTTGGAATGCCGAAACCTCATTTTTCGACGGATACGTTGATTAGGATGTTGAGACAATCATGGGTAGGCGAAGCTATTTCCGCACATACTTGTTTGGAATGCCCAAACCTCATTTTTCGACGGATACGTTGATTAGGATGTTGGGACAATCATGCGGTAGGCAAAGCTATTTCCGCACATACTTGTTTGGAATGCCGAAACCTCATTTTTCGACGGACCCGTTGATTAGGATGTTGGGACAAACATGGGTAGGCGAAGCTATTTCCGCAAATACTTGTTTGGAATGCCGAAACCTCATTTTTCGACGAATACGTTGATTAGGATGTTGGGACAATCATGAGGTAGGCAAAGCTATTTCCGCACAAACTTGTTTGGAATGCCCAAACCTCATTTTTCGACGGATACGTTGATTAGGATGTTGAGACAATCATGGGTAGGCGAAGCTATTTCCGAACATACTTGTTTGGAATGCCGAAACCTCATTTTTCGACGGACCCGTTGATTAGGATGTTGGGACAATCATGGGTAGGCGAAGCTATTTCCGCACATACTGGTTTGGAATGCCCAAACCTCATTTTTCGACGGATACGTTGATTAGGATGTTGGGACAATCATGCGGTAGGCGAAGCTATTTCCGCACATACATGTTAGGAATGCCCAAACCTCCTTCTTCGACGAATACGTTGATTAGGATGTTGGGACAATCATGGGTAGGCAAAGCTATTTCCGCACATACTTGTTTGGAATGCTTAAACCTCATTTTTCGACGGACACGTTGATTAAAATGTTGGGACAATCATGCGGTAGGCAAAGCTATTTCCGCACATACTTGTTTGGAATGCCCAAACCTCATTTTTCGACGAATACGTTGATTAGGATGTTGGGACAATCATGGGTAGGCGAAGCTATTTCCGCACATACTTGTTTGGAATGCCGAAACCTCATTTTTCGACGGATACGTTGATTAGGATGTTGGGACAATCATGGGTAGGCGAAGCTATTTCCGCACATACTTGTTTGGAATGCCCAAACCTCATTTTTCGACGGATACGTTGATTAGGATGTTGGGACAATCATGGGTAGGCGAAGCTATTTCCGCACATACTTGTTTGGAATGCCCAAACCTCCTTTTTCGACGGATACGTTGATTAGGATGTTGGGACAATCATGCGGTAGGCGAAGCTATTTCCGCACATACTTGTTTGGAATGCCGAAACCTCATTTTTCGACGGATACGTTGATTAGGATGTTGGGACAATCATGGGTAGGCGAAGCTATTTCCGCACATACTTGTTTGGAATGCCCAAACCTCATTTTTCGACGGATACGTTGATTAGGATGTTGGGACAATCATGCGGTAGGCGAAGCTATTTCCGCACATACTTGTTTGTAAATGCCCAAACCTCATTTTTCGACGGATACGTTGATTAGGATGTTGGGACAATCATGCGGTAGGCGAAGCTATTTCCGCACATACATGTTAGGAATGCCCAAACCTCCTTCTTCGACGAATACGTTGATTAGGATGTTGGGACAATCATGGGTAGGCGAAGCTATTTCCGCACATACTTGTTTGGAATGCCCAAACCTCCTTTTTCGACGAATACGTTGATTAGGATGTTGGGACAATCATGGGTAGGCGAAGCTATTTCCGCACATACTTGTTTGGAATGCCCAAACCTCCTTTTTCGACGAATACGTTGATTAAAATGTTGAGACAATCATGGGTAGGCGAAGCTATTTCCGCACATACTGGTTTGGAATGCCCAAACCTCATTTTTCGACGGATACGTTGATTAGGATGTTGGGACAATCATGCGGTAGGCGAAGCTATTTCCGCACATACATGTTTGGAATGCCCAAACCTCATTTTTCGACGAATACGTTGATTAGGATGTTGGGACAATCATGGGTAGGCGAAGCTATTTCCGCACATACATGTTTGGAATGCCCAAACCTCATTTTTCGACGGACCCGTTGATTAGGATGTTGGGACAATCATGGGTAGGCGAAGCTATTTCCATACATACTGGTTTGGAATGCCCAAACCTCCTTTTTCGACGGATACGTTGATTAGGATGTTGGGACAATCATGGGTAGGCGAAGCTATTTCCGCACATACTGGTTAGGAATGCCCAAACCTCCTTCTTCGACGAATACGTTGATTAGGATGTTGGGACAATCATGGGTAGGCAAAGCTATTTCCGCACATACTTGTTTGGAATGCCGAAACCTCATTTTTCGACGAATACGTTGATTAGGATGTTGAGACAATCATGCGGTAGGCAAAGCTATTTCCGCACATACTTGTTTGGAATGCCCAAACCTCCTTTTTCGACGGATACGTTGATTAGGATGTTGGGACAATCATGGGTAGGCGAAGCTATTTCCGCACATACTTGTTTGGAATGCCGAAACCTCATTTTTCGACGGACCCGTTGATTAGGATGTTGGGACAATCATGGGTAGGCGAAGCTATTTACGCACATACTTGTTTGGAATGCCCAAACCTCCTTTTTCGACGAATACGTTGATTAGGATGTTGGGACAATCATGGGTAGGCGAAGCTATTTCCGCACATACTTGTTTGGAATTCCCAAACCTCCTTTTTCGACGAACCCGTTGATTAGGATGTTGAGACAATCATGCGGTAGGCGAAGCTATTTCCGCACATACTTGTTTGGAATGCCCAAACCTCATTTTTCGACGGACCCGTTGATTAGGATGTTGAGACAATCATGGGTAGGCGAAGCTATTTCCGCACATACTTGTTTGGAATGCCCAAACCTCCTTTTTCGACGAATACGTTGATTAGGATGTTGGGACAATCATGGGTAGGCGAAGCTATTTCCGCACATACTTGTTTGGAATGCCCAAACCTCATTTTTCGACGGATACGTTGATTAGGATGTTGGGACAATCATGCGGTAGGCAAAGCTATTTCCGCACATACTTGTTTGGAATGCCCAAACCTCCTTTTTCGACGAATACGTTGATTAGGATGTTGGGACAATCATGGGTAGGCGAAGCTATTTCCGCACATACTGGTTTGGAATGCCGAAACCTCCTTTTTCGACGAATACGTTGATTAGGATGTTGGGACAATCATGGGTAGGCGAAGCTATTTCCGCACATACTGGTTTGAAATTCCCAAACCTCCTTCTTCGACGAATACGTTGATTAGGATGTTGGGACAATCATGGGTAGGCGAAGCTATTTCCGCACATACTTGTTTGGAATGCCGAAACCTCATTTTTCGACGGACCCGTTGATTAGGATGTTGGGACAATCATGGGTAGGCGAAGCTATTTCCGCACATACTTGTTTGGAATGCCGAAACCTCATTTTTCGACGGACCCGTTGATTAGGATGTTGGGACAATCATGGGTAGGCGAAGCTATTTCCGCACATACTTGTTTGGAATGCCCAAACCTCCTTCTTCGACGAATACGTTGATTAGGATGTTGGGACAATCATGCGGTAGGCGAAGCTATTTCCGCACATACTTGTTTGAAATTCCCAAACCTCCTTTTTCGACGAATACGTTGATTAGGATGTTGGGACAATCATGGGTAGGCGAAGCTATTTCCGCACATACTTGTTTGGAATGCCCAAACCTCATTTTTCGACGGACCCGTTGATTAAAATGCTGAGACAATCATGCGGTAGGCGAAGCTATTTCCGCACATACTGGTTTGGAATGCCCAAACCTCCTTTTTCGACGAACCTGTTGATTAGGATGTTGGGACAATCATGGGTAGGCGAAGCTATTTCCGTACATACTTGTTTGGAATGCCCAAACCTCATTTTTCGACGGATACGTTGATTAGGATGTTGGGACAATCATGGGTAGGCGAAGCTATTTCCGCACATACTTGTTTGGAATGCCCAAACCTCCTTTTTCGACGAATACGTTGATTAGGATGTTGAGACAATCATGCGGTAGGCGAAGCTATTTCCGCACATACTTGTTTGGAATGCCCAAACCTCCTTTTTCGACGGATACGTTGATTAGGATGTTGGGACAATCATGGGTAGGCGAAGCTATTTCCGCACATACTTGTTTGGAATACCGAAACCTCATTTTTCGACGGACCCGTTGATTAGGATGTTGGGACAATCATGGGTAGGCGAAGCTATTTCCGCACATACTTGTTTGGAATGCCCAAACCTCATTTTTCGACGGACCCGTTGATTAGGATGTTGGGACAATCATGGGTAGGCGAAGCTATTTCCGCACATACTTGTTTGGAATGCCCAAACCTCCTTTTTCGACGAATACGTTGATTAGGATGTTGGGACAATCATGCGGTAGGCGAAGCTATTTCCGCACATACTTGTTTGGAATGCCCAAACCTCCTTTTTCGACGAATACGTTGATTAGGATGTTTGGACAATCATGGGTAGGCGAAGCTATTTCCGCACATACTGGTTTGGAATGCCCAAACCTCCTTTTTCGACGGACCCGTTGATTAGGATGTTGGGACAATCATGGGTAGGCGAAGCTATTTCCGCACATACTGGTTTGGAATGCCCAAAACTCCTTTTTCGACGGATACGTTGATTAGGATGTTGGGACAATCATGCGGTAGGCGAAGCTATTTCCGCACATACTTGTTTGGAATGCCCAAACCTCCTTTTTCGACGAACCCGTTGATTAGGATGTTGAGACAATCATGGGTAGGCGAAGCTATTTCCGCACATACTTGTTTGGAATGCCGAAACCTCATTTTTCGACGGACCCGTTGATTAGGATGTTGGGACAATCATGGGTAGGCGAAGCTATTTCCGAACATACTTGTTTGGAATGCCCAAACCTCATTTTTCGACGGATACGTTGATTAGGATGTTGAGACAATCATGCGGTAGGCGAAGCTATTTCCGCACATACTTGTTTGGAATGCCGAAACCTCCTTTTTCGACGAATACGTTGATTAGGATGTTGGGACAATCATGCGGTAGGCGAAGCTATTTCCGCACATACTTGTTTGGAATGCCGAAACCTCATTTTTCAACGGACCCGTTGATTAGGATGTTGGGACAATCATGGGTAGGCGAAGCTATTTCCGAACATACTTGTTTGGAATGCCCAAACCTCATTTTTCGACGGATACGTTGATTAGGATGTTGAGACAATCATGCGGTAGGCGAAGCTATTTCCGCACATACTTGTTTGGAATGCCCAAACCTCCTTTTTCGACGAATACGTTGATTAGGATGTTGGGACAATCATGGGTAGGCGAAGCTATTTCCGCACATACTTGTTTGGAATGCCGAAACCTCATTTTTCGACGGACCCGTTGATTAGGATGTTGGGACAATCATGGGTAGGCGAAGCTATTTCCGAACATACTTGTTTGGAATGCCCAAACCTCCTTTTTCGACGAATACGTTGATTAGGATGTTGGGACAATCATGCGGTAGGCGAAGCTATTTCCGCACATACTTGTTTGGAATGCCCAAACCTCGTTTTTCGACGGATACGTTGATTAGGATGTTGAGACAATCATGGGTAGGCGAAGCTATTTCCGCACATACTGGTTTGAAATTCCCAAACCTCCTTCTTCGACGAATACGTTGATTAGGATGTTGGGACAATCATGGGTAGGCGAAGCTATTTCCGCACATACTTGTTTGGAATGCCCAAACCTCCTTTTTCGACGGACCCGTTGATTAGGATGTTGGGACAATCATGGGTAGGCGAAGCTATTTCCGTACATACTTGTTTGGAATGCCCAAACCTCATTTTTCGACGGATACGTTGATTAGGATGTTGAGACAATCATGCGGTAGGCGAAGCTATTTCCGCACATACTTCTTTGGAATGCCGAAACCTCCTTTTTCGACGAATACGTTGATTAGGATGTTGGGACAATCATGGGTAGGCGAAGCTATTTCCGCACATACTGGTTTGGAATGCCCAAACCTCATTTTTCGACGGATACGTTGATTAGGATGTTGGGACAATCATGGGTAGGCGAAGCTATTTCCGCACATACTGGTTTGAAATTCCCAAACCTCCTTCTTCGACGAATACGTTGATTAGGATGTTGGGACAATCATGGGTAGGCGAAGCTATTTCCGCACATACTTGTTTGGAATGCCCAAACCTCCTTTTTCGACGAACCCGTTGATTAGGATGTTGGGACAATCATGGGTAGGCGAAGCTATTTCCGAACATACTTGTTTGGAATGCCCAAACCTCCTTTTTCGACGAATACGTTGATTAGGATGTTGGGACAATCATGCGGTAGGCGAAGCTATTTCCGCACATACTGGTTTGAAATTCCCAAACCTCCTTTTTCGACGGATACGTTGATTAGGATGTTGAGACAATCATGGGTAGGCGAAGCTATTTCCGCACATACTTGTTTGGAATGCCCAAACCTCATTTTTCGACGGATACATTGATTAGGATGTTGGGACAATCATGGGTAGGCGAAGCTATTTCCGCACATACTTGTTTGGAATGCCCAAACCTCCTTTTTCGACGGATACGTTGATTAGGATGTTGGGACAATCATGCGGTAGGCGAAGCTATTTCCGCACATACATGTTTGGAATGCCCAAACCTCATTTTTCGACGAATACGTTGATTAGGATGTTGGGACAATCATGGGTAGGCGAAGCTATTTCCGCACATACTTGTTTGGAATGCCCAAACCTCATAGGAAAGATAATTGTAGAAATATGAAATTATTTTAATAAATGGTGTAGTTTTTTCTTTGCGTTTTCAGTTTATTCATACTTGATTATGGGGTAGCTTATATAATTGTTAGGTTGTTTATCAAAACTATAATTACTAAGATAATTTCCAAAATTGATACCTTTGTTTTTTACTTGCAATTAGCTGAAAATTGATAGAAAATATATCAGAGAGTATCAGCTTCATCAAAGCCTAATCGAAACACCTAAGAATAACAGCATTGGAAAGTTGATTGAAAAAATATGAAATTATTTTAATAAATGGTGTAGTGTTTTGTTGCGTTTTCAGTTTTTTTCTTACTTGATTATGGTGTATCTTTTATAATTGTTAAGTCGGTTATCGACACTTTAATTACTATAAGACTTCTAATAGTAATACCTTTGTTTTTCTAGTTGCATTTAGCTGACAATTATTAGAAAATATCTCATAGAGTATCAGCTTTATCAAAGCCCAGTCGAACCAGCTAAGAATGACTGCATTGCAAAGATAATTGTAGATATATGAAATTATTTCGATAGATGGTGTAGTGTTTTGTTGCGTTTTCAGTGTTTTTCATACTTGATTATGGGGTAATTTTTATAATTGTTAGGTCGTTTATAAACACTTTAAGTACTAAGATAATTTATAGAAGTGATATATTTGATTTTCTATTTGCATTCAGCCGAAAATTAAATGAAATAATCTCTAAAAGTATTAGCTTTATCAAAGCCCAGTCAAACCAACTAAGAATGACTGCATTGCAAAGATAATTGTAGAAGTATGAAATTATTTTAATAAATGGTGTAGTGTTTTGTTGCGTATTTAGTTTTTTTAATACTTGATTATGGAGTAACTTTGATAATTGTTAAGTCGTTTATAAACGCTTTATTTACTAAAATAATTTCTAAAAGTAATAACTTTGATTTTCTTGTTGCAATTAGCTGAAAATTATTAGAAAATATCTTATAGAATCTCAGCTTTATCAAAGCCCGGTCGAACCATCTAAGTATGACTGCATTGCAAAGATAATTGTAGATATATGAAATTATTTTAATAAATGGTGTAGTGTTTTGTTGCGTTTTCAGTTTTTTTCATACTTGATTATGGGGTAAGTTTTCTAATTATTAGGTCGTTTATCAACATTTTAATCACTGTGATAATTGTAGAAGTATGAAATTATTTTAATAAATGGTTTAGTGTTTTGTTGCGTTTTCAGTGTTTTTCATATTTGATTATTGGGTAACTTTTATAATTGTTAGGTCGTTTATCAATGCATTATTTACCAAAATAATTTTTAAAAGTGATAACTTTGATTTTCTAGTCGCATTTAGCTGAAAATTATTAGAAAATATCTTATCTTATAGAATCTCAGCTTTATCAAAGCCAAGTCGAACCAGCTAATAATGACTGCATTGAAAAGATAATTGTAAATATATGAAATAATTTGATTAATTGTGTAGTGTTTTCTTGCGTTTACAGTTTTTTTCATACTTCATTATGGGGTCACTTTTCTAAATATAAGGTCGTTTGTCAACACTTTTATTACTAGGATAACTTCTAATACTGATAACTTTGATTTTATAGTTGCATTTAGCTTATAATTATTATAAAATATATCTGAGAGTATCAGTTTTAACAAAACCCAGTCGAACCAGCTATTAATGACTGCATTGCAAAGATAATGGCAGAAATTTAAAATTATTTTAATAAATGGTGTACTGTTTTGTCGCGTTTTCAGTTTTTTTTTTTATACTTGATTATGGAGTAACTTTTATAATTGTTAGGTCGTTTATCGACACTTTAATTACTAAGATATCTTCTTAAAGTGATACCTTTGTTTTTCTAGTTGCATTTAGCCGAAAATTATTAGAAATTATCTCTAAGAGCATTAGCTTTTTCAAAGCCCAGTCAAACCATCTAAGAATGACTGCATTGAAAATATAATTGTAGAAATATAAAATTATTTTAATAAATGGTGTAGTGTTTTGTTGCGTTTTCATTTTATTCATACTTTATTATGGTGTATCTAATATAAATGTTAGGTCGTTTATCAACACTTTAATTACTAAGATAACTTGTAAAATTGATAATTTTGATTTTATAGTCGCATTTAGCTGATAATTATTATAAAAAATATCTGAGAATTACAGTTTTATCAAAGCCGAGTTGAACCAGCTAAGAATGACTGCATTGCAAAGATAAAAATAAAAACAGAAATTTTTTTAATAAATGGTGTAGTGTTTTGTTGCATTTTCAGTTTTTTTCATACTTAATTTTTGGGTAACTTTTATAATTGTTAGGTCGTTTCACAACACTTTAATTAATAAAATAACTTCTGGAAGTGATAACTTTGTTTTTCTAGTTGCATTTAGCTGAAGGTTATTAGAAATTATCCTTAAGAGTATTAGCTTTTTCAAAGCCCAGTGGAACCATCTTAGAATGACTGCATTGCAAAGATAATCGTAGAAACTTAAAATTATTCTAATAAATGGTGTAGTATTTTGTTGCGTTTTCAGTTTTTTCATACTTGATTATGGGGTATATTTTATAATTGTTAGGTCGTTTATC
This sequence comes from Thalia democratica, assembly GCF_965202585.1. Taxonomy (NCBI): domain Eukaryota; kingdom Metazoa; phylum Chordata; class Thaliacea; order Salpida; family Salpidae; genus Thalia; species Thalia democratica. The sequence continues at coordinate 688,076 of NC_139173.1, forward strand.
AACGCTTTATTTACCAAAATAATTTCTAAAAGTGATAACTTTGATTTTCTTGTTGCAATTAGCTGAGAATTATTAGAAAATATTTTATCTTATAGAGTCTCAGCTTTATCGAAGCCCAGTCGAACCAGCTAATAATGACTGCATTAAGAAAATAATTGTAGATATATGAAATTATTTTAATAAATGGTTTAGTGTTTTGTTACGTTTTCAGTGTTTTTCGTACTTGATTATGGGGTAACTTTTACAATTGTAGGTCGTTTATCAACACGTTAATTACTATGAAAACTTCTAAAAGTAATACCTTTGTTTTTCTAATTGCATTTAGCTGATAATTGATAGAAATATCTAAGAGAGTATCAGCTTTATCTAAGCCCACTCGAACCATCTAAGAATGACTGCATTGCAAAGATAATGGTAGAAATTTGAAATTATTTTAATAAATGGTGTAGTGTTTTTTTGCATTTTCAGTTTATTAATACTTGATTATGGGTAAATTTTATAATTGTTAGGTCGTTTCACAACACTTTAATTACTAATATAACTTCTAGAAGTATTAACTTTGTTTTTCTAGTTGCATTAAGCTGACAAATATTAGAAAATATCGTATCTTATAGAATCTCAGCTTTATCGAAGCCCAGTCGATCCAGCTAAGTATGACTGATTGCAAAGATAATTGTAGGAATATGAAATTGTTTTAATAAATGGTTTAGTGTTTTGTTGCGTTTTCAGTGTTTTTCATACTTGATTATGGGGTAACTTTTACAATTGTTAAGTCGTTTATCAACACTTAAATTACTATGAAAACTTCTTAAAGTCATACCTTTGTTTTTCTAGTTGCATTTCGCTGACAATTATTAGAAAATATCTCAGAGAGTATCAGCTTTATCAAAGCCCAGTCAAACCATCTAAGAATGACTGCATTGCAAAGATAATTGTAGAAATACGGAATTATTTTAATAAATGCTATAGTATTTTGTTGAGTTTTCAGTGTTTTTCATACTTGATTGTTGAGTAATTTTTACAATTGTAAGTCGTTTATCAACACTTTAATTACTATAAAAACTTCTAAAGGTAATACCTTTGTTTTTCTAAATGCATTTAGCTGACAATTGATAGAAAATATCTCAGAGAGTATCAGCTTTATCTAAGCCCACTCGAACCATTTAAGAATGACTGCATTGCAAAGATAATTGTAGAAATTTAAAATTATTTTAATAAATGCTGTAGTTTTTTCTTTGCGTTTTCAGTTTCTTTATACTTGATTATTGGGTAACTATTCTAATTGTTAGGTCGTTTATCAACACTTTAATTACTAAGATAATTTATAGAAGTGATATATTTGATTTTCTACTTGCATTTAGCCGAAAATTAATTGAAATTATCTCTAAAAGTATCAGCTTTATCAAAGCCCAGTCGAAAATCTAAGAATGACTGCATTCGAAGATAATTGTACAAGTATGAAATTATTTTAATAAATGGTGTAGTGCAGGGTTTCCCAAACTCATTTACTAAATCGCCCCCTTTTCAGAAATTTGAAAAAAAATCGCCCCCCACAATTTTAAAAAGTAGTTTTTCTTTTGAGTACAAACTTTTGAGCTAAAAAAAGTTGTGTACGAAATGTAATTTAGCCTGGTACATCTTATGCACGCACTTTAGTGTTCAAAGTAGTTTACAAGGCTTGAGAAAATAATTTACAGTTATTTTCTTAGAAGCCCAGTAAAGTGTATTAAAATACTTAATTATTAAAAAGCCTTGTGTAATCTGTAATCAGTCTTGTTTAAATATGAACTGTTGTGAAACTGGTGAAACTTTAAGGCCAGTAGTGGACAACTTTTGTAGTCAGCAATTCATATTTACTAAAATATCTTTTCTAGTTTCAACTCGTTAAAAAAAGGTAAATGCGGGCTGCATGATTTTAAAAAGTAACAAATAAGAAAATTAAAAAATTGAGCAAAATTGTAAAAAAATTATTTAGTATTATTGTGATCTAGAAAATACTATTGTGAACTGAAAGCGAAATGAAAGCGTATTTCAAAATGTTAAGTATCAAAAAACTAAATTTTATTTATTTTGCACAAGTAGTTTTCAATTTACTTAGCGGGTTGAAATTCAACTGGATCTGCGACTCAATCTGAGCCATACGTTACCCATCTGAAATTTTAACTGAAACCTGACATTATAATAATATCACATATAACAAATTTCGGACATTTAGAAGTTAATACTAAGTAACTTATTTAAGCCACACAAAATACTTAAATTATTTTATAAATAGGCATATTTTAAAATAACTATACCAGAGATTAAAAAACTATAAAATAATGAACACATGGTTGCCACTGGTCAAGCTGAGAAAAAATTCCTGACTTTTTACCAAAATTTTCCTGACTTTTATAAACCAAACTCTTAAATTAAACTTATTCTAAAATACATAATCTAACACTTGAAATTATATAAAGCTTTCAATCTAATTTTTATACAGGTTAAAAACAACAGTTTTTTGCTGAACTCTATCATCAAACTTCCAGTACTTAAGTGAAGTAATTTAAAAAAAAAAGACATAAAAAAGTAAACTATATATCTGATGTATAAAATATTTCCTCTAATCATTTAGTATAAAATTTGTAAAAAATAAATATACTCTTATTTACTTTAAAAACTTAAGTTACTCTACAAAAAATACAAATAATGTGTAAACTTAATCTTGGCATATACCTCTCTTAAAACTTATTTCATAAATTTAAACAACTTTAAAAAATTATAAAGAGATAAGGTATACACATCAACTTGATCCATAAAATACTAAACTAACTGCTTAACTATAAAGAACTTAACTATTTACTTAAACAAAAAACACTTAGATTCTAAAATTATGCTAGATAAACTTCTGTGTATATATCAGTTTCACTATGGAAGTGTCCTTGCTACAGATTATCAATACTAAAAAGCTTACAAAATCTGCTTGTTAAAGTAGGGTACTTGTTCAATATGTTAATAGAAATTTTTTGCAGTTTTATAAAGGATATTTTATTTCGAAAGCAAAATTATTGGATTCTATTAGCAAATTTCTATCGTGACGTAACTATAGTGGTAGGATGGAGCTTATTTTCATTTCTACTGATACTGACGTCGTTCCAAGGACGCATACAAATTTTCATCAACAATAACCGAGTTACTTTGCTGAAATCGTGTTCCAATTTTATTTTTACAATTTCCACTGTGAGGAGTTTTTTATCTTAACTTATACCAGGTGAAGGCTTGGAAATAAAATTGAATATTTTTGTAAATTTCTAGGAAAATTTTGGAATTTTTTTCTGACTTCAAAGGACTTTTAATTAATTTTACCCTTTGAAGGCTTTGGAAAACAAGGAATTTTGTAAAATTAAAATGACATAATCTGACTTTTTTTTAATTTTATTAAATTTCCTGACTTTTCCTGACTTTTTTCAAAACCCCCCCATTTTTCCTGATTTTTTTCTTTTTCTGACTTTTCCTGATTTCCTGACTTTTCCTGACCGAGTGGCAACCCTGTGAACAGTTTATTTTAATTTTTTATTTTATTATGTATAAAATAAACATTGAAAAATAATTTCTGATCTAGTTTAAGGAAGTTTGACCGACTGGTGATTATCTTACATGAAAAGTGGTTTCATCAACAGCTTCAATTAATGCAGTAAATTTATTAATTTCAATGCTAAGATATATTGTAAGCAAGTTAGTTGTAAAATTAAAAATTTAATTTCAATTTTTTTAAACTATTTGTTTTGTAGTACAACACCATGTAATAGTATTTGACTTGGAATAATCTTTAGGGAACTAAACCTTAATTCTAACAATTTTTTTTCTTTATTAAAATTCAAAAATAAAAAATCCAATGTTTTACAGTTAATTCTGAGAACAGAAAGTAATCAATTAAAAAAAACTTTTAACTAGATTAAATTTTTTTTTGTAACTGTAGCAGTCTTTCTGATGGCTTATTTAGTTCTGTTTAAAAAGTTTTTTTTTCTAGCTATTAGCCTCTAATAAGTTAACAGAGGAAAACAGTGAAAAACTAAAAGCTAGTGTTGAAGTATTAAAATAAACTAAGTATGTTCTAATTGCTAATATATGTTGAATTAAGATAATACAAAAAACAGTTGTATTAGTAGTTTAAAACTCCTTATATAATAATAATTTTTTTAACAATAATAAATAAAGTTAGAAAATAAAATTGAGTTTAAGAAACTTTTAAATGAAAACGTAGAAGTCATTTGAAATAGAGACCTCAAATTTATACTCTTTTAAAACCGAAAAATTCTTTATAGACATAAAAACTTTAATGGTTACCAGAACTTTACAATCAGATAATAGTTATATAGTGATATAAGTTATATACAGATTAAACAAGTAATAACAAAAACCTGTCTTTCAAACAAATATTTTAATCACTATGCTATAAAAACTTTTAGTGTAATGTAAAACGACGAATATGAACTACAAAATTAACAAGGTCAAAATAAAACTATTAACAACTTTAAAACATAAACCATTTAATAAATATAGTTGACTTCCTCTTAAGTTCGCACTTTGAAAAAAATCAAAAAGTGCAAACTCAGAAAATTATTACAATTTTTTTTTTACAAAATGACAAATTTCAATATGTTATATGCAATAATGTTAAGATTAAACATGAAATCCACTTCAATATAAAACAAACTTTCATTAAAAAAAAGATCTATACAAGCTTTTAAATATTATATATATTTTGTTTTATAAATATTTAGTTAGTAATAGACTTTACTTAAGTTAAATTAAAAAAAATATAAATTTGCACTTTTTTTTGGGTAAAAAAGACGAACTCAAGAGGAAGTCTACTATAATTAATATTTATTAGGCATTATGCAAACCTGTTGTAGAATAAATAACTTAATAAAGTTATTATTTTAAAAAGACTACTGAAATACAATACAAACCGGGCTAAATAAGAAATATTTCAAAAGATCAAATAAAATTAAAAAACTTTCAAAAAATAATGTCTGCTACTGAAGTCTAATAATATGTGAAGGATAAGGTTCATGACTGCTTGCAAGTTTTTCTAATCTGATTCTTAATCAGTAAAATAGAGCCTTAAGTCACCTCTTCTATAAATATCTAGATTAGATCTTTTGCTCAAGATGCTGATAACTGAACTGAAAGCTTTCTCAACATTATAGCTAAAAGGAAAAGCTATAAACAACAGTCTTAATTCCTCTCAAATGATTGGATACTTTTGCCTTAGTTTTTGTTAAGTCCAAAAGCTTTCATATCGTTATTTGGAAGAACTTTCTTTAAGTTCAAGGTCAGTTTGTAAGTCGTTTACTTCAAAAGTATCTGCCTCGAAAGGATCCATATTTTTATCTATCTGATAGCTTTTTTGTGTCAAATCTAAATTTAACTACTTAATATGTTAAAATTGTTAAAAATTCCAGATTTTTTCTAAGTTATTTTTTTGCCTAAATTGTCAAATTTCAGAATTTTCCAGGTTTCTAGGTAAATTGGCAACTCTGTATAGTTTTATTTCTTAGTCTAACTTAGTGACTTTTCAAAAAAAAAAAAAAACTGGAAATATCATGAGGTGATAGTTAATAATAAATAACATAGATTTTTACAAACCATTTATGATCCCAAATAACATATATGTCAGGTTATAAAATAGTGAGAGGGATTTAAATCGTCTATGATCTATGTAATTGTTAAATAAGGAAATATTTACTTGAAAGTAGGAGTCATAAGCACTTGATTTTTTTTTCTATCTGTTACATAAATAAAAGAAACTTTTTTTTTCAAGTTTCACCTCAGGGTCAAATAAATAATAGCAAGCTAAAATTAGTAAAATAGCAAGAAAAAAAGTAAAAATCTTATGACAGCCCAAAATTTTAAAATCGCCCTCTTTTCGCCCTCTTACTAGTTATCGCCCACCCTTTCGCCCCCTTACTAATTATCGCCCCCCAAATTACTAAAATCGCCCCCAGGGGGGCGATATCGCCCACTTTGGGAAACCCTGGTGTAGTGTTTTGTTGCGTATTCAGTTTTTTTAATACTTAATTATGGGGTAAATTTTATAATTGTTAAGTCATTTAGAAACGCTTTATTTACCAAAATAATTTCAAAAAGTGATAACTTTGATTTTCTTGTTGCAATTAGCTGAAAATTATTCGAAAATATCTTATAGAATCTCAGCTTTATGAAAGCCCAGTCGAACCATCTAAGAATGACTGCATTGCAAAGATAATTGTAGATATATGAAATTATTTTAACAAATGGTCTAGTGTTTTGTTGCGTTTTCAGTTTTTTTCATACTTGATTAACGCGTAACTTTTCTAATTATTAGGTCGTTTATCAACACTTTAATTACTGTGAAAACTTCTAAAAGCAATAACTTTGATTTTAAAGTTACATTTAGCTGATAATTATAGGAAATCATATCTGAGAGTATCAGCTTTATAAAAACCCAGTCGAACCAGCTAAGAATGACTGCATTGTAAAGATAATGGTAGATATATAATATTATGTTAATAAATGGTGTAGTGTTTTGTTGCGTTTTCAGTTTTTTTTATACTTGATTATGGGGTAACTTTTATAATTGTTAGGTTGTTTATCAATACTATAATTACTAAGATAACTTCTAAAACTGATACCTTTGTTTATTCTAGTTGCGTTTAGCTGAAAATTAATTAAAATTATCTCTAAGAGTATCAGCTTTACTAAAGCCCAGTTGAATTATCTAAGAATGACTGCATTCTAAAGATAACTGTAAAAATATAAAATTATTTAATAAATGGTGTAGTGTTTTGTTGCGTTTTCAGTTTATTCATACTTTATTATGGGGTAACTTTTATAATTGTTAGGTCGTTTCACAACACTTTAATTAATAAGAAATCTTCTAGAAAATATAACTTTTTTTTTATAGTTGCATTTAGCTGAAAGTTATTAGAAATTATCTTTAAGAGTATTACCTTTTTCAAAGCTCAGTCGAACCATCTTAGAATGAACGCATTAAAAAGATAATTGTAGAAATATGAAATTATTTTAATAAATGGTTTAGTGTTTTGTTGCGTTTTCAGTGTTTTTCATACTTGATTATGGAGTAACTTTTACAATTGTAGGTCGTTTATCAACACTTTAATTACTATGAAAACTTTTAAAAGTAATACCTTTGTTTTTCTTGGTGCATTTAGCTGACAATTGATAAAAAATATCTCAGAGAGTATCAGCTTTATCTAAGCCCACTCGAACCATCTAAGAATGACTGCATTGCAAACATAATTGTAGAAATTTAAAATTATTTTAATAAATGGTTTAGTATTTTGTTGCGTTTTCAGTTTTTTCATACTTGATTATGGGGTAACTTTTATAATAGTTAGGTCGTTTATCAACGCTTTATTTACCAAAATATTTTTTAAAAGTGATAACTTTGATTTTCTAGTCGCATTTAGCTAAAATTTTTAGAAAATATCTTATCTTATAGAATCTCAGCTTTATCGAAACCCAGTCGAACCAGCTAATAATGACTGCATTGAAAAGATAATTGTAGAAATATGAAATTATTTTAATATATGGTTTAGTGTTTTGTTTCGTTTTCAGTGTTTTTCATACTTGATTATGGGGTAACTTTTACAATTGTAGGACGTTTATCAACACGTTAATTACTATGAAAACTTCTAAAAGTACTACGTTTGTTTTTTTAATTGCATTTAGCTGATAATTGATAGAAAATATCTCAGAGAGTATCAGCTTTATCTAAGCCAATTCGAACCATCTAAGAATGACTGCATTGCAAAGATAATTGTAGAAATATGAAATTATTTTAATAAATAGTGTAGTGTTTTTATGCGTTTTCAGTTTATTAATACTTGATTATGGGTAACTTTTATAAATGTTAGGTCGTTTCACAACACTTTAATTACTAAGATAACTTCTAGAAGTGATAACTTTGTTTTTTAGTTGCATTTAGCTGACAATTATTAGAAAATATCGTATCTTATAGAATCTCAGCTATATCGAAGCCCATTCGATGCAGCTAATAATGACTGATTGCAAAGATAATTGTAGAAATATGAGATTATTTTAATAAATGCTTTAGTGTTTTGTTGCGTTTTCAGTGTTTTTCATACTTGATTATGGGGTAACTTTTACAATTGTTAAGTCGTTTATCAACACTTTGATTACTATAAAAACTTCATAAAGTCATACCTTTGTTTTTCTAGTTGCTTTTAGCTGACAATTATTAGAAAATATCTCAGAGAGTATCAGATTTATCAAAGCCCAGTCAAACCATCTAAGAATGACTGCATTGCAAAGATAATTGTAGATATATGAAATAATTTGATTAATGGTGTAGTGTTTTCTTGCGTATACAGTTTTTTTTCATACTTGATTATGGGGTCACTTTTCTAAATATTAGGTCGTTTTTCAACAATTTTTTACTAGGATAACCTCTAATACTGATAACTTTGATTTTATAGTTGCATTTAGCTTACAATTATTAGAAAATATATCTGAGAGTATCAGCTTTAACAAAACCCAGTCGAACCAGCTATTAATGACTGCATTGCAAAGATAATGGTAGAAATTTAAAATTATTTTAATAAATGGTGTACTGTTTTGTTGCGTTTTCAATTTTTTTTATACTTGATTATGGGGTTACTTTTATAATTGTTAGGTCGTTTATCAACACTTAAATTACTAAGATATCTTCTAGAAGTGATACCTTTGTTTTTCTAGTTGCATTTAGCTGAAAATTATTAGAAATTATCTCTAAGAGTATTAGCTTTATCTAAGCCCAGTCAAACAATCTAAGAATGACTGTATTGCAAACATAATTGTAGAAATATGAAATAACTTTAATAAATGGTGTAGTGTTTTGTTGCGTTTTCAGTTTATTCATTCTTGATTATGGGGTAGCTTTTATAATTGTTAGGTCGTTTATAAACGCTTTATTTACTAAGATATCTTCTAAAAGTGATAACTTCGAGTTTCTAGTTGTATTTAGCCGATAATTATTAGAAAACATCTCATAGAAACTCAGCTTTATTGAAGCTCAGTCGAACCAGCTAAGAATGACTGCATTGCAAGGATAATTGTAGAAATATAAAACTATTTTAATAAATGGTGTATTATTTTATTGCCTTTTCAGTTTTTTTCAAACTTGATAATGGGGTAACTTTTATAATAGTTAGGTTGTTTATCAACGCTTTAATTACTAAGATAACTTCTAAAAGTGATACCTTTGTTTTTCTAGCTGCATTTGGTTGAAAATTGTTAGAAAATATATCTGAGATTATCAGCTTAGGAAAGCCCAGTCGAACTAACTAAGAATCACTGCATTGCAAAGATAATTGTAGAAATATAAAATTATTTTAATAAATGTTGTAGTTTTTTCTTTGCGTTTTCAGTTTATTCATACTTGATTATGGGGTAGCTATTTTAATTGTTAAGTCGTTTATAAACGCTTTATTTACCAAAATAATTTCTTAAAGTGATAACTTTGATTTTCTAGTTGCATTTAGCTAAAAATTAATAGAAAATATCTTATCTTATAGAATCTCAGCTTTATTGAAGCCCAGTCGAACCAGCTAAGAATGACTTCATTGCAAAGATAATTGTAGAAATATGAAATTTTTGTAATAAATAGTGCAGTTTTTTTTCTGTGTTTTCAGTTTTTTTCATACTTGATTATGGGGTAACTTTTGTAATTGTTAGGTCGTTTATCAACACTTTAATTACTAAGATATCTTCTAGAAGTGATACCTTTGTGTTTCTAGTTGCATTTAGCCGAAAATTAATTGAAATTATCTCAAAAAGTGTAAGCTGTATTAAAGCCCAGTCGAACCATCTAAGAATGACTGAATTGAAAAGATAATTGTAGAAGTATGAAATTATTTTAATAAATGGTGTAGTGTTTTGTTGCGTATTCAGTTTATTTCATACTTCATTATGGGGAAACTTTTATTATTGTTAGGTCGTTTATAAACGCTTTATTTAACAAAATAATTTCTAAAAGTGATACCTTTGATTTTCTTGTTGCAATTAGCTGAAAATTATTAGAAAATATCTTATACAATCTCAGCTTTTTCAAAGGTCAGTCGAACCATCTATGAATGACTGCATTGCAAAGATAATTGTAGATATATGAAATTAATTCGATAGATTGTGTAGTGTTTTGTTGCGTTTACAGTTTTTATCAAACTTGATTATGGGGTAACTTTAATAATTGTTAGGTCGTTTATCAACATTTTTGTTACTAAGATAACTTCTAAAAGTGATAACTTTTATTTTATAGTTGCATTTAGCTGATAATTATTAGAAAATATATCTGAGAGTATCAGCTTTATAAAAACTCATTCGAACCAGCTAAGAATGACTGCATTGCAAAGATAATGGTAGAAATATGAAATTATTTTAATAAATGGTGTAGTGTTTTGTTGCGTTTTCAGTGTTTTTCATACTGATTATGGGGTAATTTTTACAATCGTTAAGTCGTTTATCAACACTTTATATACCAAGATAACTTTTAAAAGTGATACCTTTGTTTTTCTAGTTGCATTTAGCTGAAAGTTAATTGAAATTATATCTAAGAGTATCAGCTTTATCAAAGCCCAGTCAAACCATCTAAGAATGACTCCATTGCAAAGATAATTGTAGAAATATAAAATTATTTTAATAAATGGTGTAGTGTTTTGTTGCGTTTTCATTTTATTCATACTTGATTATGGTGTATCTTTTATAATTGTTAGGTCGTTTATCAACACTTTAATTACTAAGATAACTTCTCAAATTGATACCTTTGATTTTAAAGTTGCATTTAGCTCATAATTTTTAGAAAATATATCTTAGAGTATCAGTTTTATCAAAACCCAGTCGAACCAGCTAAGAATGACTGCATTGCCAAGATAATGGTAGAAATATGAAATTATTTTAATAAATGGTGTAGTGTTTTGTTGCGTTTTCAGTGTTTTTCATACTTATTTATGGGGTAAATTTTATTATTGTTAGGTCGTTTCACAACCCAGAAGTAATAACTTTGTTTTTCTAGTTGCATTTAGCTGAAAATTATTAGAATTTATCTTTAAGAGTAAAATGGTGTAGTATAAAGAAGAGTTATGATGTGGTTAAATTATGCATTATAATGGTTGAAATAGTTTTTAATTATTAAAAAAAAATAAGTAGTGTAGCAGTTTATGAAATTTACAAAAGTTAATAATATTATTTTAAAAACAGTTATTTATGTTAAATATTATTTAAAAATATGTTGTTTTATTTATATTTCTAAGTTAGGACATAAAAATATTCTATTTTAGGAGTGTAAGCTAGATTGAAGATAAATTAGTTTTATAATGCAAATTTTTTTGCGGGTTGATAATCAACCATCTTTTTATAAAGAAGAATTATGAAGTCTGTAGGTAGAATAATCTAAAGATGAGACAATTTATATAATTATAATATTTATTTGAAAATAATTTGTCAAGCAGCTCATGCAACAAGCTTGACTTAATGAATAATTATATTTAAAATATAGTTAAATGATATTATTTAAATAATCTTGTACCTAAAATTATCCTGAAATTATTCTTTACAATTTCCTCTGTAAATATTACAACTGTACTACAGCTAAATTAAAATAAAATGTCCTTCAAAGCGTTATGTAAATTTTGTACTTTACATAAATATTTAGTTAGCAGACTAAAATTGCTATCTAAACTTTGTTTTTAAAGACTTAGTATTTCTATAAATTTTCAAGAAAAAAATTTACAAACCGCTAAACTGAAACATACTAGCTTAACCGTAGTATAGTAATAGCAAATTATAGGTCAGCGGGGCGAAAGTATCAAAAAAAAAAAAAACTTGCCAACATTTGATACCAATGCATATATTTTCTCCATGTACCTAGAGTTTTAAAAGTATTACAAATTGTTTGTTACCACCTAAATAGTTTGTCTAAATGTTCTGAAGTGGTAAATTAAATTAAACCTTTTTTTAATTATTCCCTTAACTTCATGGATTACTTAAACAAAGATCTTCAAAAATACTTTTTAGTCCCATGGTCATGTGTACAGCTCCAAGTTTTCTTTAAACTAAGTAAGTGGTTTATTGAACAAAATCAAAAAATCGCTCAAAAATTTGTGGTTCAAGGACCTAGATACGCAAAACGAGGATACTCGGTCATCGAGTTGCAGAATTGTAGCGGACACGAAATATTTTTTGCAGACTTTATGTAGGCAGGATAATATGGAAACAGGACAATTTTTTATATATAAATAATTATTGAAAATAGTTTATCAAGCGACTTTTTTAATAAGCGGGTTGTCTAAAATATAATTAAAAGCATATTTAAGAATAAACTATTCAAAATATAAATTAAAGCGTTGACTAATACAGATCATTGCGATACAAGTTCACTGGAGTATATAATAATAATAAACTTAGACTGTATTCTTTATGTAGAAAGAAAGAATAGTGGTATATTAGTTGTTATTATTTAGGAGGACTTTTCAACATTCGTTTAAGTAATACTTTTTTACTCTATTAGCATCAACTTCTTACCAGACTTCAATCATTTAAAATCCAATTAAGTGAAAACAAACAAAGACTTTGACATCAACCTACTTATTAATTTTTGATATCAACCTTCAAAATATTTAGTTGTTTACAAAAAATATATAATGCTTTAGTCCGGTTATAATATAATTATTTGTCATCATTAATAATGTCTTCATTTAAGTTTAATGGTTGCAATTCTATGAAGTATGTTGAATTAAGATCTTTTTATCATTTATTGCATTGCCAAGGCATAATCGATACAATTACAACCGTACAATATCAAGACTATTTCAATAAAACATTAAAAGTTTAAATGCATTGACTAGCAATGAAATTATAAGCCCCAAGCACATTAAGAATAGACAGGCCTAGTAAATTTTAACGAACACATTGTAAAGGATTTTATTAAGCGAATATTTTATAAAGGAAAAGCGCTGCTAATAAAATCGAACTATGGATTAAATCAAGTCTTACAAGTTTAATCAATTGTTGATAAAAAAACAGCAAACTTAAATTTTTAACTTTAATCGAAAATTTTTAACGTTTTTTGCAAGACACTAAATTATTTTAAAGTTTGTTCCAAGTTTTAACTCAGCGGTCGGCAGGCAGTTGGTGGTCGCGGGCCAAATTTCAAGTTTCCAAAGTCTTTGCGGGCCGCAGTTTTAGATTTGGTGACATTTGAATAATCTTATGGTTTTAGTTTTAGTCACACTAGAGAAAAGTTTTACTTTTATTCACCTTATTATTTAAAATGTCTTTTAGCTGTACATGTAATACCTACTCAAATTAATATTCACTAGATTATGATTTACATTGACTAATATACTTTAATAAATATGTACTAATATTGTTAACAAAATATGTACTTTCATAAGCACTAAATAAGGTAAACCTAATACTTTTTTAATTTTACTTACAACCTAACTCTCTATAAAAACCTAACTTAAAAGACAATTTATGGGTTACTTTTATACATTTGTTATGTCATCAACTCTTTTTCATATTTCTAGGAATATTTGTTTCTAAAAAAGTTTTTGCGAGTTAAGTAATTTACACTTATTAAGAAATTTAGTAATTAGTTAACATAATAAAATTAATACCTGTTTGTGTTCCAGAACGCTAAAACAAATGATTTAACACAATTAATTCTCAAACACTTTAATAAAATATTTCATTAGTTATTACACTTTTACATTGTTGCCACTTAAAAAGCAAAAATGTCTGAGATGTATCAAACCAGCTTAAATTTATTAAAATTTGAATAAGGTAATAAATAGTTGTTGATCAAGCTTAAATACTTAGTTAAAATATCATCATTATCAAAATATACACAAAGTGTAAGAAAACAAGAAAAAAATGCAATTAGTAAACTACACAACAGTCATAAAAACTATTCTGAGAATTGGAAGATTTTTTTGAAGTGTTTGAAATAAAAGCTTCACACACACCTGAGTTTTCAAGCTTTTAAAATAGCCTGTTTGTGTAGCAACCCAGTTAGTATAAAGTTCACTACATAAAGAAATAATAACAAAGGTTATTAACAGTAAATAAGTTATATGCCAAAAAAATATAAGTCAGCTGGAATGGACAATTAAGTTTTTTAAACAAGTTTAACAAAAGTGTAAAATTTTATTGAGTCATTAGCAAAGTAGAAATTTTCTTTTTATTATGCATGATAGCAAATCTTTATTTGCAATTAGATTATTATTGCATTTAAAAATATTAATTGTAAAATATAAGACGCGCTACATGAATAAAAAAAGCGTTAGTTAGGAGTCATTGCAAGAAACAATAAAAAAATTACCAAAGTCATTTCCGACAAAGCACATCATTATCTTCAGTAACTACAGAATAATCAGAAAAAATTGTTAAGGCAAGTAATAAAGTATCAAAATTTATTACCTAAAATGAGATATCGTTTATAATTGAAAACTTTTATAAAGAATTGATGTTCGCGGTAATGAAAAACTTTGTTTATTTCTTCGATGACAACATGAAGTCGTGTTTTAGAAAAGGTTATAAAGTCTCATAAATCAAATTAGGACTTTAATCAAACTGTTAAGATGAGAGAAAAACTATGATAGAAAAACTATTGCTCTTCTGAGAATTTTTATTAGAGATGTTTTTACTAACTTTGACATTTTAGTAGAATTTCTTGGTTTAGTTCCAACGCGAATCACAACAATCGGTGAAATTTTTCAAGTAAAAGTGCAATGTACCAATACGGAGTTTTTGGAAGTCCAATTCCTTCTTTTATTTTTAGTATTAAGTTTAATTAAAGTTTTGAAAAATGTCTTAAAACATTTATCAATATTAAAAAATACTGTTAAGCTACTATAATATATTTTTTAATAAAAAAACATTTATTTGGTAATTTTTTTGAGTCAAATCGAAATTTCATTACTTTAAATGTAAAAATTGTTTTAAATTCTAGGTATTTTCAAAAATTCTCAAATTCAAGTTTTTTTCTAGAATTTTAAACCGTAATTTAAAAAATCAAAACTTTTCCGGGATTCAACTTGTTTGGCAAAACTGATTGTTCATTCTTTAATGTACACAATAATATAAATGATGTTTTGAACTATATCAGCTGCAAGACTTAAAATTTAACATATATTAAATCTCAAACTAACACTGTGGATTAAGCAAAACATACATCATAAGTTTAATTTGCCACTCTTTCAAGCAAAAATGCCAGCCTGAGTCAACAAAAACATTCCTGATATTTTTGTATACAAAAAGCAATTCTAGCCAAAAACTTAAAAAATGGCTTAGTTGGCCTGAGATTTGAAGTGTTCAAACAGTGATAGTCTGAGTGTGTGGCAATGTTTAATTGTTTGTTTGCTTGAATTTGAACTATTTTGATTAACAATGTACAAACATTATAAATTTACCATCCCTATATCTAGTTTATATTAAATAGTATATATATCCAAAAAACAGCAATTGTGTGTATTGATATGCAAGGCATAAAAATTAACTTAGCTTGAAAAAAACAATGTTTGAAAAATGGAATGCATACCTAACAAAAACTATATTAACTTATGTAATATATATTGTTTTAAATGTGTCTGTACAAATTTAGATATGACACGTAAAATAAAAATGTTAGAAAAGTATGCATAAACCAAACTTAAACTGACTAAAGTATTAAATAAAAAGTGGTTTAAAATATAAGCATTTTTTTAAGTTGGTGTGCATAGAAAACTTATAAGAAATTAAAATGTGTCAAAACAAAAATCAAATGAACCTTATTTCTTGTTACTATGTTATTTTAAATGTTTTCACACTAAAATATAACACTTACAAATTAAAAATTTATAAAAGAAACTGAGGTATAAAAAATATTAAAAAAGAATATCTAAGCTAAAAAGAAATGACACTTTAATTAATTACTGTGCATTACTTTTGAACAAAATGGAAAATATTTGCATTTAGTTTATTTAATAAATAGGTATAATATAACTAATTTATTAAATTCAAGCACTCTTGACACTCTTTTTTCCAAAAATTACTTACTGTTGTAAAAAAGAAGTAATTATGTATCTGAGAAACATATCCTGTTAGAACGCTAATCTGTCTATTTCACTTTTTTAAACTAAAGCAGTAATTTCTTGAAATTATTTTGAAATGTCATAGAGAGATTTAAAATCAAACTAATCAAATTAAGTCGAATTACCGAAAGAATTGAAATAGAAATATAATTTTGCTCAGCGGGCCACATTTACATGCTCGCGGGCCACAAGATTTTCTTTCGAGGGCCGCATTCCATTCAAAAAAATGACACGCTCGCGGGCCGCAGATTTACCCTTCGCGGGCCGCAATTGGCCCGCGGGCCGCAGTTTGCCGACCCCTGTTTTAACTGAACGATAAATCAAAGAATTATGCCAAACATCATTATTGAAATGATATATAAACATAATGTTCTTGTTTTTACACTTAAGAATATAAATTATTTTATAAGATTCAGAAATGGATGGTAAATTAGTTGTAGTTTAACCTTAACCTAGTTTAAAAAAAGTAATGAGGTTAAGTTTTCTATGTTATTAAAATTTAAATTATGTGTTTGTAGTCTATTAAGGTAAAGCGTATAACAGAGGTCGGTAAACTGCGGACTTCAAAGTCAAAATCTGCCGCTCCTAGTTAGCATGAAACATACATTTTTAAAACATAAGAAATTAAATATTTTGTAATAAAAACTTACAGTTAGGCTCTTATTTCAATAAATACTCTTTATTAGTCCTCTAATATTGCTTAAATTATTATATTTTTGATCTTAAATTATGTATTTTTCTGATTACTAGAACCTTTTTTTAATAAATGATAAATGCGGCCCTCAAAGGTCTTTTTCCAAGTAATGCGGCCCGTGAGATATTCTTTTTTAAGAAAGTTGGCCGGCGAGTTACATAAGGCTGCCGACCCCTGGCGTATAAGAAACATTGCAGCGGTTGAAGATTATTCTGGTACATAAATTTTAAAAATTTCTATATGATTGATATCTTTTAAAGTATGGAGACCAGATTGGTGTGTTGTATTCCAACTTAGGACGAGTTTATAAGAAGTACAACTCTTTTAAGATGTTATATCCGTGTATTTAAAACTTTAATACATATAGCCGATATTAATCGGCAAAGCTTATTAGTATGGTGGTTCTATTTTAAATTTTCAGCAAAAAAATTCAAAAATCTTTAAACACTTATTTTAAAGATAAGTTTTTTTTTCAAGTCAAAAGTAGAGATAAAGGTATTTTTTGAAAACATGACATCTACTACGCCACTAGAAGTTTAAGCTAAATTTTCTTCTTTTAGCCAAAGGTAAACTTTATCTAAGAATTTTTTAAGGCTATATTAGTATCGTTAAAACTTTTTTGTGTCGTTAGTAGAGATTAGTATAGCTGCTTACATCGACTTCAGAAGCTACATCAATCATACAATTAACATACCTTTCTTGAGGCACTCCATTTGACCGGTAAAGGTTTAAATTGTGTTATTAATTACTACTTCTTGGGTTATAATATGAAGAAACCCTTTAAACTAACTAGACTAATACAAATTTTGCACTGAAAAAATGTTTTTGTTAATTTGAAATGAATACAGAGTCGAAATCTTTTGGATTTCTGTATAAATTACTTCAGTACACTTATTAGAGAGAAAACCAAATTGTTTAGGTAAAATAAGGTTTAAAAAATTACCACGTGACTTAAAAAACTTACATGTTCAAAGATAATGCAAAAACTACTCATCAAAAAGATTGGTTCGAAATTTCAAAGGTTGTATTTGCTACCTTTTTGTTACCTTAGTGATCTTACTTCAGTGATATTTGCCATTGTTTTGGCGCAAAGTATATAACCAATAAACAATTTAAAATTACTTGAAAGAATAAATTGTGCGCTTAATAAATATGAAAGAATATTTTATGAAGAAATATTTTCGGTGTCCTTATAATTTCATCTTTCAAAAAGTTAAAAGAATTAATTTTTTCATCATTGCTTTTAAATAAACTTTGCATTTATAGACAGTTTTTCTAAAAATATTTCAAATTTTCGTCTTTATCATCTTCATCAAATACTTTTTGAGAGGATTTGTTAATAAAAGAGTTTTTATCAAATTCAGATACTATTGGAAAATTGTTTCTATCAAACAATAAATTAAAAGATATATAATAGATAAAATGCTTACTTACCTTATAATCCTAAGATAGTTTATGCTCTCAACTTTTTATTTAGTATTACAGTAAGATTTAGTTGTTTAATATTAAAAAATTCATGTCATGTTTTTCACAGAATGAATGTTTTAAATTAATGCAAAATAAAGTTGTAACAGTTTTCCTGTTTTGTTTCCATAAATATCTAAACTGTTTTTTAGTGCAAATATTACACCTATAAATTAAGGAAACTTTAAGGCAAGATTAAACATTTAAACTGATATAATTTAATTATCAATCGTTGATTTAGCTTAAAGCGTTATAGCATTTAGACTTTTTTCTCTAACTTGTAACCTATTTATATATAAACGAACAGTTTAAACTTAAACAGTTTTAAATTCATAAAAATAACGTTTAAAATAGATTTGAAAAAGTTTACTTAAATGTCTTACTTTACTAAATCTGTAAACTTTATTAAAAAACACCGACGAAAGTCGAACAGAGCTGAAGGACTTTCGTGTGCCGTGAGACAACATCAAGTTTTACAAAAGGGTTGATCATGCCAATAAGATCGTCTAGATTTCGGTAGAATGAGACCCCGATTTTGTTTTTATTTAAAGTTCTAACTACCGAAAGCTTGTGGTTTGAACGTCCAAATGTTATGACCAAAATTTTATATTAAAAATTTTAATATGAAGTTACCCGAAAAAAAATATTTAGTAGCACTTTAATTATATGTTGTAAAGAAGTTATAAAAGTGATGTATCTTAATTTTTCTTAATCTAGATTTTATTTAAAAAAATACCAGCTTAAATTATGCACTTAAAAAAAAATATTTTGAAAAGCTACTATATCATTTAGATAATTTGCTTGACAGTTTTAGAAATGTTTATCCAAGATACAATTTAATATTTAAAAGTTTTAGTTAAAGATCATTTATAATTCATGTAAAGTAATTACAGATTATTTTTTACTTTATTAATACATTGCATTTTTTTTTCCTATAACCAAGTTTTTTTGAAGTTAATCTTGTAAAAGTATATTGATCAAGTTAATACTTAAAAAAAGTATTTTGAGGTATTAGACCAGTTTTAAGAATAAAGTCTTTCTCATTTTAAAAGTGTCAAAATAATGATGTTGGTCATTAGGACGTTTATAATGACCAGTTGAACTTGTGCTGGAAATTCTTCTCAATATGTTTATATTACGTACTTTCCCGTATAAAAGCTATCATGAGTCGTTTTTTTCAGGCTCACTAGTTTCAATACAAATAAACTAAAATCAATATAATGATAGTTTAATTCAATTGTAAGTTAAAGTTGCTGCTATCTAGTATTTTATTGTTTAAATCAATTAGTTGAACGTTTCAATAAATTTTCCTTTATTTTATGTACTTCATAAAGTAATAATTATTTTAGCAAAAACAATGAAACTACTTCTTGGTTATGAGTTATACAATATCAAACAAACTAAAATGTGCCTAGTACTTTTAAAATTAATTATTTAGTAAACTTATACAGGCATGAACTTTTAATTGCAATAAAGCTGTTTAGGAACTTTTTTCCCTGACGAGTTAACGTTGAATCCAAAAGTATTTCATACTTTGTTTGACAATCTCGAACTTTTCTGATGGTTATTAAGTTTTTTTTTCGTACAGTATCTACTATTTATAAATTTACTTCTTAGAACACTAGTTTAAATATCTCTTAATATAGAGATTTATTTATTTTGCTGAAAATAGAACGTAATTAAGAATAAGCAGTTTGTTTGAAACCAGCATTTCTAAAATCTATTGAATATTCTTAAATTAGACTTATGTGTCGTACTTAACTTCAATATTTTAAATATCTTTTACTTTTTTAAGACAGTAAGAAAACTGCTGTATTACCTTTGATTTATAACTAGTTTCAAAGTTATTTTTACTACATTTTTGCAGTTTATAATTTTTACACAAGATTTAAAGACGTAAGCATCTTAAAGAACCACCTTTGTAGTAAAAATAAATCTTTTACAGATTATTTTCTTCAGTGCGTATTAAGGTGATTAAGAAATACAATGAATTACTTGATATAAATAAAACTATTAATTAACAATAAAGCTGTATAGATCTAAGCCAAATAGTAAAGATGTTAGTAATTAACATTGAGTTTTTTTTTGGATATAATTTACTTTTGTTTAAAGCTACTCCCAGAATAAATCAGAACCTAAAGTAAGCTAACTTTCAATGAATGTGAACAAGGTTTGGATGCAGTATTTTCTATTTACTTATTAACAAAGAGTCATATTTAGGTTATAAATTGAAATAATTCACTTCAGTTTATAATTAAACTTGATTCTAATGTAACCTAACTGTTAATGTTTATATGGACGTGATAAACAAAGTTTTGATGCAACATTGACTGATGAAACACACTTAAAGTTGTAATTTTGTTTCAAACGTGTAGTGTAGCTATGTTAAAATAAATAAATTAAATTGAAATAAAAAACTTTCAAAATCTTGTTTTATAAAACTAGTTTGAAAACATGTTACTTAAATATTTCAGTTTTTATACTAGTTGAAATTTTCGGTAACAAAACTTCCTTACTAAAGAACTTTTGATTAAAATGTAACATTAACAAAACAACTTTATAAAAAATTATCATAAGTTGTTACTGACATCTTTCTAAGTTTTTATTAACTACCATATATTAAGTGTTTTTATAGAAGTTTATTGAAGGACTAAAAGCTTATCACTTTTAGAAGTTATCTTAGAAATTATAGCGTTAGACTAAACAAATTCTAAAGTTGCTTCACAATCAAACATCAATAAAATTAAAAAGACTACTAAACAATACAAACTTTCTTTAAATAATTTTGTATATTTACAACTATCTTTTCAATGAAGTCATCCTCGGCCAGTACGACTGTACTGTGAGAAACACGTTTTAATTTAAAAGTTGAAAACTGTTGTTATTTATACTAAAACTAAGTTATACTAAGTTGATTTTAAATAAAAAAAGTTTATAAAGTCATGTTTGACATATTGAAGCTGTTCAAGGTCAAATTTTAAATGTAATACTTTTATAAGTAATTTTACTCGATGAAAACATAAAGTTTCGACATATTCAAATTTATGTTGTGTATACTTACTTAAGTCGATTTTTTTTTCTTTTTATGTTTTGTAATAAAAAATAATTGTAAATATTTTTATCGATAATGCTTTCTTTCAATAAACTTGCTAACATCGAAATAAAACGTTTCATAATTTAATCTTATAACATATCATAAATACAAATATAAGCTACATTAAGTACTATATATATGCTTACATTTTTGTTATAAAAACTTAATATATAAAATACTTAAACTACAAGTTTTCAATATACCAAATGTTTATTATTGAACATAAAAGTATGTACAAATGAAATGAATATGTTATTTTCGAAAACATGTTTTGTTTTTAGTTACACAATAATGTATAGTAGGGTCGTAAAGTCAACTGTAGTTAACTTATATAAACTTTAAATTTTTAAAAAATTAACTAAAGACAAGAGTATAAAACTTAAAAATTTATTTAAGTTGGCTTGTTCAACTCGAAGTTTATATATCCGACAACAATTTTAGTAAAACATTAAGGTTGTAAAGTGTTCCACAATATCAAAAGTAAATTTTCTTTTTAATTTCGCAAAACCATGGAAATCAGCTTGCCAATTTAATCTTGTGCAAGAAACGTCGTTCAGCGCTTTATTATTTGTTCCGCTTACTATTTGTTTCGGCATGTAATGAACGCATTCCCCGTCAAAACTCGGTTGGTTACCATGGAAATCGTACAAAAGGGAGTTACCCCAATCAACAGTTTCCCCGTTCAGATACTTGTAAACTCTCTGGTTGCCACGGATACCAACCCACATGTTTTTTCCTGACGATTCCACCAACTTCCTGATCTCTCTGATTGAAAGTTTTTTTTTAATATAGCAACCACTGCTAAATGTTTATTAAGTTATATAAGTTTATACAAAGTTAAAAATTTAATTTCTAAATTTTATATCAAACAACGTTAACTCTAATAAAAGTTAAATGGTTTATGTTTTATTTTAATTTCTAATTTGTTTACTGATTTTTATGCTTTCATTCTTTTTTTTTTCTGTTAAGCCAACTTTTATAATTTTAGAACATTTGATTAACGGTAAAAAGTTTTCGTTGTAGTTAAAATATGTAAGTCTACCTTCTTAAATAAGCTTAAATCGCACAATATTTTAATTCATTTTTAAATTTTGTTAAAAAAATCAGTAAAGTTTCGATTTTAGTAGAGTAATTTAATGAACAAACTAATATAAACTTTAAACATAGATTAGTTTAGTACTAATCTTAAGCTGGAATACTTGTTGGATTATATTGTCTTAATGAAATTTTAAACATTATTATATTCTATTAATTGAAGAATTCTAAACATTATTATATTCTATTAATTGAAGAACTACAAGTTTGTTAGTTACTTCAACAAAAATCCTTTATGTAGTATATTTCATGATAAACTTTAATATTTTTTATATTCGTTATTGAAAGTTTGTTTGATATGAAAGTTTTAACTTTTTAATTCATTGGAACAATTTGTTTTTTTTTCTAACAGCTAAAACATAATCTTTTTTTTTTAAACAATGATTTATAATTTTGAATACTTGTTAAATACCATAGTTTTGTGAAGTTTTACACAATTAAGTTACAAAAAAGTTTTAAGTTATAAACAGTTTTCATCGTCACGCAAAGTTTCACACTATAAGTAACAATAATTTAAAAACTTTTTATTGAATAAAAAACTGTCAATAATCATAATTTTGCCAAAAATATTATTTTATTGCATTTATAATTATCAAAATAACCAACGAATGATAATAAGCTCCTTCAACACCAAAGTTCAAATAAATTAGATCACCTCCCATTGATCTACATTGGTCTCTACAGGCATCAAAAGTTCCTCTGTTAGCTGTTATCTTGAACTCATACCCAAATACTGTTCAATGTTCAACATTTAAAAATTCAATTATAAAGTATTCAAAGCTGTTGGAAAATTTTTTTGTTAATTAAAACAAAAGGAAAGCTCAAACCCTCAAATTGAAACTTATTTATGTGTTTTATAATTTTACAACTAACATAATAAAGAACATGGTTATTATTATATACCACTAACGTGTTTTATTCAATGTGTTTACAATATTTCCAACAGTTTGTTCTAACACTAAAACTTTTTCTTTTAAAAGTTTATTTTCAACAGTGAGCTCATCAATTTGGTTTGTTACGTCACAATCAACTCCAGGCTCTCCTTTGTCACCTGAAGTTAGTATAGAGAAATATTAAGTTTTTAAATATTGATAAAATTAGATAGAATAAATTTTCAATAATCTTTAAAGTTGTTGTTTTTTATTAAACCTTCTTACTTTTTTTTCTTAGTTACTGTTACAAAAGTATTAAATAATGTCGAGCTACCAAACCTTTTTGTAATTTTTATTAGATTCAATTCGATGTAATTTAAATAATTTAAGTTTTGAAATCAATTTTTGTATACTAATATTATTTATTGATTTTATATTAGAAAAAAGTTTAATGTAAATTTTACTTATAAATTTTACGAAAATAGTTGTTAGAGTTTTTTCGAAAATATCATTTAAATTTAAAAGTACAATATAGGCTAAGCCTAAAGATAAACAAGTAGCACAAAAAAGGTTTAAAACTTTTTTTTAAATTACGTAACAAAAAACGTAAATATAAAACTAAATGATTTGACTTTAAAAACCTATGTTGAGCTGAAAATAAAAATTTTAAATCTTAATTGTTAAACTCTAATTAAATTTACTGTTTAATACAAACTAATCACCTTTAGGGCCCTGTTTACCCCTTTTCAAAGTTGGACCACTAATTGGCTGATTTTGACCATTACAAACCAAGTTTGCCACCTGTGTAAGAATGTCTTCATTTTGGTAACTATTTTCATCAGTTGATTGAACTCGACCGGTTGTTAAAATAAATATTACAAGCAATTCCTTCATTGTTGAATAAACCTAAAGTAACTTTATTTCTAGTTATGAAAGGAAAACTTTTAAAGGTTTTTAACACTAAGTTTTTAAAAATTTTAGTGATAATTTATAAAACTAAAATTGTATCGTATTTTGTTTTTTGCTTTTTATCAAAAGAAGTTTTGTACATCTACAAAAAGAAGTTAAAAAAAAAGCTCTCTTCCAAATGCATTTATGCATAAAAAAAAGCCTTAATTTTATTTATTATTAAAAACTTTCAAATTAATATATGTACATAACAATGTTTAATGTCAATTTGCGAGTAGCATCTGTTTAAAATCAAATTTTAAAAACTTTGCTTTTAAAACAAACAACATACTTCAACACACTTAAAGTTAAGTTTTCTAACTTCAGTCAAAACTTTTTTTTTTAATTTTAAAACTAATGAAAAATACTTAACATTTTTTTTATTTTTATTAGCTGTTAGAAATTTTAAAACAAAGCATTTTAATAATTTGTTTTTGTAAGTTTATAACGTACCACATAGCCACTATATTTTTGAAATTTTGTCTTTGTGGAGCTGTTTACATTCTATAAGGAGCAGATTGCCGTCAGGCAAATAAAGTACTTGCAAAAACAACAGTTTTGATGGTTTTATTTGTTTGAATTTCTAGGATATAATTCTTAATAAATTAGGTATGTAACATATCAAATGTTTAATTTATCAAAAGTATTAAGGAATATTTTATTTTTGATTGCTGTACAAATTAAGAACTATATTTTTCGTTTTAAAACACAGCTAATAAAAAACTTGGCAGTCAACTGATATGAAAAACTTCTTAAAAAAATTGCATACTTTTATAAAATGTACTTGAATTGATGACAAATTTACATTTTATAAAAATTACTAATATATTTTTGAGTGTCTTAAAAAAGTAAAAGATATTTAAAATATTGAAGTTAAGTACGACACATAAGTCTAGTTTAAGAATATTCAATAGATTTTAGAAATAATGGTTTCAAACAAACTGCTTATTCTTAATTACGTTCTATTTTCAGCAAAATAAATAAATCTCTATATTAAGAGATATTTAAACTAGTGTTCTAAGAAGTAAATTTATAAATAGTAGATACTGTACGAAAAAAAAAACTTAATAACCATCAGAAAAGTTCGAGATTGTCAAACAAAGTATGAAATACTTCTGGATTCAACGTTAACTCGTCAGGGAAAAAAGTTCCTAAACAGCTTTATTGCAATTAAAAGTTCATGCCTGTATAATTTTATTAAATAATTAATTTTAAAAGTACTAGGCACATTTTAGTTTGTTTGTTATTGTATAACTCATAACCAAGAAGTAGTTTCATTGTTTTTGCTAAAATAATTATTACTTTATGAAGTACATAAAATAAAGGAAAATTTATTGAAACGTTCAACTAATTGATTTAAACAATAAAATACTAGACAGCAGCAACTTTAACTTACAATTGATTTGAAAAAGTTTACTTAAATGTCTTACTTTACTAAATCTGTAAACTTTATTAAAAAACACCGACGAAAGTCGAACAGTATTTGATATCATTATATTGATTTTAGTTTATTTGAATTGAAACTAGTGAGCCTGAAAAAAACGACTCATGATAGCTTTTATACGGGAAAGTACGTAATATAAACATATTGAGAAGAATTTCCAGCACAAGTTCAACTGGTCATTATAAACGTCCTTATGACCAACATCATTCTTTTGACACTTTTAAAATGAGAAAGACTTTATTCTTAAAACTGGTCTAATACCTCAAAATACTTTTTTTAAGTATTAACTTGATCAATATACTTTTACAACATTAACATCAAAAAAACTTGGTTATAGGAAAAAATAATGCAATGTATTAATAAAGTAAAAAATAATCTGTAATTACTTTACATGAATTATAAATGATCTTTAACTAAAACTTTTAAATATTAAATTATATCTTGGATAAACATTTCTAAAACTGTCAAGCAAATTATCTAAATGATACAGTAGCTTTTCAAAATACTTTTTTTTAAGTGCATAATTTAAGCTGGTATTTTTTAAAATAAAATCTAGATTAAGAAAAATTAAGATACATCACTTTTATAACTTCTTTACAACATATACTTAAAGTGCTACTAAATTTTTTTTTTCTGGTAACTTCATATCAAAATTTTTAATATAAAGTTTTGGTCATAACATTTGGACGTTCAAACCACAAGCTTTCGGTTGTGGTTTGAATTTAAATAAAAACAAAATCGGGGTCTCATTCTACCGAAAGCTTGTGGTCTGACAATCTACTTGGCATTATCAACCCTTTTGTTAAACTTGATGTTGTCTCACGGCACACGAAAGTCCTTCAGCTCTGTTCGACTTTCGTCGGTGTTTTTTAATAAAGTTTACAGATTTAGTAAAGTAAGACATTTAAGTAAACTTTTTCAAATCTATTTTAAACGTTATTTTTATTAACAGTGTAATGAAACTAACATTTCATTTTAGTATTTTAAAGCTTGTGAATAAATATGGAATTTTTTGTAAAAATAAAAGCTTTTCCAAAACATTTTTCATTATTTTCAAAACAAGCTTTTCCAAAACAATTTTTATAACTCTTAAAACAATTTTCTAAAACAATAAACAATATTGTTTACTTAAAGGAGTTACATTTGTTTTAGTGCTTATAAAACGGAATTTTACTTGCAATTACTTGCAGTAGCAGTTTCGGCAGAGCATTCGGCAAGTGTGCTTTAAGTTAAAATGCATTTTAAACACGTTAGATTTAAGAACTAATATTTTCTTGTGTGTTTAACTTTAGTTCTCATATAGAGTGATGTAATTGTATCTTTGTGTTGTTTAGTTTATGTAAATAAAATATAAGTGTTGTTTTGATTGTTGTATTAATCTACTTTACTAATCCCTATTACCCCCGTAAACATCTGTGTAACGAGACATTGGAAACCATGTGTGGCCTGTATTTTAGGAATCTTCTGATATTTAGGAATTAGGTGCCTTATCAATTAAAAAACGCAGCGAAAAAAAAAACTTTAGTTTATTACTAAACAACTTTTTAACGAGTTTAAAATTTTGACAGTATAATTTGCGATAATAATTTACTTTGCGACATTTCACTATGATAATAGTAAGAAAAATTGTGTGAATAACATTCTACTTTTAAACAGCAAGTCTACAATTATAATACAAGTGTGTGGTAGTGGTTTATTTAGTTTTGTTAAAAGTGAAGCTTGATGTCAAGGATTTTTTGCTGGAAGTACTATATAATTTTTGCGGTTATTTCTATGTATAGTTTTATATATGTTTTTTTAGTGCTTAGGTGCACATTTTATGTGCTAACGAGCGTAATATTTCTTCTTCTTAGTGCACAATATAAGTTGCAACTAACATAAGTCGCATGGGTGCGCAGTTTTTCGATCCTAAAAAGCTTAATCTTTTTAGCTAAGGGTATAATATAAGTTGCAATTAACATAAGTCGCATAGGGGCGCAGTATTTTGATTATAAAAAGCACAGTCTTTTTACTCTAGTGCACAATGTTCTTTGAAGATGTTACAATTTACATAAGTCGTCAGGGGACGCAGTACTTTAGTGCAAAATTGCATTTTATAAGTTGCCAAGAGAGCGCAGTTATTATATTTTTCTAAGCATAGAAATGTAAAGTAAGAACCGCAATAAAATTTAGAATTACAACAGCAGAATAGTTGTTCTTAATAACGTCTGAGTTTTAGCTAATAAAACAAATTTGTCTATTTGTTTACTACTACTAGTTTATTGTTTTGATCTGCTGATTGATTGTACTAAAGTATAGATTGTATTTGTTTTAAATCAGAATGTTTCTGAAGTTTAAAAGTATATTTGAATGAGTTTTCATCTTTCTTAGTCGTAAAAAGATAAGTTTCTTGCTACATTTTATTACTCGTTTCAAGTTCAAGTATAAAGTTGTGTTAAAATTTTTCCTTTGAAAGAAATCAAAAATAAACTCCCCTTAAATTTAGCAGTCGTTGTTTGTTAAATAAATTGTTGCGTTTATATCTTTTTAACGTTGTTTGAAGCAAATTGTTGTTTGATAACCACAACTTTTAAGCACACCTAACACCTTGCTGCTGCATGAAACTTTAAAACTTTTTTTGTTTATAAGTACGACAATAAACAAAAGATTGAATGAAGATTTTGTGTTTGTTCTATTACGTCACAATCAAGTTCCTGCTGTCATTGTTTCCAAAGCCAATCGATGTGGTGTTTTGCTGATTCAACAAACCAGCTAGAAGACAGAAAGTCAAATGTTCCCTAAAAGAAACAAGACGTTGTCAATGATCCAATTGATGGTTCATAAGCCTCTATTAACAACCTGAGGATAACAACCTGAGGATAACAGCCCGACGACAAGCCCGAGGACAACAAGCCCAAGGACAAGAACTTCGAGGACAACAAGCCAGAAGCCAACTAAATGACTATCATTGTTATCTTGTTGTGTTTTATCAAAGTTTTTGTAAATTATGTAATTTTTAAGATAATAAGAAATACAATTTCTTTTTCTTACTTTTTTTAAACCGGACTTTTGATAATGTCTAAAAAGTTTAAAGTTAAGTAGGATTTTAAGGATTTAAATTATTTAAAACCAGGCTTTAAACGTTAAAATTGAAAATTAAAAAAGAAACAATGTAATGAAACTAACATTTCATTTTAGTATTTTAAAGCTTGTGAATAAATATGGAATTTTTTGTAAAAATAAAAGCTTTTCCAAAACATTTTTCATTATTTTCAAAACAAGCTTTTCCAAAACAATTTTTATAACTCTTAAAACAATTTTCTAAAACAATAAACAATATTGTTTACTTAAAGGAGTTACATTTGTTTTAGTGCTTATAAAACGGAATTTTACTTGCAATTACTTGCAGTAGCAGTTTCGGCAGAGCATTCGGCAAGTGTGCTTAAAGTTAAGATGCATTTTAAACAAGTTAGATTTAAGAACTAATATTTTCATGTATGTTTAACTTTAGTTCTCGTATAGAGTGATGTAATTGTAATTGTGTTGTTTAGTTTATGTAAATAAAATATAAGTGTTGTTTTGATTGTTGTACTAATCTACTTTACTAATCCCTATTACCCCCCTTAATAACATCTTTGTAACGAGACAACAGTTAAAACTGTTTATATTTAAACTGTTCGTTTATGAACAGTATAATATAAAACATGACATGAATTTTTTAATTCTAAACAATTAAATTTTACAACATTTAGAGAAGAATAATTTTAAATAACATTTTTATCAACGTTTTTAAATAATTTAGAGAAGAATAATTTTATAAAGCTAATGAAAATAGCAACGAGTGATGTACAGTTTAATTTCAATAATACAATTTACAGTCAGATAGACGGCGTAGCCATGGGGTCACCTTTGGGTCCTACTCTAGCGAATATTTTTATCGGATATTTAGAATCCAAAATTGCTGACGACTTATCTTCACAGGTTGTCTACATAAGATACGTCGACGATTGTTTGGTTATATCCAAAACAGAAAGTTAAAACGAAGCTGTTTTTCAAAAATTAAACTCTTTACATGAAAAGATTTCTTTTACTAGAGAAGTAGAAGAGAACAACCAGCTGCCATTTCTGGATATATTAATAATAAAAGATAAAACAAGCTTCTTAACGAATGTCTATAGAAAAACAACTTTCACTGGGCAATACTTACACTACCAATCGTTTTGTAGTAAGAAACGAAAAGTAAACCTAATCAAAAACTGTACCATAGAGCATACAGAATCTGTTCGAAAGAATTACTTCATTCAGAGGTTAAGAGAATAAAAAAAATTTTAATAAAAAATGGTTACCCACCAGATTTGATTAAGAAGGTGATAAAATCACACCACAATAACATAAATCAACCTAGGCTATTTGGACCGGAGAAGTTCCCAGCAATATTAAAACTACCTTATATTGGAGAAAAATCACGAGTATTTGAGAGCAAACTAAAAGACTTAACAAAAACATCTTACAATCAAGTGCTTCCAAGAGTTATATTTCTTTCAAAATCTTTATTAAAAGTGCAGTTGAAGGACCCGATACCAGACCAAGACAAAAGTTGTGTAGTATACAAGTTTAATTACTCTTGCGAAAAGAGCTATATCGGTCAGACCTCTAGGCACTTAAAAACCAGGATAAAAGAACATCTACCTGCTTGTGTATTAAAATTCATCGAACATAAACCTGAAATTAAGACAATAGCAACAAAAAACGCAGCAAAAAGATCTTCAGTTGCAGAACATCTAACAAATAATAGAGATTGTGCTAGGAAATATGACATATCCAGATTTGGAATAATCAATCATTGCAATAGTGTGTTTGATCTCGTGAAGTTGGAGGCTATCTCTATATTTTTGGAGAAACCAGAACTGTCTAAACAGAAGGAATTTGATTAAAAAGTGTTACTTATTATTTATTTAGTTAAATTATCTATTTTTTATCCGTTAGTAGTATTTGAGTTTAATTATTTATTACTTTACACTGATTATTTATTGTGCTTAACACTTTGTTAGTTTTAACTTTTTGTGTTTTTGTTTAAAAACTTATTCACAGTTTTAAATTTGTTCTACTATTAAGTTCTGACGAAAAGTAGTGTAATACGTATAAACTATCACAGAAAAAACTTGAGAGAGTGTTTTATTTATTTGTTTTTGCATTAAATTAAATTTTTATGTAATACTAAATATAAAGTTGAGAGCATAAACTATCTTAAGATAATAAGGTAAGTAGGAACCTTCTTTTTATTTATTATTTGATAGAAACAACTTTCCAATAGTATCTGAATTTGATAAAGCTTTTTTTTTTAACAAGTTTTAACAAGTCCTCTCAAAAAATATTTGATGAAGATGATAAAGACAAAAATTTGAAATATATTTATAAAAACTGTCTATAAATGCAAAATTTATTTATAAGCATTGATGAAAAAATTCATTCTCTTAATTTTTTGAAAGATGAAATAATAAGGACACCGAAAATGTTCTATATATTTGTTAAGCGCACTATTTATTCTTTCAAGTAATTTTAAATTGTTCTTTGGCTATATACTTTGCGCCAAAACAATGGAAATATCAAACATTATACAAAAAAGGTAGCAAGTACAACCTTTGAAATTTCGAACTAATCTTTTTGATGAGTAGGTAAGTTTTTTAAGTCACGTGGTAATTTTTTAAACCTTATTTTACCTAAACAATTTGGTTTTCTTTCTAATAAGTGTACTGAAGTAATTTATACAGAAATCCAAAAATGTTCGACTCTGTCTTTCATTTCAAATTAACAAAAACATTTTTTGAGTGCAAAATTTATATTAGTCTAGTTAGTTTAAAGGGTTTCTTCATATTATAACCCAAAAAGTAGTAATTAATAACACAATTTAAACCTTTACCGGTCAAATGGAGTGCCTCAAGAAAGGTATTTAATTGTATGATTGATGTAGCTTCTGAAGTCGATGTAAGCAGCTATACTAATCTCTACTAACGACACAAAAAAGTTTTAACGATACTAATATAGCCTTAAAAAATTCTTAGATAAAGTTTACCTTTGGCTAAAAGAAGAAAATTTAGCTTAAACTTCTAGTGGCGTAGTAGATGTCATGTTTTCAAAAAATACCTTTATCTCTACTTTTGACTTAAAAATAAACTTATCTTTAAAATAAGTGTTTAAAGATTTTTGAATTTTTTTGCTGAAAATTTAAAATAGAACCACCATACTAATTAGCTTTACCGATTCATATCGGCTATATGTTTTAAAGTTTTAAATACACGGATATAACATCTTAAAAAAGTTGTACTTCTTATAAACTCATCATAAGTTGGAATACAACACACCAGTCTGGTCTCCATACTTTAAAAGATATTATTTATATAGAAATGTTTAAAATTTATATACCAGAATAATCTTCAACCGCTGCAATGTTTCTTATACGCCAGGGGTCGGCAGCCTTATGTAACTCGCCGGCCAACTTTCTTAAAAAAAAAATTTCTAACGGGCCGCATTTATTAAAAAAAGGTTCTAGTAATCAGGAAAAATACATTATTTAAGATCAAAAATATAACAATTTAAGCAATATTAGAGGACTAATAAAAAGTATTTATTGAAGTAAGAGCCTTACTGTAAGTTTTTATTACAAAATATTTAATTTTTATGTTTTAAAAATGTATGTTTCAGGTTAACTAGGAGCCGCAGATTTTGACTTTGAAGTCCGCAGTTTACCGACCTCTGTTATACGCTTTACCTTGATAGACTACAAACACATAATTTAAATTTTAAGAACATAGAAAACTTAACCTCATTACTTTTTTTAAACTAGGTTAAGGTTAAACTACAATTAATTTACTATCCATTTCTGAATCTTATAAAATAATTTATATTCTTAAGTGTAAAAACAAGAACATTATATTTATATATCATTTCAATAATGATGTTCGGCATAATTCTTTGTTTTATCGTTCAGTTAAAAATTGGAACAAACTTTAAAATAATTTAGTGTCTTGCAAAAAAGTTAAACATTTTCGATTAAAGTTAAAAACTTAGGTTTGCTGTTCTTTTATCAACAATTGATTTAATCCATAGTTCGATTATATTAGCAGCGCTTTTCCTCTATGATTAATAAAACCCTTTACAATGTGTTCGTTAAGATTTACTAGGCCTGTCTATTCTTAATGTGCTTGGGGCTTATAATTTCATTGCTAGTCAATGCATTTAATCTTTTAATGTTTTATTGAAATATTTTGTATATCTTGATATTGTACGTTTGTAATTGTATCGATTATGCCTTGGCAATGCAATAAATGATAATAAGATCTTAATTCAACATATTTCATAGAATTGCAACTTAAATACATACATTATTAATGATGACAAATAACTATATTATAACCGGACTAAAGCACTATATATTTTTTTGTAAACAATTAAATATTTTGAAGGTTGATATCAAAAATTAATAAGTAGGTTGATGCCAAAGTCTTTGTTTGTTTTCACTTAATTGGATTTTAAATGATTGAAGTCTGGTAAGAAGTTGATGCTAATAGAGGAAAAAGTAATACTTTAACGAATGATGAAAAGTCCCCCATAAGGGTCTTCTTTACAACGTTGTTTCAACTATTTTAGTACAACCCTAATATCAATGCGACACACTTGGTAATTTTTACTCAACTGGCACTTATGCTAATAATCTTAATCAATCAAATTGACAACAAACGTTTTAGATTTCGTTAACTTTCGAATATTCTAAATGCTTAAATATATTGCTATGAACCTAAAATTCTTAAACTACACGCGTACTGATCAGTATGTACTTAAAGTAAAGTGTAAAACACTAACAACGAATTAATGTACTCCTAAATAATAACAACTAATATACCATTATTTTTCTTTGTACATAAAGAATACTGTTTAAATTTATTATTATTATATATTCCAGTTAACTTGTATCGCAATGATCTGTATTAGTTTACGCTTTAATTTATATTTTGAATAGTTTATTCTTAAATATGCTTTTAATTATATTTTAGACAACCCGCTTACTAAAAAAGTCGCTTGATAAACTATTTTCAATAATTATTTATATATATATAATCAGTATGTATTAGTGCTTATTGTATTAATCAGTATGTAAGCACTTAAAGCTTAAAATTGTAATTAATTTAGTTTTACTTTTATTGAAACATTATGAACCCAAATTAAATTTTAAATAGTAAATATGAAGATATTGGTAGTATAAAATGAAGATATAAAGTGATTTACCAAAAATAATTTTGCACATATTAATTAATAAATTTTCAATCTTTTAACTTCAATTTTTAATTAGAATAATACATTACATAGTATATAGTAATAATACCAATAAATTAAATAGAATTTAACATTATATTTTAACAAATTTATGGTTTCAGAAAACTTTAAATTGCTTAAACAAAATGCTCTTTGCAGCACATAAAACAAATAAATTATCCCAAATAATATTTACATTCATCTGTTCCAACAGGTAATTGAAACTGAACTTTACAGCAGGTGTGCCAACCTTTTGCTTATATGTGAAAAGAATGAAAATTGTTGAACTAAGTAACAATCATATGAAATTTATGTCTTAATAAAATTACTTTGTAATATAAGAAGTAGTTTGTAGTTTAAACTTTTATTAAAGTTATTAATTGCTGAATATTATAGAAATTATGTCAATAAAGCATGATTATCTTACTAAGGGCTTAAAAGACAAATCATTAGTTATACAAGTGTTACCAGATTGTTAAATAATAAAGTAATAAATAATAAGATTGTCTCCTTGGTTATTTAATCAACAAACTTTTATCTAAAAAAGTATGTATGTATGAAATAAACAAATTTAAAGATACATCAATGGTATATTTATAATAATCAAAAATAGACGACTTTTTATAGAAAAACACGCTAAACTATTTTTAAAATATTACTAAGCTTTACCACCATAAGTCTATACAATTTAACAAACGTCAAAAAAGTTTATTTGAACTTGTGTAAAAAGATCTTTGAAACTTAGGATACAAAGAACTATTAACATTGAAAGTAATAATTAAACAAATTGCTGTAGATCATTAAAAAAGGAGAGATTTTTCAGTAAACGTTTCCATTTTTTCTTAATTTTAAACTATCATTAATAATTTATGATATTAAAGTAAACTTATTTTGTAGTTACTTTAAAAATATAAACTATTTTTTAAATTAAAAAATCACGTAACTTAATTTTAACATCATAAAATGTGACTAAAGTATTTAGAAATATTGTGTGTGATTTATAAATGATCTCCATCGAGATAGTTTTCAAAAATGATTCGTCAAAGTTTAAACATCATTTCATGATTCTTTAAAGAGACAAAGCACCTGCCCAGTCTCCCATGAACTCCACATTCGTGGAAGATGTTGTTTCCATTTGTTCACGAGTGAGATGTCATATTTTCCACTTTGCCGTCGTGAGCCTTGTTGAGGTCTTTGATGAAATCAGCAAAGAAATCTGTCCAATCTGCATATAGTGTCATGCTTGGAATGTGTAAACCTCATTTTGAAACGGATACATTGATTAAGATATTAGGACAATCAGGCGAAGCCATCTCCGCACACTCTTGTTTAAAAGGCGGTCAAAATTTC
Organism: Thalia democratica; assembly: GCF_965202585.1. NCBI lineage: Eukaryota > Metazoa > Chordata > Thaliacea > Salpida > Salpidae > Thalia > Thalia democratica. The sequence continues at coordinate 723,438 of NC_139173.1, forward strand.
CCATCACGTTTTGCTGGTCTCCGTGAAGTTGAGTTGATTTTTGTCGTGAGGATCTCCCTGATTTCAGCGGGCAGCGACTGATTTTTTTGAGTTTACTCTACATGTCTTCCAAACTGATTTTTTGTCTCCTGCAGTGTTAATAGAGCTCCAAGATATTTATACTCGACATGCATTCCATCTGAGGGATTTCAACACCATTAATTATGTAAGATTCTGCCATGTTGTCAATGGTGTATTTGCTTATGGGAAAACAAAGTGGCATATTGCGCTTTTTACTGTGTTTATTTGTAGGCTTAACCTCAGTAATTTTTTTAACTAAGATTTCGATTTTTTGGTTGATTTGTGAGTTGTTATTAGCAAAAATCACGAGCGCGTCAGCAAATTTATGGCCAACTTTTGTTTTTCCAAAGGAAACTTCATCTTGATTCGTGATAGAGTTCAGGGCTTCGTCTAGCATCAGGTTGAATAAAAGTGGGGAGAGGGGATCTCCCCAAAAAACTTAATCCGGCTAGTTAACAGAATCAAACCGAAAACTATCTAAACTGGAGCATGTACAATAACTAAAACTGGAAAGAGGGGTAATACAAGGCGACCTCTCTCACTGTTCAACATGGTACTGGACGAAGCACTCAGTAGCATCAAGGACCAAGGAGAGGTACTTTAATTTAGTAATTAATGGTTGGCTCTCGTCTTTTATTTCTGGATAACTTTTTTCTAATATATTAGATTTTTTCAAGTCTTTATTTGTTCGTTACAACTGGGTGTGTGTTGTGCATGTGGAGTCATAAAGAGCGGTTGTTGCTAAATATTTGTTAAATGTGGTTTGACATAATTCGCATAATTTGAGTTATGTCGGATGCCGAGGCGCGATAATCTAACATTCAGCTTTTATGTTCAGGGCTTTCTGTGAGCTGAAGACTTGTTCGTTTCATAATTCGGAATCGGTAAATATCGGAATTTAGCTGTTACTATTCCAAAAATCAAACTTATTAAATAAAACAGAGAAAAAGAAAGTTTTCATAATTTTTTTTTATCTTTCCTTTTTATAAGAAACCTGAATGATCAAAAAAAAATTCATATTTTGTTTAGAATATAGTTTTTTTGTTCAATTTTTATATATGCAAATATAAAATATAACAAAATGTGAGCTAAAAAAACAATAATCAGACTAACTGAGATGCAAACCGAAAACTTAATGAAATACAAAGTAAAAAAAAATAATGCTTTGATAATTTTTTTAATTGCAATTTGGGTTTGTCTGATAGAATCTATGAAGTTTTTTTTTGAGTCAAAGGGTGTTGATATGTGTTTAATTTTTTTAGTTTTTCTTCTTTTTACTATTATTATTTTTATTTATTGTAGGACTGTATAATTGTTTTGTTTCGTTGACTTTAGGGAATTCTGTTCAAGTCTCTTACATTTTCTTTCAAACATTTTTCTGTCTAGCACAGCTTGTTAGTTTCCTTCAATTCCTACGTGGGCTTTTACGTGGGAGAATTTTAATTTTAAATTCTGTTTAATATTCGCATTAGTATGTCTCGGTTTATTACTTAAGTTTTGTTTTTGGTTAGCCAGCACCTTTTTATATTCTGGTATTTTTTCTATCATAGTTATTGAATATTGGTTATCGGATTTAATGCGAATGTGTTTAAGATTAACAAGTCATAGACAAACTGACTAAAGAAGGTATCTCAAAGATGGATACTAAGTTGTTGATGAAATGCTTCCTAGATGAAAGAAAAATGCCTCTTGAAAGGTTTAACATGGTTCTGATCCCAAAGCATGAGAGGACAAATCATCCGAACTACTTTATTTTGTCGATAGGGCTAAATTTATTCATTGATATGTATCTATGACAAAAAGAGCTCTGGAATGCTGAAAGTTATCCCAAATAAAAACAGATAGCTTGCAGCGTGGATTTAAAGCTAAGGAAGGAATCTTGGCGAGGGCAGCGAAGAAAGTAATAAAAGTATGTCAGTATCATAAATTAAAAATATATCTGAAGTTCGACAGTGAGAATCACCTGAGGCTGACGGAGGTGCTCAACTGGCACCAACTCAACACTCAACTGAAAGATAATTACAAACATGTACAACAGTTCATGTTTGAGAACTTGGTTAAAGAATTTCAATAGGATCTTGTAAGACATAGTGAAGAAAGTAATCAACGAAGGAAGAAGTAAATAGCATGTTTAGACCTGAAGAAAGAATTCGACTCGGTTAATCACCTAAAGCTGGTTGAACTCGTCTGGAATACTAAGAAAAATAAAGGTTCAGACAACGAATTACTAACATGTATAGAGGTAACAGCTTATTCCTGAAAACAGGAGAACAAATCCCGATAGAAAAAGCTACGAAAAAATCAAATGTCGCCTACGCTCTTCAACCTTACCCTTAACGAAGGCAGAAAATTATCAATATCATGGATAGATCTGAAGAAATCAATCGACTCGGTCAATAATCATAAACTGATTGAAGTCCTCAACTCGACTGGCATTCCAAGAAAGATAACTCGACAAATTACTAACATGTATGGTGGAAACAGCTTATATTTGAGAACTGATAAAAAAATTCCAATTAAACGTGGGGTACTCCAAGGCGATGTAAATAACAATGATCAATCTTAAATGAAGCGCTTAGAGGTTTCACGGAAGGAATTAAATCAAAACTACTTTCGCAGTGAACACGGACTTTGGAAGAACTTTGGAAGGTTATAAACAGGGAACCGAAAAACCGATCCACCTGAACATCTGGAAAACCTCGAGTTCACCACCAACAATCATTATAAGTTATTAAAGATCGTGAAGAACAAGTTTATACTTATTTTTTGTAACTTTATTAAAACCGGTTGAAACTATCAAAGGTAAATTTGATAAAATGAATTACTTATGAGTAAATGGAGTACCTTCGTAAAGTGTCGATAGTGTAAACCATCTCAAGATGGTCGAAGTATTGAATTCGCGTGGAGTATGCAAAATGACTCGTATAATAGCGCATATGAGGTATAGGTGCAATTCTGTCACGCAAAGAACGAATAGCAATAGAACGGGGAAAGAGTTCCAAAAGAAACATGGATTGTAACAGGAACCAAAATTGACCAACTTTAAACCAGTTGACCCACTCAAGGGTAAGAGTATATTTGAGAAAATGAATTACTTATGAGTAAATGGAGTACCTTCGTAAAGTGTTCGATAGTGTCAACCATCTCAAGATAGTCGAGGTGTTGAATTCGCGTGGGGTACGAAAAATGACTCGTATAATAGCGCAAATGTACTGAGGTAACGGTGCATTTCTGCAAATAACAGATAGCAATAAAAGGCGGAAAGAGCTCCAATATAAACATGGATTGTAACAGGAAGCAAAAATTGACCAACTTTAAACCAGTTGACCCACTCAAGGGTAAGAGTATATTTGAGAAAATGAATTACTTATGAGTAAATGGAGTACCTTCGTAAAACGTTCGATAGTGTCAACCATCTCAAGATAGTCGAGGTGTTGTATTCGGGTGGGGTACGAAAAATGACTCGTATAATAGCGCAAATGTACCGAGGTAAAAGTGCATTTCTGCAAAGAACAGATAGCAATAAAAGGCGGAAAGAGCTCAAATATAAACATGGATTGTAACAGGAAGCAAAGTTGACCAACTTTAAACCAGTTGACCCACTCAAGGGTAAGAGTAAATTTGAGAAAATGAATTACTTATGAGTAAATAAAGTACCTTCGTAAAGTGTTCGATAGTGTCAACCATCTCAAGATAGTCGAGGTGTTGAATTCGCGTGGGGTACGAAAAATGACTCGTATAATAGCGCAAATGTACCGAGGTAACGGTGCATTTCTGCAAATAACAGATAGCAATAAAAGGCGGAAAGAGCTCCAATATAAACATGGATTGTAACAGGAGGCAAAATTGACCAACTTTAAACCAGTTGACCCACTCAAGGGTAAGAGTAAATTTGATAAAATCAATTACTTATGAGTAAATGGAGTACCTTCGTAAAGTGTTCGATAGTGTCAACCATCTCAAGATAGTCGAGGTGTTGAATTTGCGTGGGGTACGAAAAATGACTCGTATAATAGCGCAAATGTACCGAGGTAACGGTGCATTTCTGCAAAGAACAGATAGCAATAAAAGGCGGAAAGAGCTCAAATATAAACATGAATTGTAATAGGAAGCAAAAATTGACCAACTTTAAACCAATTGACCCACTCAAGGGTAAGAGTAAATTTGAGAAAATGAATTACTTATGAGTAAATGGAGTACCTTCGTAAAGTGTTCGATAGTGTCAACCATCTCAAGATAGTCGAAGTATTGAATTCGCGTTGAGTAGGCAAAATGACTCGTATAATAGCGCATATGAGGTATAGGTGCAATTCTGTCACGAAAAGAACGAATAGCAATAGAACGGGGAAAGAGTTCCAAAAGAAACATGGATTGTAACAGGAGGCAAAATTGACCAACTTTAAACCAGTTGACCCACTCAAGGGTAAGAGTAAATTTGAGAAAATGAATTACTTATGAATAAATGGAGTACCTTCGTAAAGAGTTCGATAGTGTCAATCATCTTAAGATAGTCGAGGTGTTGAATTCGCGTGGGGTACGAAAAATGACTCGTATAATAGCGCAAATGTACTGAGGTAACGGTGCATTTCTGCAAAGAACAGATAGCAATAAAAGGCGGAAAGAGCTCCAATATAAACATGGATTGTAACAATAAGCAAAGTTGACCAACTTTAAACTAGTTGACCCACTCAAGGGTAAGAGTAAATTTGAGAAAATGAATTACTTATGAGTAAATGGAGTACCTTCGTAAAGTGTTCGATAGTGTCAATCATCTCAAGATAGTCGAGGTGTTGAATTCGCGTGGGGTACGAAAAATGACTCGTATAATAGCGTATATGAGGTATAGGTGCAATTCTGTCACGAAAAGAACGAATAGCAATAGAACGGGGAAAGAGTTCCAAAAGAAACATGGATTGTAACAGGAGGCAAAATTGACCAACTTTAAACCAGTTGACCCACTCAAGGGTAAGAGTAAATTTGAGAAAATGAATTACTTATGAATAAATGGAGTACCTTCGTAAAGAGTTCGATAGTGTCAATCATCTCAAGAGAGTCGAGGTGTTGAATTCGCGTGGGGTACGAAAAATGACTCGTATAATAGCGCAAATGTACCGAGGTAACGGTGCATTTCTGCAAAGAACAGATAGCAATAAAAGGCGGAAAGAGTTCGAATATAAACATGGATTGTAACAATAAGCAAAGTTGACCAACTTTAAACCAGTTGACCCACTCAAGGGTAAGAGTAAATTTGAGAAAATGAATTACTTATGAATAAATGGAGTACCTTCGTAAAGTGTTTGATAGTGTCAACCATCTCAAGATAGTCGAGGTGTTGAATTCGCGTGGGGTACGAAAAATGATTCGTATAATAGCGCAAATGTACCGAGGTAACGGTGCATTTCTGCAAAGAACAGATAGCAATAAAAGGCGGAATAGCTCCAATATAAACATAGATTCTAACAATAAGCAAAGTTGACCAACTTTAAACCAGTTGACCCACTCAAGGGTAAGAGTAAATTTGAGAAAATGAACTACTGATGAGTAAATGGAGTACCTTCGTAAAGTGTTCGATAGTGTCAACCATCTCAAGATAGTCGAGGTGTTGAATTCGCGTGGGGTACGAAAAATGACTCGTATAATAGCGCAAATGTACCGAGGTAACGGTGCATTTCTGCAAAGAACAGATAGCAATAAAAGGCGGAAAGAGCTCCAATATAAACATGGATTGTAACAATAAGCAAAGTTGACCAACTTTAAACCAGTTGACCAACTCAAGGGTAAGAGTAAATTTGATAAAATGAATTACTTATGAGTAAATGGAGTACCTTCGTAAAGTGTTCGATAGTGTAAACCATCTCAAGTTAGTCGAGGTGTTGAATTCGCGTTGGGTACGAAAAATGACTCGTATAATAGCGCAAATGTACCGAGGTAACGGTGCATTTCTGCAAATAACAGATAGCAATAAAAGGCGGAAAGAGCTCCAATATAAACATGGATTGTAACAATAAGCAAAGTTGACCAACTTTAAACCAGTTGACCCACTCAAGGGTAAGAGTAAATTTGAGAAAATGAATTACTTATGAGTAAATGGAGTACCTTCGTAAAGTGTTCGATAGTGTCAACCATCTCAAGATAGTCGAGGTGTTGAATTCGCGTGGGGTCCCAAGCAAAATAACTCGAATAATAGCGCAAACGTACCAAGGTAACGGAGCATTTTTGCAAATAATAGATAGCAATAAAAGGCGGAAAGAGCTCAAATATAAACATGAATTGTAACAGGAGGCAAAGTTGACCAACTTTAAACCAGTTGACCCACTCAAGGGTTAGAGTAAATTTGAGAAAATGAATTACTTATGAGTAAATGGAGTACCTTCGTAAAACGTTCGATAGTGTCAACCATCTCAAGATAGTCGAGGTGTTGAATTCGCGTGGGGTACGAAAAATGACTCGTATAATAGCGCAAATGTACCGAGGTAACGGTGCATTTCTGCAAAGAACAGATAGCAATAAAAGGCGGAAAGAGCTCAAATATAAACATGAATTGTAACAGGAGGCAAAGTTGACCAACTTTAAACCAGTTGACCCACTCAAGGGTAAGAGTAAATTTGAGAAAATGAATTACTTATGAGTAAATGGAGTACCTTCGTAAAACGTTCGATAGTGTCAACCATCTCAAGATAGTCGAGGTGTTGAATTCGCGTGGGGTACGAAAAATGACTCGTATAATAGCGCAAATGTACCGAGGTAACGGTGCATTTCTGCAAAGAACAGATAGCAATAAAAGGCGGAAAGAGCTCAAATATAAACATGAATTGTAACAGGAGGCAAAGTTGACCAACTTTAAACCAGTTGACCCACTCAAGGGTAAGAGTAAATTTGAGAAAATGAATTACTTATGAGTAAATGGAGTACCTTCGTAAAGTGTTCGATAGTGTCAACCATCTCAAAATAGTCGAGGTGTTGAATTCGCGTGGGGTACGAAAAATGACTCATATAATAGCGCAAATGTACCGAGGTAACGGTGCATTTCTGCAATTAACAGATAGCAATAAAAGGCGGAAAGAGCTCAAATATAAACATGAATTGTAACAGGAGGCAAAGTTGACCAACTTTAAACCAGTTGACCCACTCAAGGGTTAGAGTAAATTTGAGAAAATGAATTACTTATGAGTAAATGGAGTACCTTCGTAAAACGTTCGATAGTGTCAACCATCTCAAGATAGTCGAGGTGTTGAATTCGCGTGGGGTACGAAAAATGACTCATATAATAGCGCAAATGTACCGAGGTAACGGTGCATTTCTGCAAATAACAGATAGCAATAAAAGGCGGAAAGAGCTCCAATATAAACATGGATTGTAACAATAAGCAAAGTTGACCAACTTTAAACCAGTTGACCCACTCAAGGGTAAGAGTAAATTTGATAAAATGAATTACTTATGAGTAAATGGAGTACCTTCGTAAAGTGTTCGATAGTGTCAACCATCTCAAGATAGTCGAGGTGTTGAATTCGCGTGGGATACGAAAAATGACTCGTATAATAGCGCAAATGTACCGAGGTAACGGTGCATTTCTGCAAATAACAGATAGCAATAAAAGGCGGAAAGACCTCAAATATAAACATGGATTGTAACAATAAGCAAAGTTGACCAACTTTAAACCAGTTGACCCACTCAAGGGTAAGAGTAAATTTGATAAAATGAATTACTTATGAGTAAATGGAGTACCTTCGTAAAGTGTTCGATAGTGTCAATCATCTCAAGATAGTCGAGGTGTTGAATTCGCGTGGGGTACGAAAAATGACTCGTATAATAGCGCAAATGTACCGAGGTAACGGTGCATTTCTGCAAAGAGCAGATAGCAATAAAAGGCGGAAAGAGCTCCAATATAAACATGGATTGTAACAGGAGGCAAAGTTGACCAACTTTAAACCAGTTGACCCACTCAAGGGTAAGAGTAAATTTGAGAAAATGAATTACTTATGAGTAAATGGAGTACCTTCGTAAAGTGTTCGATAGTGTCAACCATCTCAAGATAGTCGAAGTATTGAATTGGCGTTGAGTAGGCAAAATGACTCGTATAATAGCGCATATGAGGTATAGGTGCAATTCTGTCACAAAAAGAACGAATAGCAATTGAACGGGGAAAGAGTTCCAAAAGAAACATGGATTGTAACAGGAGGCAAAATTGACCAACTTTAAACCAGTTGACCCACTCAAGGGTAAGAGTAAATTTGAGAAAATGAATTACTTATGAGTAAATGGAGTACCTTCGTAAAGTGTTCGATAGTGTCAACCATCTCAAGAGAGTCGAGGTGTTGTATTCGCGTGGGGTACGAAAAATGACTCGTATAATAGCGCAAATGTACCGAGGTAACGGTGCATTTCTGCAAAGAACAGATAGCAATAAAAGGCGGAAAGAGCTCAAATATAAACATGGATTGTAACAGGAGGCAAAGTTGACCAACTTTAAACCAGTTGACCCACTCAAGGGTAAGAGTAAATTTGAGAAAATGAATTACTTATGAGTAAATGGAGTACCTTCGTAAAGTGTTCGATAGTGTCAACCATTTCAAGATAGTCGAGGTGTTGTATTCGCGTGGGGTACGAAAAATGACTCGTATAATAGCGCAAATGTACCGAGGTAACAGTGCATTTCTGCAAAGAACAGATAGCAATAAAAGGCGGAAAGAGCTCAAATATAAACATGGATTGTAACAGGAAGCAAAAGTTGACCAACTTTAAACCAGTTGACCCACTCAAGGGTAAGAGTAAATTTGAGAAAATGAATTACTTATGAGTAAATGAAGTACCTTCGTAAAACGTTCGATAGTGTCAACCATCTCAAGATAGTCGAGGTGTTGAATTCGCGTGGGGTACGAAAAATAACTCGTATAATAGCGCAAATGTACCGAGGTAACGGTGCATTTCTGCAAAGAACAGATAGCAATAAAAGGCGGAAACAGCTTAAATATAAACATGGATTGTAACAGGAGGCAAAGTTGACCAACTTTAAACCAGTTGACCCACTCAAGGGTAAGAGTAAATTTGAGAAAATGAATTACTTATGAGTAAATGGAGTACCTTCGTAAAGTGTTCGATAGTGTCAACCATCTCAAGAGAGTCGAGGTGTTGTATTCGCGTGGGGTACGAAAAATGACTCGTATAATAGCGCAAATGTACCGAGGTAACGGTGCATTTCTGCAAAGAACAGATAGCAATAAAAGGCGGAAAGAGCTCAAATATAAACATGGATTGTAACAGGAGGCAAAGTTGACCAACTTTAAACCAGTTGACCCACTCAAGGGTAAGAGTAAATTTGAGAAAATGAATTACTTATGAGTAAATGGAGTACCTTCGTAAAGTGTTCGATAGTGTCAACCATTTCAAGATAGTCGAGGTGTTGTATTCGCGTGGGGTACGAAAAATGACTCGTATAATAGCGCAAATGTACCGAGGTAACAGTGCATTTCTGCAAAGAACAGATAGCAATAAAAGGCGGAAAGAGCTCAAATATAAACATGGATTGTAACAGGAAGCAAAAGTTGACCAACTTTAAACCAGTTGACCCACTCAAGGGTAAGAGTAAATTTGAGAAAATGAATTACTTATGAGTAAATGAAGTACCTTCGTAAAACGTTCGATAGTGTCAACCATCTCAAGATAGTCGAGGTGTTGAATTCGCGTGGGGTACGAAAAATAACTCGTATAATAGCGCAAATGTACCGAGGTAACAGTGCATTTCTGCAAAGAACAGATAGCAATAAAAGGCGGAAAGAGCTTAAATATAAACATGGATTGTAACAGGAGGCAAAGTTGACCAACTTTAAACCAGTTGACCCACTCAAGGGTAAGAGTAAATTTGAGAAAATGAATTACTTATGAGTATATGAAGTACCTTCGTAAAGTGTTCGATACTATCAACCATTTCAAGATAGTCGAGGTGTTGGATTCGCTTGGGGTACGAAAAATGACTCGTATAATAGCGCAAATGTACCGAGGTAACGGTGCATTTCTGCAAAGAACAGATAGCAATAAAAGGCGGAAAGAGCTCAAATATAAACATGGATTGTAACAGGAGGCAAAGTTGACCAACTTTAAACCAGTTGACCCACTCAGCGGTAAGAGTAAATTTGAGAAAATGAATTACTTATGAGTATATGGAGTACCTTCGTAAAGTGTTCGATACTGTCAACCATCTCAAGATAGTCGAGGTGTTGTATTCGCGTGGGATACGATAAATGACTCGTATAATAGCGCAAATGTACCGAGGTAACGGTGCATTTCTGCAAAGAACAGATAGCAATAAAAGGCGGAAAGAGCTCCAATATAAACATGGATTGTAACAGGAAGCAAAAGTTGACCAACTTTAAACCAGTTGACCCACTCAAGGGTAAGAGTAAATTTGAGAAAATGAATTACTTATGAGTATATGGAGTACCTTCGTAAAGTGTTCGATAGTGTCAACCATCTCAAGATAGTCGAGGTGTTGAATTCGCGTGGGGTACGAAAAATGACTCGTATAATAACGCAAATGTACCGAGGTAACGGTGCATTTCTGCAAATAACAGATAGCAATAAAAGGCGGAAAGAGCTCAAATATAAACATGGATTGTAACAGGAAGCAAAATTGACCAACTTTAAACCAGTTGACCCAATAAAGGGTAAGAGTAAATTTGAGAAAATGAACTACTTATGAGTAAATGGAGTACCTTCGTAAAGTGTTCGATACTGTCAACCATCTCAAGATAGTCGAGGTGTTGAATTCGCGTTGGGTACGAAAAATGACTCGTACAATAGCGCAAATGTACCGAGGTAACGATGCATTTCTGCAAAGAACAGATAGCAATAAAAGGCGGAAAGAACTCCAATATAAACATGGATTGTAACAATAAGCAAAGTTGACCAACTTTAAACCAGTTGACCCACTCAAGGGTAAGAGTAAATTTGAGAAAATGAATTACTTATGAGCAAATGGAGTACCTTCGTAAAGTGTTCGATAGTGTCAACCATCTCAAGATAGTCGAGGTGTTGAATTTGCGTGGGGTACGAAAAATGACTCGTATAATAGCGCAAATGTACCGAGGTAACGGTGCATTTTTGCAAAGAACAGATAGCAATAAAAGGCGGAAAGAGCTCCAATATAAACATGGATTGTAACAATAAGCAAAGTTGACCAACTTTAAACCAGTTGACCCACTCAAGGGTAAGAGTAAATTTGAGAAAATGAATTACTTATGAGTAAATGGAGTACCTTCGTAAAGTGTTCGATAGTGTCAACCATCTCAAGATAGTCGAGGTGTTGAATTCGCGTGGGGTACGAAAAATGACTCGTACAATAGCGCAAATGTACCGAGGTAACGGTGCATTTTTGCAAAGAACAGATAGCAATAAAAGGCGGAAAGAGCTCCAATATAAACATGGATTGTAACAATAAGCAAAGTTGACCAACTTTAAACCAGTTGACCCACTCAAGGGTAAGAGTAAATTTGAGAAAATGAATTACTTATGAGTAAATGGAGTACCTTCGTAAAGTGTTCGATAGTGTCAACCATCTCAAGATAGTCGAGGTGTTGAATTCGCGTGGGGTACGAAAAATGACTCGTACAATAGCGCAAATGTACCGAGGTAACGGTGCATTTCTGCAAAGAACAGATAGCAATAAAAAGCGGAAAGAGCTCCAATATAAACATAGATTGTAACAATAAGCAAAGTTGACCAACTTTAAACCAGTTGACCCACTCAAGGGTAAGAGTAAATTTGAGAAAATGAAATACTTATGAGTAAATGGAGTACCTTCGTAAAGTGTTCGATAGTGTCAACCATCTCAAGATAGTCGAGGTGTTGAATTCGCGTGGGGTACGAAAAATAACTTGTATAATAGCGCAAATGTACCGAGGTAACGGTGCATTTCTGCAAATAACAGATAGCAATAAAAGGCGGAAAGAGCTCCAATATAAACATGGATTGTAACAATAAGCAAAGTTGACCAACTTTAAACCAGTTGACCCACTCAAGGGTAAGAGTAAATTTGATAAAATGAAATACTTATGAGTAAATGGAGTACCTTCGTAAAGTGTTCGATAGTGTCAACCATCTCAAGATAGTCGAGGTGTTGAATTCGCGTGGGGTACGAAAAATGACTCGTATAATAGCGCAAATGTACCGAGGTAACGGTGCATTTCTGCAAATAACAGATAGCAATAAAAGGCGGAAAGAGCTCCAATATAAACATGGATTGTAACAATAAGCAAAGTTGACCAACTTTAAACCAGTTGACCCACTCAAGGGTAAGAGTAAATTTGAGAAAATGAATTACTTATGAGTAAATGGAGTACCTTCGTAAAGTGTTCGATAGTGTCAACCATCTCAAGATAGTCGAGGTGTTGAATTCGCGTGGGGTACGAAAAATGACTCGTATAATAGCGCAAATGTACCGAGGTAACGGTGCATTTCTTTAAAGAACAGATAGCAATAAAAGGCGAAAGAGCTCCATAGATTGTAACAATAAGCAAAATTGACCAACAAAAAACCAATTGACCCACTCAAGGGTAAGAGTAAATTTGAGAAAATGAATTACTTATGAGTAAATTGAATTCCTTCGTAAAGTGTTCGATAGTGTAAACCATCTCAAGATAGTCGAGGTGTTGAATTCGCGTGGGGTACGAAAAATGACTCGTATAATAGCGCAAATGTACCGAGGTAACGGTGCATTTCTGCAAAGAACAGATAGCAATAAAAGGCGGAAAGAGCTCCAATATAAACATGGATTGTAACAATAAGCAAAGTTGACCAACTTTAAACCAATTGACCCACTCAAGGGTAAGAGTAAATTTGAGAAAATGAAATACTTATGAGTAAATGGAGTACCTTCGTAAAGTGTTCGATAGTGTCAACCATCTCAAGATAGTCGAGGTGTTGAATTCGCGTGGGGTACGAAAAATGACTCGTATAATAGCGCAAATGTACCGAGGTAACGGTGCATTTCTGCAAATAACAGATAGCAATAAAAGGCGGAAAGAGCTCCAATATAAACATGGATTGTAACAGGAAGCAAAGTTGACCAACTTTAAACCAGTTGACCCACTCAAGGGTAAGAGTAAATTTGAGAAAATGAATTACTTATGAGTAAATGGAGTACCTTCGTAAAGTGTTCGATAGTGTCAACCATCTCAAGATAGTCGAGGTGTTAAATTCGCGTGGGGTACGAAAAATGACTCGTATAATAGCGCAAATGTACCGAGGTAACGGTGCATTTCTGCAAAGAACAGATTACAATAAAAGGCGGAAAGAGCTCCAATATAAACATGGATTGTAACAGGAGGCAAAGTTGACCAACTTTAAACTAGTTGACCCACTCAAGGGTAAGAGTAAATTTGAGAAAATGAAACACTTATGAGTAAATGGAGTACCTTCGTAAAGTGTTCGATAGTGTCAACCATCTCAAGATAGTCGAGGTGTTGAATTCGCGTGGGGTACGAAAAATGACTCGTACAATAGCGCAAATGTACCGAGGTAACGGTGCATTTCTGCAAAGAACAGATAGCAATAAAAGGCGGAAAGAGCTCCAATATAAACATAGATTGTAACAATAAGCAAAGTTGACCAACTTTAAACCAGTTGACCAATTTAAGGGTAAGAGTAAATTTGAGAAAATGAATTACTTATGAGTAAATGGAGTACCTTCGTAAAACGTTCGATAGTGTCAACCATCTCAAGATAGTCGAGGTGTTGAATTCGCGTGGGGTACGAAAAATGAGTATAATAGCGCATATGTACAGAGGTAACGGTGCATTTCTGCAAAGAACAGATAACAATAAAAGGCGGAAAGAGCTCCAATATAAACATGGATTGTAACAATAAGCAAAGTTGACCAACTTTAAACCAGTTGACCAACTCAAGGGTAAGAGTAAATTTGAGAAAATGAATTACTATGAGTAAATGGAGTACCTTCGTAAAGTGTTCGATAGTGTCAACCATCTCAAGATAGTCGAGGTGTTGAATTCGCGTGGGGTACGAAAAATGACTCGTATAATAGCGTATATGAGGTATAGGTGCAATTCTGTCACGAAAAGAACGAATAGCAATAGAACGGGGAAAGAGTTCCAAAAGAAACATGGATTGTAACAGGGGGCAAAGTTGACCAACTTTAAACCAGTTGACCCACTCAAGGGTAAGAGTAAATTTGAGAAAATGAATTACTTATGAGTAAATGGGGTACCTTCGTAAAGTGTTCGATAGTGTCAACCATCTCAAGATAGTCGAGGTGTTGAATTCGCGTGGGGTACGAAAAATGACTCGTATAATAGCGCAAATGTACCGAGGTAACGGTGCATTTCTGCAAATAACAGATAGCAATAAAAGGCGGAAAGAGCTCCAATATAAACATGGATTGTAACAGGAAGCAAAGTTGACCAACTTTAAACCAGTTGACCCACTCAAGGGTAAGAGTAAATTTGATAAAATGAATTACTTATGAGTAAATGGAGTACCTTCGTAAAGTGTTCGATAGTGTCAACCATCTCAAGATAGTCGAGGTGTTAAATTCGCGTGGGGTACGAAAAATGACTCGTATAATAGCGCAAATGTACCGAGGTAACGGTGCATTTCTGCAAAGAACAGATTACAATAAAAGGCGGAAAGAGCTCCAATATAAACATGGATTGTAACAGGAGGCAAAGTTGACCAACTTTAAACTAGTTGACCCACTCAAGGGTAAGAGTAAATTTGAGAAAATGAAACACTTATGAGTAAATGGAGTACCTTCGTAAAGTGTTCGATAGTGTCAACCATCTCAAGATAGTCGAGGTGTTGAATTCGCGTGGGGTACGAAAAATGACTCGTACAATAGCGCAAATGTACCGAGGTAACGGTGCATTTCTGCAAAGAACAGATAGCAATAAAAGGCGGAAAGAGCTCCAATATAAACATAGATTGTAACAATAAGCAAAGTTGACCAACTTTAAACCAGTTGACCAATTTAAGGGTAAGAGTAAATTTGAGAAAATGAATTACTTATGAGTAAATGGAGTACCTTCGTAAAACGTTCGATAGTGTCAACCATCTCAAGATAGTCGAGGTGTTGAATTCGCGTGGGGTACGAAAAATGACTCGTATAATAGCGCATATGTACAGAGGTAACGGTGCATTTCTGCAAAGAACAGATAACAATAAAAGGCGGAAAGAGCTCCAATATAAACATGGATTGTAACAATAAGCAAAGTTGACCAACTTTAAACCAGTTGACCAACTCAAGGGTAAGAGTAAATTTGAGAAAATGAATTACTATGAGTAAATGGAGTACCTTCGTAAAGTGTTCGATAGTGTCAACCATCTCAAGATAGTCGAGGTGTTGAATTCGCGTGGGGTACGAAAAATGACTCGTATAATAGCGTATATGAGGTATAGGTGCAATTCTGTCACGAAAAGAACGAATAGCAATAGAACGGGGAAAGAGTTCCAAAAGAAACATGGATTGTAACAGGAGGCAAAGTTGACCAACTTTAAACCAGTTGACCCACTCAAGGGTAAGAGTAAATTTGAGAAAATGAATTACTTATGAGTAAATGGGGTACCTTCGTAAAGTGTTCGATAGTGTCAACCATCTCAAGATAGTCGAGGTGTTGAATTCGCGTGGGGTACGAAAAATGACTCGTATAATAGCGCAAATGTACCGAGGTAACGGTGCATTTCTGCAAAGAACAGATAGCAATAAAAGGCGGAAAGAGCTCAAATATAAACATGGATTGTAACAGGAAGCAAAGTTGACAAAATTTAAACCAGTTGACCCACTCAAGGGTAAGAGTAAATTTGATAAAATGAATTACTTATGAGTAAATGGAGTACCTTCGTAAAGTGTTCGATAGTGTCAACCATCTCAAGATAGTCGAGGTGTTGTATTCGCGTGGGGTATGAAAAATGACTCGTATAATAGCACAAATGTACCGAGGTAACGGTGCATTTCTGCAAAGAACAGATAGCAATAAAAGGCGGAAAGAGCTCCAATATAAACATGGATTGTAACAGGAAGCAAAGTTGTAAAAATTTAAACCAGTTGACCCACTCAAGGGTAAGAGTAAATTTGAGAAAATGAATTACTTATGAGTAAATGGAGTACCTTCGTAAAGTGTTCGATAGTGTCAACCATCTCAAGATAGTCGAGTTGTTAATTTGCGTGGGGTACGAAAAATGACTCGTATAATAGCGCATATGTACCGAGGTAACGGTGCATTTCTGCAAAGAACGGATAGCAATAAAAGGCGGAAAGAGCTCCAATATAAACATGGATTGTAACAGAAGGCAAAGTTGACCAACTTTAAACCAGTTGACCCACTCAAGGGTAAGAGTAAATTTGAGAAAATGAATTACTTATGAGTAAATGGAGTACCTTCGTAAAGTGTTCGATAGTGTCAACCATCTCAAGATAGTCGAGGTGTTGAATTTGCGTGGGGTACGAAAAATGACTCGTATAATAGCGCAAATGTACCGAGGTAACGGTGCATTTCTGCAAAGAACAGATAGCAATAAAAGGCGGAAAGAGCTCCAATATAAACATGGATTGTAACAATAAGCAAAGTAGACCAACTTTAAACCAGTTGACCAACTCAAGGGTAAGAGTAAATTTGATAAAATGAATTACTTATGAGTAAATGCAGTACCTTCGTAAAGTGTTCGATAGTGTCAACCATCTCAAGATAGTCGAGGTGTTGAATTCGCGTGGGGTACGAAAAATGACTCGTATAATAGCGCAAATGTACCGAGGTAACGGTGCATTTCTGCAAAGAACAGATAGCAATAAAAGGCGGAAAGAGCTCAAATATAAACATGGATTGTAACAGGAAGCAAAGTTGACCAACTTTAAACCAGTTGACCCACTCAAGGGTAAGAGTAAATTTGAGAAAATGAATTACTTATGAGTAAATGGAGTACCTTCGTAAAGTGTTCGATAGTGTCAACCATCTCAAGATAGTCGAGGTGTTGAATTCGCGTGGGGTACAAAAAATGACTCGAATAATAGCGCAAATGTACCGAGGTAACGGTGCATTTCTGCAAATAACAGATAGCAATAAAAGGCGGAAAGAGCTCCAATATAAACATGGATTGTAACAATAAGCAAAGTTGACCAACTTTAAACCAGTTGACCAACTCAAGGGTAAGAGTAAATTTGATAAAATGAATTACTTATGAGTAAATGCAGTACCTTCGTAAAGTGTTCGATAGTGTCAACCATCTCAAGTTAGTCGAGGTGTTGAATTCGCGTGGGGTACGAAAAATGACTCGTATAATAGCGCAAATGTACCGAGGTAACGGTGCATTTCTGCAAAGAACAGATAGCAATAAAAGGCGGAAAGAGCTCCAATATAAACATGGATTGTAACAATAAGCAAAGTTGACCAACTTTAAACCAATTGACCCACTCAAGGGTAAGAGTAAATTTGAGAAAATGAATTACTTATGAGTAAATGCAGTACCTTCGTAAAGTGTTCGATAGTGTCAACCATCTCAAGTTAGTCGAGGTGTTGTATTCGCGTGGGGTACGAAAAATGACTCGTATAATAGCGCAAATGTACCGAGGTAACGATGCACTTCTGCAAAGAACAGATAGCAATAAAAAGTGGAAAGAACTCCAATATAACCATGGATTGTAACAGGAGGCAAAATTGACCAACTTTAAACCAGTTGACCCACTCAAGGGTAAGAGTAAATTTGAGAAAATGAATTACTTATGAGTAAATGGAGTACCTTCGTAAAGTGTTCGATAGTGTCAACCATCTCAAGATAGTCGAGGTGTTAAATTCGCGTGGGGTACGAAAAATGACTCGTATAATACCGCAAATGTACCGAGGTAACGGTGCATTTCTGCAAAGAACAGATAGCAATAAAAGGCGGAAAGAGCTCCAATATAAACATGGATTGTAACAATAAGCAAAGTTGACCAACTTTAAACCAGTTGACCCACTCAAGGGTAAGAGTAAATTTGAGAAAATGAAATACTTATGAGTAAATGGAGTACCTTCGTAAAACGTTCGATAGTGTCAACCATCTCAAGAGAGTCGAGGTGTTGAATTCGCGTGGGGTACGAAAAATGACTCGTATAATAGCGCAAATGTACCGAGGTAACGGTGCATTTCTGCAAAGAACAGATAGCAATAAAAGGCGGAAAGAGCTCCAATATAAACATAGATTGTAACAATAAGCAAAGTTGACCAACTTTAAACCAGTTGACCAATTTAAGGGTAAGAGTAAATTTGAGAAAATGAATTACTTATGAGTAAATGGAGTACCTTCGTAAAACGTTCGATAGTGTCAACCATCTCAAGATAGTCGAGGTGTTGAATTCGCGTGGGGTACGAAAAATGACTCGTATAATAGCGCATATGTACAGAGGTAACGGTGCATTTCTGCAAAGAACAGATAACAATAAAAGGCGGAAAGAGCTCCAATATAAACATGGATTGTAACAATAAGCAAAGTTGACCAACTTTAAACCAGTTGACCAACTCAAGGGTAAGAGTAAATTTGAGAAAATGAATTACTATGAGTAAATGGAGTACCTTCGTAAAGTGTTCGATAGTGTCAACCATCTCAAGATAGTCGAGGTGTTGAATTCGCGTGGGGTACGAAAAATGACTCGTATAATAGCGTATATGAGGTATAGGTGCAATTCTGTCACGAAAAGAACGAATAGCAATAGAACGGGGAAAGAGTTCCAAAAGAAACATGGATTGTAACAGGAGGCAAAGTTGACCAACTTTAAACCAGTTGACCCACTCAAGGGTAAGAGTAAATTTGAGAAAATGAATTACTTATGAGTAAATGGGGTACCTTCGTAAAGTGTTCGATAGTGTCAACCATCTCAAGATAGTCGAGGTGTTGAATTCGCGTGGGGTACGAAAAATGACTCGTATAATAGCGCAAATGTACCGAGGTAACGGTGCATTTCTGCAAAGAACAGATAGCAATAAAAGGCGGAAAGAGCTCAAATATAAACATGGATTGTAACAGGAAGCAAAGTTGACAAAATTTAAACCAGTTGACCCACTCAAGGGTAAGAGTAAATTTGATAAAATGAATTACTTATGAGTAAATGGAGTACCTTCGTAAAGTGTTCGATAGTGTCAACCATCTCAAGATAGTCGAGGTGTTGTATTCGCGTGGGGTATGAAAAATGACTCGTATAATAGCACAAATGTACCGAGGTAACGGTGCATTTCTGCAAAGAACAGATAGCAATAAAAGGCGGAAAGAGCTCCAATATAAACATGGATTGTAACAGGAAGCAAAGTTGTAAAAATTTAAACCAGTTGACCCACTCAAGGGTAAGAGTAAATTTGAGAAAATGAATTACTTATGAGTAAATGGAGTACCTTCGTAAAGTGTTCGATAGTGTCAACCATCTCAAGATAGTCGAGTTGTTAATTTGCGTGGGGTACGAAAAATGACTCGTATAATAGCGCATATGTACCGAGGTAACGGTGCATTTCTGCAAAGAACGGATAGCAATAAAAGGCGGAAAGAGCTCCAATATAAACATGGATTGTAACAGAAGGCAAAGTTGACCAACTTTAAACCAGTTGACCCACTCAAGGGTAAGAGTAAATTTGAGAAAATGAATTACTTATGAGTAAATGGAGTACCTTCGTAAAGTGTTCGATAGTGTCAACCATCTCAAGATAGTCGAGGTGTTGAATTTGCGTGGGGTACGAAAAATGACTCGTATAATAGCGCAAATGTACCGAGGTAACGGTGCATTTCTGCAAAGAACAGATAGCAATAAAAGGCGGAAAGAGCTCCAATATAAACATGGATTGTAACAATAAGCAAAGTTGACCAACTTTAAACCAGTTGACCAACTCAAGGGTAAGAGTAAATTTGATAAAATGAATTACTTATGAGTAAATGCAGTACCTTCGTAAAGTGTTCGATAGTGTCAACCATCTCAAGATAGTCGAGGTGTTGAATTCGCGTGGGGTACGAAAAATGACTCGTATAATAGCGCAAATGTACCGAGGTAACGGTGCATTTCTGCAAAGAACAGATAGCAATAAAAGGCGGAAAGAGCTCAAATATAAACATGGATTGTAACAGGAAGCAAAGTTGACCAACTTTAAACCAGTTGACCCACTCAAGGGTAAGAGTAAATTTGAGAAAATGAATTACTTATGAGTAAATGGAGTACCTTCGTAAAGTGTTCGATAGTGTCAACCATCTCAAGATAGTCGAGGTGTTGAATTCGCGTGGGGTACAAAAAATGACTCGAATAATAGCGCAAATGTACCGAGGTAACGGTGCATTTCTGCAAATAACAGATAGCAATAAAAGGCGGAAAGAGCTCCAATATAAACATGGATTGTAACAATAAGCAAAGTTGACCAACTTTAAACCAGTTGACCAACTCAAGGGTAAGAGTAAATTTGATAAAATGAATTACTTATGAGTAAATGCAGTACCTTCGTAAAGTGTTCGATAGTGTCAACCATCTCAAGTTAGTCGAGGTGTTGAATTCGCGTGGGGTACGAAAAATGACTCGTATAATAGCGCAAATGTACCGAGGTAACGGTGCATTTCTGCAAAGAACAGATAGCAATAAAAGGCGGAAAGAGCTCCAATATAAACATGGATTGTAACAATAAGCAAAGTTGACCAACTTTAAACCAATTGACCCACTCAAGGGTAAGAGTAAATTTGAGAAAATGAATTACTTATGAGTAAATGCAGTACCTTCGTAAAGTGTTCGATAGTGTCAACCATCTCAAGTTAGTCGAGGTGTTGTATTCGCGTGGGGTACGAAAAATGACTCGTATAATAGCGCAAATGTACCGAGGTAACGATGCACTTCTGCAAAGAACAGATAGCAATAAAAAGTGGAAAGAACTCCAATATAACCATGGATTGTAACAGGAGGCAAAATTGACCAACTTTAAACCAGTTGACCCACTCAAGGGTAAGAGTAAATTTGAGAAAATGAATTACTTATGAGTAAATGGAGTACCTTCGTAAAGTGTTCGATAGTGTCAACCATCTCAAGATAGTCGAGGTGTTAAATTCGCGTGGGGTACGAAAAATGACTCGTATAATACCGCAAATGTACCGAGGTAACGGTGCATTTCTGCAAAGAACAGATAGCAATAAAAGGCGGAAAGAGCTCCAATATAAACATGGATTGTAACAATAAGCAAAGTTGACCAACTTTAAACCAGTTGACCCACTCAAGGGTAAGAGTAAATTTGAGAAAATGAAATACTTATGAGTAAATGGAGTACCTTCGTAAAACGTTCGATAGTGTCAACCATCTCAAGAGAGTCGAGGTGTTGAATTCGCGTGGGGTACGAAAAATGACTCGTATAATAGCGCAAATGTACCGAGGTAACGGTGCATTTCTGCAAAGAACAGATAGCAATAAAAGGCGGAAAGAGCTCCAATATAAACATGGATTGTAACAATAAGCAAAGTTGACCAACTTTAAACCAGTTGACCAACTCAAGGGTAAGAGTAAATTTGATAAAATGAATTACTTATGAGTAAATGGAGTACCTTCGTAAAACGTTCGATAGTGTCAACCATCTCAAGAGAGTCGAGGTGTTGAATTCGCGTGGGGTACGAAAAATGACTCGTATAATAGCGCAAATGTACCGAGGTAACGGTGCATTTCTGCAAAGAACAGATTACAATAAAAGGCGGAAAGAGCTCCAATATAAACATGGATTGTAACAGGAGGCAAAGTTGACCAACTTTAAACCAGTTGACCCACTCAAGGGTAAGAGTAAATTTGAGAAAATGAATTACTTATGAGTAAATGGAGTACCTTCGTAAAGTGTTCGATAGTGTCAACCATCTCAAGATAGTCGAGGTGTTAATTTGCGTGGGGTACGAAAAATGACTCGTATAATAGCGCAAATGTACCGATGTAACGGTGCATTTCTGCAAATAACAGATAGCAATAAAAGGCGGAAAGAGCTCCAATATAAACATGGATTGTAACAGGAGGCAAAGTTGACCAACTTTAAACCAGTTGACCCACTCAAGGGTAAGAGTAAATTTGAGAAAATGAATTACTTATGAGTAAATGGAGTACCTTCGTAAAGTGTTCGATAGTGTCAACCATCTCAAGATAGTCGAGGTGTTAATTTGCGTGGGGTACGAAAAATGACTCGTATAATAGCGCAAATGTACCGATGTAACGGTGCATTTCTGCAAAGAACAGATAGCAATAAAAGGCGGAAAGAGCTCAAATATTAACATGGATTGTAACAATAAGCAAAGTTGACCAACTTTAAACCAGTTGACCAACTCAAGGGTAAGAGTAAATTTGAGAAAATGAATTACTTATGAGTAAATGGAGTACCTTCGTAAAGTGTTCGATAGTGTCAACCATCTCAAGATAGTCGAGGTGTTGTATTCGCGTGGGGTACGAAAAATGACTCGTATAATAGCGCAAATGTACCGAGGTAACGGTGCATTTCTGCAAAGAACAGATAGCAATAAAAGGCGGAAAGAGCTCCAATATAAACATGGATTGTAACAATAAGCAAAGTTGACCAACTTTAAACCAGTTGACCAACTCAAGGGTAAGAGTAAATTTGATAAAATGAATTACTTATGAGTTAATGCAGTACCTTCGTAAAGTGTTCGATAGTGTAAACCATCTCAAGATAGTCGAGGTGTTGTATTCGCGTGGGGTACGAAAAATGACTCGTACAATAGCGCAAATGTACCGAGGTAACAGTGCATTTCTGCAAAGAACAGATAGCATTAAAAGGCGGAAAGAGCTCCAATATAAACATGGATTGTAACAGGAAGCAAAATTGACCAACTTTAAACCAGTTGACCCACTCAAGGGTAAGAGTAAATTTGAGAAAATGAATTACTTATGAGTAAATGGAGTACCTTCGTAAAGTGTTCGATAGTGTCAACCATCTCAAGATAGTCGAGGTGTTGAAATCGCATGGGGTCCCAAGCAAAATAACTCGAATAATAGCGCAAATGAACCGAGGTAATGGTGCATTTCTGCAAAGAACAGATAGCAATAAAAGGCGGAAAGAGCTCCAATATTAACATAGATTATAACAATAAGCAAAGTTGACCAACTTTAAACCAGTTGACCCACTCAAGGGTAAGAGTATATTTGAGAAAATTAACTACTTATGAGTAAATGGAATACCTTCGTAAAGTGTTCGATAGTGTCAACCATCTCAAGATAGTCGAGGTGTTGAATTCGCGTGGGGTACGAAAAATGACTCGTATAATAGCGCAAATGTACCGAGGTAACGGTGCATTTCTGCAAAGAACAGATAGCAATAAAAGGCGGAAAGAGCTCCAATATAAACATGGATTGTAACAATAAGCAAAGTTGACCAACTTTAAACCAGTTGACCCACTCAAGGGTAAGAGTAAATTTGATAAAATGAATTACTTATGAGTAAATGGAGTACCTTCGTAAAGTGTTCGATAGTGTCAATCATCTCAAGATAGTCGAGGTGTTGAATTCGCGTGGGGTACGAAAAATGACTCGTATAATAGCGCAAATGTACCGAGGTAACGGTGCATTTCTGCAAATAACAAATAGCAATAAAAGGCGGAAAGAGCTCAAATATTAACATGGATTGTAACAGAAAGCAAAATTGACCAACTTTAAACCAGTTGACCCACTCAAGGGTAAGAGTAAATTTGAGAAAATGAATTACTTATGAGTAAATGGAGTACCTTCGTAAAGTGTTCGATAGTGTCAACCATCTCAAGATGGTCGAAGTGTTGAATTCGCGTGGGGTACGAAAAATGACTCGTATAATAGCGCAAATGTACCGAGGTAACGGTGCATTTCTGCAAAGAACAGATAGCAATAAAAGGCGGAAAGAGCTCCAATATAAACATGGATTGTAACAATAAGCAAAGTTGACCAACTTTAAACCAGTTGACCAACTCAAGGGTAAGAGTAAATTTGAGAAAATGAATTACTTATGAGTAAATGGAGTACCTTCGTAAAGTGTTCGATAGTGTCAACCATCTCAAGATAGTCGAGGTGTTGAATTCGCGTGGGGTACGAAAAATGACTCGTACAATAGCGCAAATGTACCGAGGTAACGGTGCATTTCTGCAAAGAACAGATAGCATTAAAAGGCGGAAAGAGCTCCAATATAAACATGGATTGTAACAGGAAGCAAAATTGACCAACTTTAAACCAGTTGACCCACTCAAGGGTAAGAGTAAATTTGAGAAAATGAATTACTTATGAGTAAATGGAGTACCTTCGTAAAGTGTTCGATAGTGTCAACCATCTCAAGTTAGTCGAGGTGTTGAATTTGCGTGGGGTACGAAAAATGACTCGTATAATAGCGCAAATGTACCGAGGTAACGGTGCATTTCTGCAAAGAGCAGATAGCAATAAAAGGCGGAAAGAGCTCCAATATAAACATGGATTGTAACAATAAGCAAAGTTGACCAACTTTAAACCAGTTGACCAACTCAAGGGTAAGAGTAAATTTGAGAAAATGAATTACTTATGAGTAAATGGAGTACCTTCGTAAAGTGTTCGATAGTGTCAACCATCTCAAGATAGTCGAGGTGTTGAATTCGCGTGGGGTACGAAAAATGACTCGTACAATAGCGCAAATGTACCGAGGTAACGGTGCATTTCTGCAAAGAACAGATAGCAATAAAAATCGGAAAGAGCTCCAATATAAACATAGATTGTAACAATAAGCAAAGTTGACCAACTTTAAACCAGTTGACCCACTCAAGGGTAAGAGTAAATTTGAGAAAATGAAATACTTATGAGTAAATGGAGTACCTTCGTAAAGTGTTCGATAGTGTCAACCATCTCAAGATAGTCGAGGTGTTGAATTCGCGTGGGGTACGAAAAATAACTTGTATAATAGCGCAAATGTACCGAGGTAACGGTGCATTTCTGCAAATAACAGATAGCAATAAAAGGCGGAAAGAGCTCCAATATAAACATGGATTGTAACAATAAGCAAAGTTGACCAACTTTAAACCAATTGACCCACTCAAGGGTAAGAGTAAATTTGAGAAAATGAAATACTTATGAGTAAATGGAGTACCTTCGTAAAGTGTTCGATAGTGTCAACCATCTCAAGATAGTCGAGGTGTTGAATTCGCGTGGGGTACGAAAAATGACTCGTATAATAGCGCAAATGTACCGAGGTAACGGTGCATTTCTGCAAATAACAGATAGCAATAAAAGGCGGAAAGAGCTCCAATATAAACATGGATTGTAACAATAAGCAAAGTTGACCAACTTTAAACCAGTTGACCCACTCAAGGGTAAGAGTAAATTTGAGAAAATGAATTACTTATGAGTAAATGGAGTACCTTCGTAAAGTGTTCGATAGTGTCAACCATCTCAAGATAGTCGAGGTGTTAATTTGCGTGGGGTACGAAAAATGACTCGTATAATAGCGCAAATGTACCGAGGTAACGGTGCATTTCTGCAAATAACAGATAGCAATAAAAGGCGGAAAGAGCTCCAATATAAACATAGATTGTAACAATAAGCAAAGTTGACCAACTTTAAACCAGTTGACCCACTCAAGGGTAAGAGTAAATTTGAGAAAATGAATTACTTATGAGCAAATGGAGTACCTTCGTAAAGTGTTCGATAGTGTCAACCATCTCAAGATAGTCGAGGTGTTGAATTCGCGTGGGGTACGAAAAATGACTCGTATAATAGCGCAAATGTACCGAGGTAACGGTGCATTTCTGCAAATAACAGATAGCAATAAAAGGCGGAAAGAGCTCCAATATAAACATGGATTGTAACAATAAGCAAAGTTGACCAACTTTAAACCAGTTGACCCACTCAAGGGTAAGAGTAAATTTGAGAAAATGAATTACTTATGAGTAAATGGAGTACCTTCGTAAAGTGTTCGATAGTGTCAACCATCTCAAGATAGTCGAGGTGTTGAATTCGCGTGGGGTACGAAAAATGACTCGTATAATAGCGCAAATGTACCGAGGTAACGGTGCATTTCTTTAAAGAACAGATAGCAATAAAAGGCGAAAGAGCTCCATAGATTGTAACAATAAGCAAAATTGACCAACAATAAACCAATTGACCCACTCAAGGGTAAGAGTAAATTTGAGAAAATGAATTACTTATGAGTAAATTGAATTCCTTCGTAAAGTGTTCGATAGTGTAAACCATCTCAAGATAGTCGAGGTGTTGAATTCGCGTGGGGTACGAAAAATGACTCGTATAATAGCGCAAATGTACCGAGGTAACGGTGCATTTCTGCAAAGAACAGATAGCAATAAAAGGCGGAAAGAGCTCCAATATAAACATGGATTGTAACAATAAGCAAAGTTGACCAACTTTAAACCAATTGACCCACTCAAGGGTAAGAGTAAATTTGAGAAAATGAAATACTTATGAGTAAATGGAGTACCTTCGTAAAGTGTTCGATAGTGTCAACCATCTCAAGATAGTCGAGGTGTTGAATTCGCGTGGGGTACGAAAAATGACTCGTATAATAGCGCAAATGTACCGAGGTAACGGTGCATTTCTGCAAATAACAGATAGCAATAAAAGGCGGAAAGAGCTCCAATATAAACATGGATTGTAACAGGAAGCAAAGTTGACCAACTTTAAACCAGTTGACCCACTCAAGGGTAAGAGTAAATTTGAGAAAATGAATTACTTATGAGTAAATGGAGTACCTTCGTAAAGTGTTCGATAGTGTCAACCATCTCAAGATAGTCGAGGTGTTAAATTCGCGTGGGGTACGAAAAATGACTCGTATAATAGCGCAAATGTACCGAGGTAACGGTGCATTTCTGCAAAGAACAGATTACAATAAAAGGCGGAAAGAGCTCCAATATAAACATGGATTGTAACAGGAGGCAAAGTTGACCAACTTTAAACTAGTTGACCCACTCAAGGGTAAGAGTAAATTTGAGAAAATGAAACACTTATGAGTAAATGGAGTACCTTCGTAAAGTGTTCGATAGTGTCAACCATCTCAAGATAGTCGAGGTGTTGAATTCGCGTGGGGTACGAAAAATGACTCGTACAATAGCACAAATGTACCGAGGTAACGGTGCATTTCTGCAAAGAACAGATAGCAATAAAAGGCGGAAAGAGCTCCAATATAAACATAGATTGTAACAATAAGCAAAGTTGACCAACTTTAAACCAGTTGACCAATTTAAGGGTAAGAGTAAATTTGAGAAAATGAATTACTTATGAGTAAATGGAGTACCTTCGTAAAACGTTCGATAGTGTCAACCATCTCAAGATAGTCGAGGTGTTGAATTCGCGTGGAGTATGCAAAATGAGTATAATAGCGCATATGTACAAAGGTAACGGTGCATTTCTGCAAAGAACAGATAACAATAAAAGGCGGAAAGAGCTCCAATATAAACATGGATTGTAACAATAAGCAAAGTTGACCAACTTTAAACCAGTTGACCAACTCAAGGGTAAGAGTAAATTTGAGAAAATGAATTACTATGAGTAAATGGAGTACCTTCGTAAAGTGTTCGATAGTGTCAACCATCTCAAGATAGTCGAGGTGTTGAATTCGCGTGGGGTACGAAAAATGACTCGTATAATAGCGTATATGAGGTATAGGTGCAATTCTGTCACGAAAAGAACGAATAGCAATAGAACGGGGAAAGAGTTCCAAAAGAAACATGGATTGTAACAGGAGGCAAAGTTGACCAACTTTAAACCAGTTGACCCACTCAAGGGTAAGAGTAAATTTGAGAAAATGAATTACTTATGAGTAAATGGAGTACCTTCGTAAAGTGTTCGATAGTGTCAACCATCTCAAGATAGTCGAGGTGTTGAATTCGCGTGGGGTACAAAAAATGACTCGAATAATAGCGCAAATGTACCGAGGTAACGGTGCATTTCTGCAAAGAACAGATAGCAATAAAAGGCGGAAAGAGCTCCAATATAAACATGGATTGTAACAATAAGCAAAGTTGACCAACTTTAAACCAGTTGACCAACTCAAGGGTAAGAGTAAATTTGAGAAAATGAATTACTTATGAGTAAATGGAGTACCTTCGTAAAACGTTCGATAGTGTCAACCATCTCAAGATAGTCGAGGTGTTGAATTCGCGTGGAGTATGCAAAATGAGTATAATAGCGCATATGTACAAAGGTAACGGTGCATTTCTGCAAAGAACAGATAACAATAAAAGGCGGAAAGAGCTCCAATATAAACATGGATTGTAACAATAAGCAAAGTTGACCAACTTTAAACCAGTTGACCAACTCAAGGGTAAGAGTAAATTTGAGAAAATGAATTACTATGAGTAAATGGAGTACCTTCGTAAAGTGTTCGATAGTGTCAACCATCTCAAGATAGTCGAGGTGTTGAATTCGCGTGGGGTACGAAAAATGACTCGTATAATAGCGTATATGAGGTATAGGTGCAATTCTGTCACGAAAAGAACGAATAGCAATAGAACGGGGAAAGAGTTCCAAAAGAAACATGGATTGTAACAGGAGGCAAAGTTGACCAACTTTAAACCAGTTGACCCACTCAAGGGTAAGAGTAAATTTGAGAAAATGAATTACTTATGAGTAAATGGGGTACCTTCGTAAAGTGTTCGATAGTGTCAACCATCTCAAGATAGTCGAGGTGTTGAATTCGCGTGGGGTACGAAAAATGACTCGTATAATAGCGCAAATGTACCGAGGTAACGGTGCATTTCTGCAAAGAACAGATGGCAATAAAAGACGGAAAGAGCTCAAATATAAACATGGATTGTAACAGGAAGCAAAGTTGACAAAATTTAAACCAGTTGACCCACTCAAGGGTAAGAGTAAATTTGATAAAATGAATTACTTATGAGTAAATGGAGTACCTTCGTAAAGTGTTCGATAGTGTCAACCATCTCAAGATAGTCGAGGTGTTGTATTCGCGTGGGGTATGAAAAATGACTCGTATAATAGCACAAATGTACCGAGGTAACGGTGCATTTCTGCAAAGAACAGATAGCAATAAAAGGCGGAAAGAGCTCCAATATAAACATGGATTGTAACAGGAAGCAAAGTTGAAAAAATTTAAACCAGTTGACCCACTCAAGGGTAAGAGTAAATTTGAGAAAATGAATTACTTATGAGTAAATGGAGTACCTTCGTAAAGTGTTCGATAGTGTCAACCATCTCAAGATAGTCGAGTTGTTAATTTGCGTGGGGTACGAAAAATGACTCGTATAATAGCGCATATGTACCGAGGTAACGGTGCATTTCTGCAAAGAACGGATAGCAATAAAAGGCGGAAAGAGCTCCAATATAAACATGGATTGTAACAGAAGGCAAAGTTGACCAACTTTAAACCAGTTGACCCACTCAAGGGTAAGAGTAAATTTGAGAAAATGAATTACTTATGAGTAAATGGAGTACCTTCGTAAAGTGTTCGATAGTGTCAACCATCTCAAGATAGTCGAGGTGTTGAATTTGCGTGGGGTACGAAAAATGACTCGTATAATAGCGCAAATGTACCGAGGTAACGGTGCATTTCTGCAAAGAACAGATAGCAATAAAAGGCGGAAAGAGCTCCAATATAAACATGGATTGTAACAATAAGCAAAGTTGACCAACTTTAAACCAGTTGACCAACTCAAGGGTAAGAGTAAATTTGATAAAATGAATTACTTATGAGTAAATGCAGTACCTTCGTAAAGTGTTCGATAGTGTCAACCATCTCAAGATAGTCGAGGTGTTGAATTCGCGTGGGGTACGAAAAATGACTCGTATAATAGCGCAAATGTACCGAGGTAACGGTGCATTTCTGCAAAGAACAGATAGCAATAAAAGGCGGAAAGAGCTCAAATATAAACATGGATTGTAACAGGAAGCAAAGTTGACCAACTTTAAACCAGTTGACCCACTCAAGGGTAAGAGTAAATTTGAGAAAATGAATTACTTATGAGTAAATGGAGTACCTTCGTAAAGTGTTCGATAGTGTCAACCATCTCAAGATAGTCGAGGTGTTGAATTCGCGTGGGGTACAAAAAATGACTCGAATAATAGCGCAAATGTACCGAGGTAACGGTGCATTTCTGCAAATAACAGATAGCAATAAAAGGCGGAAAGAGCTCCAATATAAACATGGATTGTAACAATAAGCAAAGTTGACCAACTTTAAACCAGTTGACCAACTCAAGGGTAAGAGTAAATTTGATAAAATGAATTACTTATGAGTAAATGCAGTACCTTCGTAAAGTGTTCGATAGTGTCAACCATCTCAAGATAGTCGAGGTGTTAAATTCGCGTGGGGTACGAAAAATGACTCGTATAATAGCGCAAATGTACCGAGGTAACGGTGCATTTCTGCAAAGAACAGATAGCAATAAAAGGCGGAAAGAGCTCCAATATAAACATGGATTGTAACAATAAGCAAAGTTGACCAACTTTAAACCAATTGACCCACTCAAGGGTAAGAGTAAATTTGAGAAAATGAAATATTTATGAGTAAATGGAGTACCTTCGTAAAGTGTTCGATAATGTCAACCATCTCAAGATAGTCGAGGTGTTAAATTCGCGTGGGGTACGAAAAATGACTCGTATAATAGCGCAAATGTACCGAGGTAACGGTGCATTTCTGCAAAGAACAGATAGCAATAAAAGGCGGAAAGAGCTCCAATATAAACATGGATTGTAACAATAAGCAAAGTTGACCAACTTTAAACCAATTGACCCACTCAAGGGTAAGAGTAAATTTGAGAAAATGAATTACTTATGAGTAAATGCAGTACCTTCGTAAAGTGTTCGATAGTGTCAACCATCTCAAGTTAGTCGAGGTGTTGAATTCGCGTGGGGTACGAAAAATGACTCGTATAATAGCGCAAATGTACCGAGGTAACGGTGCATTTCTGCAAAGAACAGATAGCAATAAAAGGCGGAAAGAGCTCCAATATAAACATGGATTGTAACAATAAGCAAAGTTGACCAACTTTAAACCAGTTGACCAACTCAAGGGTAAGAGTAAATTTGATAAAATGAATTACTTATGAGTAAATGGAGTACCTTCGTAAAACGTTCGATAGTGTCAACCATCTCAAGATAGTCGAGGTGTTGAATTCGCGTGGGGTACGAAAAATGACTCGTACAATAGCGCAAATGTACCGAGGTAATGGTGCATTTCTGCAAAGAACAGATAGCAATAAAAGGCGGAAAGAGCTCCAATATTAACATAGATTGTAACAATAAGCAAAGTTGACCAACTTTAAACCAGTTGACCCACTCAAGGGTAAGAGTATATTTGAGAAAATTAACTACTTATGAGTAAATGGAATACCTTCGTAAAGTGTTCGATAGTGTCAACCATCTCAAGATAGTCGAGGTGTTGAATTCGCGTGGGGTACGAAAAATGACTCGTATAATAGCGCAAATGTACCGAGGTAACGGTGCATTTCTGCAAAGAACAGATAGCAATAAAAGGCGGAAAGAGCTCCAATATAAACATGGATTGTAACAATAAGCAAAGTTGACCAACTTTAAACCAATTGACCCACTCAAGGGTAAGAGTAAATTTGAGAAAATGAATTACTTATGAATAAATGGAGTACCTTCGTAAAGTGTTCGATAGTGTCAACCATCTCAAGATAGTCGAGGTGTTGTATTCGCGTGGGGTACGAAAAATGACTCGTATAATAGCGCAAATGTACCGAGGTAACGATGCATTTCTGCAAAGAACAGATAGCAATAAAAAGTGGAAAGAACTCCAATATAACCATGGATTGTAACAGGAGGCAAAATTGACCAACTTTAAACCAGTTGACCCACTCAAGGGTAAGAGTAAATTTGATAAAATGAATTACTTATGAGTAAATGCAGTACCTTCGTAAAGTGTTCGATAGTGTCAACCATCTCAAGATAGTCGAGGTGTTGTATTCGCGTGGGGTACGAAAAATGACTCGTATAATACCGCAAATGTACCGAGGTAACGGTGCATTTCTGCAAAGAACAGATAGCAATAAAAGGCGGAAAGAGCTCCAATATAAACATGGATTGTAACCGGAGGCAAAGTTGACCAACTTTAAACTAGTTGACCCACTCAAGGGTAAGAGTAAATTTGAGAAAATGAAACACTTATGAGTAAATGGAGTACCTTCGTAAAGTGTTCGATAGTGTCAACCATCTCAAGATAGTCGAGGTGTTGAATTCGCGTGGGGTACGAAAAATGACTCGTACAATAGCGCAAATGTACCGAGGTAACGGTGCATTTCTGCAAAGAACAGATAGCAATAAAAGGCGGAAAGAGCTCCAATATAAACATAGATTGTAACAATAAGCAAAGTTGACCAACTTTAAACCAGTTGACAAATTTAAGGGTAAGAGTAAATTTGAGAAAATGAATTACTTATGAGTAAATGGAGTACCTTCGTAAAACGTTCGATAGTGTCAACCATCTCAAGAGAGTCGAGGTGTTGAATTCGCGTGGGGTACGAAAAATGACTCGTATAATAGCGCAAATGTACCGAGGTAACGGTGCATTTCTGCAAAGAACAGATAGCAATAAAAGGCGGAAAGAGCTCCAATATAAACATGGATTGTAACAGGAGGCAAAGTTGACCAACTTTAAACCAGTTGACCCACTCAAGGGTAAGAGTAAATTTGAGAAAATGAATTACTTATGAGTAAATGGAGTACCTTCGTAAAGTGTTCGATAGTGTCAACCATCTCAAGATAGTCGAGGTGTTAATTTGCGTGGGGTACGAAAAATGACTCGTATAATAGCGCAAATGTACCGAGGTAACGGTGCATTTCTGCAAAGAACAGATAGCAATAAAAGGCGGAAAGAGCTCCAATATAAACATGGATTGTAACAATAAGCAAAGTTGACCAACTTTAAACCAGTTGACCAACTCAAGGGTAAGAGTAAATTTGAGAAAATTAATTACTTATGAGTAAATGGAGTACCTTCGTAAAGTGTTCGATAGTGTCAACCATCTCAAGATAGTCGAGGTGTTGAATTCGCGTGGGGTACGAAAAATGACTCGTACAATAGCGCAAATGTACCGAGGTAACGGTGCATTTCTGCAAAGAACAGATAGCATTAAAAGGCGGAAAGAGCTCCAATATAAACATGGATTGTAACAGGAAGCAAAATTGACCAACTTTAAACCAGTTGACCCACTCAAGGGTAAGAGTAAATTTGAGAAAATGAATTACTTATGAGTAAATGGAGTACCTTCTTAAAGTGTTCGATAGTGTCAACCATCTCAAGATAGTCGAGGTGTTGAACTTGCATGGGGTCCCAAGCAAAATAACTCGAATAATAGCGCAAATGTACCGAGGTAATGGTGCATTTCTGCAAAAAACAGATAGCAATAAAAGGCGGAAAGAGCTCCAATATTAACATGGATTGTAACAATAAGCAAAGTTGACCAACTTTAAACCAGTTGACCCACTCAAGGGTAAGAGTATATTTGAGAAAATTAACTACTTATGAGTAAATGGAATACCTTCGTAAAGTGTTCGATAGTGTCAACCATCTCAAGATAGTCGAGGTGTTGAATTCGCGTGGGGTACGAAAAATGACTCGTATAATAGCGCAAATGTACCGAGGTAACAGTCTATTTCTTTAAAGAACAGATAGCAATAAAAGGCGGAGCTCCAATATAAACATGGATTGTAACAGGAGGCAAAGTTGACCAACTTTAAACCAGTTGACCCACTCAAGGGTAAGAGTAAATTTGATAAAATGAATTACTTATGAGTAAATGGAGTACCTTCGTAAAGTGTTCGATAGTGTCAACCATCTCAAGATAGTCGAGGTGTTGTATTCGCGTGGGGTACGAAAAATGACTCGTATAATAGCGCAAATGTACCGAGGTAACGGTGCATTTCTGCAAAGAACAGATAGCAATAAAAGGCGGAAAGAGCTCCAATATAAACATGGATTGTAACAATAAGCAAAGTTGACCAACTTTAAACCAGTTGACCAACTCAAGGGTAAGAGTAAATTTGATAAAATGAATTACTTATGAGTAAATGCAGTACCTTCGTAAAGTGTTCGATAGTGTCAACCATCTCAAGATAGTCGAGGTGTTGTATTCGCGTGGGGTACGAAAAATGACTCGTATAATAGCGCAAATGTACCGAGGTAACGATGCATTTCTGCAAAGAACAGGTAGCAATAAAAGGCGGAAAGAGCTCCAATATAAACATGGATTGTAACAATAAGCAAAGTTGACCAACTTTAAACCAATTGACCCACTCAAGGGTAAGAGTAAATTTGAGAAAATGAATTACTTATGAGTAAATGGAGTACCTTCGTAAAGTGTTCGATAGTGTCAACTATCTCAAGATAGTCGAGGCGTTGAATTCGCGTGGGGTACGAAAAATGACTCGTATAATAGCGCAAATGTACCGAGGTAACGGTGCATTTCTGCAAAGAACAGATAGCAATAAAAGGCGGAAAGAGCTCCAATATAAATATGGATTGTAACAATAAGCAAAGTTGACCAACTTTAAACCAGTTGACCCACTCAAGGGTAAGAGTAAATTTGAGAAAATGAATTACTTATGAGTAAATGAAGTACCTTCGTAAAACGTTCGATAGTGTCAACCATCTCAAGATAGTCGAGGTGTTAAATTCGCGTGGGGTACGAAAAATGACTCGTATAATAGCGCAAATGTACCGAGGTAACGGTGCATTTCTGCAAAGAACAGATAACAATAAAAGGCGGAAAGAACTCCAATATAACCATGGATTGTAACAGGAGGCAAAGTTGACCAACTTTAAACCAGTTGACCCACTCAAGGGTAAGAGTAAATTTGAGAAAATGAATTACTTATGAGTAAATGAAGTACCTTCGTAAAGTGTTCGATAGTGTCAACCATCTCAAGATAGTCGAGGTGTTGTATTCGCGTGGGGTACGAAAAATGACTCGTATAATAGCGCATATGAGGTAACGGTACATTTATGTCTCGTTAAGAACGGATAGCAATAGAACGCGGAAAGAATTCCAAAAGAAACATGAATTGTAACAGGAACCAAAAGTGATCAACTTCAAACCGGTTGAAACACTCAAAGGTAAATTTGAGAAAATTAATTACTTATGAGTAAATGTAGTACCTTCGTAAAGCGTTCGATACTGTCAACCATCTGAAGGTTGTCTAGATGTTAAATTCGCGTGGAGTAAGCAAAATGACTCGTATAATAGCGCATATGAGGTAACGGTGCAATTATGTCACGTAATAAACGAATAGCAATAGAACGCGGAATGACTTCCATAAGAAACATGGATTGGAACAGGATCCAAAAGTGATCAACTTTAAACCGGTTGAAACTATCAAAAGTAAATTTGAGAAAACAACTACTTATAAGTAAATGAAGTACCTTCGTAAAGTGTTCGATAGTGTAAATCATCTGAAGGTTGTCGAGGTGTTAAATTCGCGTGGAGTATGTAAAATGACTCGTATAATAGCGCATATGAGGTAACGGTGCAATTCTGTCACGTAATGAACGAATAGCAATAGAACGCGGAAAGAGTTCCAAAAGAAACATGGATTGTTGAGTAAATGAAGAGCATTGTATAAGAAAGATAAACGCAGTTAAGAAAATGCTCGAGGAAAGTTCGATCTTCTACCTACTAACAGAACTTTGACGTATTTTATTTAGAATTTTACTAAAATTTAATTTTAATATCACTAAAAATATTTTATTTTTTTTTCACTAAAGCAAGTAAAGAAATCAGGTTTAAAAGGAAAAAAACGGTAGAAAATATTTTTATTTAACTCATTACTGCTCATATTAGCTATGAAGAGTCTACCATGGGCACCACACCGTTTCCCTCCTAAGATTCCGATCATTGTTCACATTTTTCTTGTTGCCCTCTCTACGAGAACAAACAAGAAAAATACAATGAAAATATTCAATGTGAGCAAGTAAACTACAATAATAAATATATTACTAAGTGTCTTTTTACTTTTTCTTTCATTCTATCTACTTTTTTCCTCTAAACAAAAACGAATTAAATAAAATTAAGTAATATATATGTGTAAAGCTAAAAAAAATAAAACTAAACCAATATTAACAAGTAAAAAAAATGCACTTTATTTGAACAAAATAAATTCGAGTATTAATTGAAACGGTTTCTCTGAGATGATTAGTAGTATCAAGTTGAGATTAAATTGACTGACTTAGTTTGAGTTTGTTAAATTACTAAAAGTAAAGTAGAATGTTTGAATTAGAGTGTTCGTTGAAGCAGCCGGTAGACTGAGATAGATTGAGCCTGTACCTTTGCCTTTTTTTTTTTTGAGTTTTGTAATGTTACGTTTGGGATGTATGTTTATTGGTGAGTTATTGGGGTGTGAGTTTCTTGTTTTTCAATAACTCTGCGTCATGTAGTTTTTTCCAGCTTCGAAATATGGAGTGTGACTTATAGATAGTCTCCATGGAAATGGCTTCCAAAAAGGATTTATCAAACCCCATCTTTAGCATCATTCTAAGGCTCTTTGGGGACCAAGCGCCTGTCCAGTCTAACGCAGCTCCCATAAAATATACATCAGTCGGAATAATGTAGTTTTTTCCTATCCCCTTGTTTACAAGTTCAGTTTATATATTTGTCAACTTTTTTGTCGTGAGCTTTGTCAAGGTCTTTGTTAATGGAGATAATAGTGGGGTCCATGACGATGGTTTTCGGTAGTGAGTTGATTATTCGTGTGTTAGGGAACTGAAAAACAATGTCCGGTTTCTTGGATTGGTTATCTGTTGAATAGATTGTCGGCTCCAACTTGATGTTAGTGACGTTTTTCATCCGGTGGAGTTTAATTGCAATTTTCGTGCAGTTGTCGTTGTGTCTAACTGTTCTGAGTGACTTTGATTTTGGGCATTCTGCGAATGTGGTGAAGTTTGCAATTTTGTTTTTGCAGAATGCGCATACTTTTGTTTGTGGGTTGTCGCTTTTTCTGTTTGTTCTAGCGGGGGTTTCTAGAAGATTAGCACGGGTCCTAATTAAAGTTTGGTAATGAAAAGGCTTCATCCAATTTGGTGGGTTAAGAATCTATTTGCATTTGTATTCTGGACACTTCCAGTGATTTTGAAAATTTTTCCCTTCAATCATTTTGAGAAATTCTTTTTTTTTCGTCGAGCTTGAGATAATTTGGTTGTTTTTTTTAGTTCCTCGACTTGTGTGTCTCCGTCGTACGGGTTGACATCCGTACGACATCTTTGTTGACATCTTTGATCCTAAAGTCGAGTCTGCGACCGCAGATGGTGTCATGCGTGTTTGAAATGCTTAAATCTCCTTTTGCGACATAACCATTGATTAGGATGTTGGGACAGTCGTGCGGCAGGCGAAGCCATTTCCGCACGTATTTGTTAAAGAGGCGGTCAAAACTTCCCATCACGTTTTTTCTGGCGTGAAGTCGAGGTGGTGACGCATTTTTGCGGTGAGGATCTCCCTGATACCTTTTTGTTGTCATTTCAGCGGGCATCTTCCCTTATGACTTTTTGTTGTGACCTCAACAGGCACCGCTTGATTTTTTAGAGTTTACTCTCCATGTCTTCTAGGCTGATTGAGGAAATTTTATCTCCTGCCGTGTTGGTTATGGCACCGAGATATTTGTATTCAGACATGCATTCTATCTGAGGGATTTCGATGCCGTTGCTGGTCCTGCCGTGGTGTCGATGCTTCTTGGAAAGACGCTCTTTTCTGTGTTTATTTCTAGACCTAGACTACGTAATTTTTTTGCGAGGATTTTGAGTTTTTTGGTTGACTTGTGAGTCGTTATTGGCAAAAATTACTAGGTCGTCTGCGAACGCAATATGGCCGATTATGGTCTTTCCAAAGGGAACTTCTCCTTGATTTCTGATGGAGTGCAGGGCCTCGTCTAGCACCAGTTGAACAGGAGTGGGGAGAGGCGATTTCCTTGAAGAACTCCTTTTTGCAGTTTGATAAGTTCTCCGTTTTGGAGCTCTGCCTTATTTCCAGTGTGTAGGTCTGTAATAAGAATTTAGTGTTTTTCTTGGGAAACCTATTTTAGCTAAGATTTTAATCAGCTCTTGGTGTCGAATGCTGTAAAAGGCTGTTGAAGAAAGCGAAGGTTACTTCAAAAACAAAATTGGAAGAAAATGAGATATCCTTACAAATTAGGATTAAATTCAAATTTTTAAATTTACAATGGATATATGAAAATATTTCTTATAAACCATAGATTTGTAAGAAAATTTATAAATACAACATCGAAAGTAGCAGAATAAAATTAATTGTAGTTTCAAAGGAAATATATATATTTCAATATATATAAAAAAGTATACTGTTGTT
Source organism: Thalia democratica (assembly GCF_965202585.1). Taxonomy (NCBI): domain Eukaryota; kingdom Metazoa; phylum Chordata; class Thaliacea; order Salpida; family Salpidae; genus Thalia; species Thalia democratica. Next base: position 761,745 of record NC_139173.1, read on the forward strand.
TTACCACCTATACAATTAAAAAAATATTTTATTATGTTATAGCCGTTACTGAGTTTTTAATAACTTTATATGATTAAGTCGTCACAACCAAAAGTATATTAATAAAAGCCTGAAAAACAGGTTGTTATCCAGTTTGAAATACGTTGCATCGTATTACTTTCAACAATTTTAGTTACAAAATTAAATCCTTATTTAGTAACAAATAGACAACATAATACTTTATAGCTTACTTTGTACAACTTATAAGCTAATCTTTATAAAAGCATAACATTAATTAAAAGTTTTCTTTAAGCAGAATCAAAAAAACAAATTTATAGTTTATGGTTTATTTTAACTCTATTGTGTCCCTAAAACCCAACTTCCTATTAGACAGTCCGAAACCGAATCTCGGCTATCACATAGATATATACATGATAAACTAGATAGAAATATTAGAGTGAAGTACAACAAAATGAATGAGTCGCGACGATCAAACACCCCATCATATTTGATTGTACTTAAGTGATTTTAATTACTTTAGATTAACTTTATTATATTTATTAGCTGTAAACTGGCTTCGAACTAAAACTACAAGAGAACCTAATTTTAAACCAGAAACTATTTGCGAGCTGCCTGAATTTTTTTTAATTTTTCCTGACTTTTCCTGATTTCCTGATTTTTCTCGACCATGTGGCAACCCTGCTTAAGTGATTTTAATTATTTTAGATTAACTTTTAATAGCTGTAACTTGGCTTCGAACTGTTTGTGTTTTTTAGCTTTTAAAAAATTTTTACTTAATTTTAAATCATATAAAAACACAGCTTATAAGCGTTAAATAGTGATCAAGTAAGTATTTTGTTTACTAACAAATATTGATTTTAATTTAGTATTAAAATGAAATTACGGTGTTATGTATTTTAAACTGGATTAAAGCTTTGGTAGTGACATTCTGTTTATTAGATTTTTTTGTTAAAAAATAAACATCTGATCAATAAAAAAATAAAATATTAACATCATTTGCAACTAACTACTCATTAGGTTTATTCACAGTTCTAAAATTTTTAAGAAACCACAGTTAAATACATATAAAATCGTTTTTCTTCTTAATTTATTTAATAAATCTTTTTAAAATTAATCTTAAGGAATAAGTTAGTAATTTTATTACAATAAACAAATTAAAATTAGGTTTACAGTATTGAAAACTAATATACTATGGTTGAAAAATAATTTAAAAATTTAATTTCCATGGAATAAACATTTACGAACTTTTTAGTACTTTCTAGGTAAACCTGTCACTTTAATGTTTTTACTTTATAATTTTGTTTTTTAGTATTAAAGGTAGCGTATGTCTTACTTATATTACTTACAATCGTTGTAAAATAGTTTTACAGCTATATTATTGTCAACTCAGATAAAATAATTAATTGATGAAGTATAGGTTGGCAATATAGTGGAAAAAAAAGGCTTGGACTTTCTAGTTAAGAAATAAAGGTTTTTTATATTTACAAGAATGTAAATAGCCTTGCGCTATAACATCATGAAAACCAATTAGTTTTGCTTACAATTTTCAGATAGTCTCTTGAACTAAGCTGAAAAAACAACATAAGAAAAAAAAAATTATTTAGAAACGTACTGAGCAAAACTTAAATTATTTTTTTACAAACAAGCATATTTTTTTTAATGATATCAGTAAACAATTTAACAAATTAAAGAAGCATATGAATCAGTGTACAAGATTCGTTGAGAAGAAATAAGATTGTAATGTTTGTTATAAAGCTTGTTTTGTTTTGAAAAAATGTGGATTTGAAAGTGTATTTAATATATTTCAAATATTTGAAGAAATTGAATTACTGAAATTTCAGTGATACAAGTATGTAAAAAAGAAAAAAATATTAATAACCTCCTGACATTGATACCAAACATTGTCTTTTAGTATGAGCGTGAGGTCTGAACTGCTTGAGCCTTTACGGTAGGTGCTCGACGTCTAGAAACTGGTCAATCTTTTTTTGTCAAAATCAGCAGCAAAAAATTTATAGTTTAAAAAAGAAAATTTTGCCAACAAATTTATTACAATTCACACGTGGCGTTCATCTCGATCGTGTTGCCGTTTTGACACTCGCGCTCAACACTGTTGCGGTTTCCGGAACTGTTGCGCAAGATGCCGAGTCCTCATTGATCATCTCGGACAAGCCTGAGTAAGTTGGAGGATTAATATATGTTGAAATAATTCCTGAAAAAAAATGTTTTTTCTTGCTTAGACATTTTTAGCACAATGGAAATAATTTTTCATTAGTAATGATTTTTAAATTACAAACACATTACTCCCCAAGCTGGAAGTCGCTAGTCTGTTCGTCGTTGCAGATTCGCTTTTTCTTTCTGATGTCCAATCATTTCGAGCAAAAGCTCTATTAGGCCCACGAGTATTTCACTGGATAGTCGGGCTGAGATAAAAAAATTCTCATTTAAGTTAGTCTGTCAAAACTATTGTTTTTAAGAGAAGTTAATTATAAAACAATAGAAGAACAAGTAAGTTATTAAAGCTCTTTTATTGATAAAAACTTTTTTTAAGTAAGTAAATAGTTATAAAAGAAAAAAATGTTTATTCAAGCTCATTTATTAACATTATTTCTATTTTTTCTCAGAAATAAATATTTTCAGTCAACTCAATGCGAGCACACATGTGGCGATCTCGTACGCGTTGTCCTGGTAACCGTCGTCGCCGATGTTCATGTAATCCCTAGTGTTGCAATTTTAGTCTGAATTTAAAGATTTTTTTTTTCACCATTTTAAGTCTTAGAAAAAAGAAATCAACTAGAACTGACAAATACTGAATTTAGCAGTTAAATTTAAAAAAAATCATTTTTTGTCATTTTCAAAAATAAACGACTTAGCCTGATTTAGCCAAACTTAGCCTGCAACACTGTTATAAAAATTGACTTTAGGCTGAAACTTGGTAACTAAATTTTTAAGTAAGTTATTTTGAAAGTATGAACCAACCTCGAACCGTCTGGACACGTTACCTGTTTTGTTTGAATATTTTACTGAATTTATCTAGTCATCTTGTAGTATTTAATATTCAATTAATTATTTATAGTTTATTACTATAAACTAGAAATGTTACGCCCAGCAGCATTTAACAAACCCAATAAAAACTTGAAATAAAATCAAGTTAGGATTTAATGCTCTGTAGACGAGAGTATAACTTTGTAAAAAAATGCTAAAAAACAAAGTTATACAGTTGATTAATTTTGGACAGTTTCATTAGCACAAAAGTATATACGTAGCTGGTTGGGAGCCAACCACTTACTTGTACTAGTCACCATGTCCATTTGCCATACAACAAAATTTTAATATGCTTATATACGAACTTAAAATTCTAAATATGTCTATTGTCTTTATAAGACTGAGGAAGTGAGATTGTTCATAACTACTTTGGATACTTTCGAATGCACAGAATATATGCGCGATTGGTGACTAGCCAACCACTTACTTGTTCCTTTCCGAAGTTACAAATTTAAATGTGCTTAAGAATCATTTTTGCTAAATACGTATCAAACTAGCTATATTCACTTTTCTACTAAAAAAGTTAAGTAGATTTTCAACATCACATATTACAGTGTATTTAAACTAGTGATGTACCGGACTTACTATCCGGGTCCGGCCGGATATTGCCATTTTTGTCTGATATCCGGATCCGGCCGGACTCTAATTTTAAAAAAAAGTCCGGATCCGGTTCCGGCCGGATTCTAATTAGAAAAAAAAGTCCGGATCCGGGTCCGGCCGGATCCTAACAGAAATCCGGCCGGACCCGGACCTAGTTAGTAAAAAAGAGCATACTGAAAAGTATTTTTTCAAAAACAAACCCTGTGTAAATTAATAAGAGTCATTTTCGTCAGTTAAAATTAAACACTTACTGTGATTGGCTCATTTTGTACACGTGACTAATTTACATTTGTTTACATTTAAACTATGAAATAAAGATTTCAGAAATGCAACTCTTTACATATGTTGTAAAATTGAAAACTTTGGAATGAATACTTGCATTATTTATTGTTTAAAGTTGAGTTCAGAGAATATTTAGAGTTAATACGGTTGAATGTACGAGCCAATGAGAATCATATGACGAAATGTTTCAAACTAAATACTGATGCAACAAGACATCAGAACATGACAGGCAGTTTATATGTAAGCAGTTAGTTAGTTTGGTGTGCAGCTTGAAGCAACAAAATATCTTGAACTTTTTTGATAATGCTTATTGTAAGTAGTGTTTTGTTTTAAAAGTGAATATTTCAACTGGTATTTAATTGTTTAAATATCTAAGCCAGGTTTATAGTTTAATAGTTTATAAAAATTTTACAGTTTCTTCTTTACTAAAAGTTTTATTTAATTTTTAGTTTATTGTTTTAAGTCTTTTGATATAGATATAAATAGCTTCCAGTTTTTAAAGTGTTACCAAAGTAATTAATAATTTTGTATATGCTAGTATTTCTTGTTGTGTTTTATAAAAACAATTCATCACTCAAAACTGTCGTGTCTGATTATAGAAAGTAGTCTCAGTTAGAATTTAGTATTTGTAAGATATTAATTAAATAAGGTAGGATTTAATTATGATGGGTAGTACTAATAAGTTAAGTGTACCACAATCAGTCCACAACTTTACTACCAAATTGTCAACCTTTGCTAGCTGTTCTACTGATTATTAGATTAAAGTAATTTTTTCATTTTTTAAAAACCTCATTTTGACTCAGGCTTGTTTATACTCACTCTAGTTAGTTTTATTGACTTAAACAGTGGCAACCCTGCTAGTTTCAAAGTTATTGGGAATTTTAGAAAATCTTGGACTGCCTCAGCCTAGTTTAGTTTTTTATAAAAACTTAGGCTAGTTTTCTTTCAAATTTTGAATGAGTTTAAGCTGATCCAGTTTTTAATATTTGGTAATTTTCTAGTGTATTTTGTTCAAGAACTAGATTTCAGATTTTTAATTGTAAATAACACCTAAATTTGTAAACCTTGTGGCTAGCTGTTCTACTTATTATTAGATTAAATTTCTTTTTTTTTCAGTTTTTGAAAACCTCATTCTGACTCAGGCTAGTTTATACTAGTGATGTACCGGACTCACTATCCGGGTCCGGCCGAATATTGCCATTTTTGTCTGATATCCGGATCCGGCCGGATTCTAATTTGAAAAAAAAAGTCCGGATCCGGTTCCGGCCGGATTCAAATTTGAAAAAAAAGTCCGGGCCCGGTTCCGGCCGGATTCTAACTTGAAAAAAAAGTCCGGATCCGGGTCCGGTACATCACTAATTTTAACATAAAATCAGTTAATCAATAACTAAATTATCTTTAATTACGTAATATATTCAAGGTAATAAAAACCCACGATTCTTAAGAATTACATTTTGACTATCAACTTTATACACAAAAAACTTACATTGTAACATTAGTGTATCTTATATCAGTATCTGTTCAAATTGGCTATTTATATATAATATTTATTAACCAGTTACAAAATTTTAAAACTTGTTAGTTACTCAATAAATCATGCATAATTTTTCTATGTACAATAAGCCAACATTACCGCAACAAACCTGTATCCTGGCTTCAGCAGCCGAAGGTTTAGCTTGAACTTGTTGGGTGGCTGAACTACTCGCGCTCACATCTTTTCTAGTGATTTCTTCTGTTGAGCAGCTCTCCTTTCCATCTGATCTTGTTTTATCTGTTGTCTAACCTTCTCTTTCGCCAGTTTGTCTGCTTGCTTCTCACGCTTCCTTTGTTCAACTTGTTTCTGCATCTCTCGCATCTTCAAGCTGTTTGTTTGTATATTAATCCATTTAGAAATTTTACAAGTCACAATTTATATCATAAGAATATTTTTTATATTTAAAAAATTTCAAACAAAAATTAGAAATGTTACGCCCAGCAGCACTTAACAAACCCAATAAAAACTTGAACATATAATATCAAGTTAGGATTTAATGCTCTGTAGACGAGAGTATAACTTTGTAAGAAGGAGAAAAAACAAAGTTATACAGTTGATTAATTTCGGACAGTACAAGAAAGCACTAAAGCATAAACATAGCAATTAAGCTATTTAGTCAGTACTTGCAGACTGTGTCCATTTAAAATAATTAAAAAACAATAATAAATATAAAATTTATCTTATACTTACTTATAATTCTACAGGATATGGAATTTGGTGATTTTAAAAGTTCATGGTTTGTAACGGTGCTGCGAGGGTCAGTTCTGTTAAAATATTGTAACATTAATATTTTATGTTAAAAAAAAATTATGTAAAAATAACTATTTACAATTATTCATATATGATGTAGTTTATCTCAAAAGCTAGTTTAAAACATTGATAGCTTTTTGACAAAAAAAAAACTTTTAGAGCACTATTAGTCAGTCCTGTTGAAGTTAAATGGTTTTATTAAAGTAAATAATTACTTTTATGAAGAATTTTATAATTAACAATTATTTTTTAACAACAAAACACATTTGTCAGCACTTTTTAGCTATAACTTTATTCGTTATTTAAACTGAGTAATTTAATGATGGCTTAAACTCAAAATTAAAGTTAATAATTTTCTTCTCAAAAAAAGAGTTAAGAATTGAATCACAACTTTCCCACCATTACTAGTCACTTAAAGAAATATTTAAAACTTAACATAAACCAAACAAACCGAGATCTTTGAGTTGTTTTTCATAATCTTCCTCCACAAATGTCTTGCTGGGATACACAGAACGGAACCCGTACTGGAGAGTCGGATCATGATTGTCTTTTCTGTTCATCATTACAAACAATCTCACAGCTGAAAGTTGTTCTGTTGATTTGAAAGTTTGAACCAGCCTCGAACCGTCTGGACACGTTATCTGTTTTGATTCAAGTTTTACTGAATTAATCTATTTATCTTGTACTATTTAATTTTCAAGTAATTATTCGATATTACTATAATGCAGAAATGTTACGCCCAGCAGCATTTAATAAATCCAATAAAAACTTGAACATATAATATCAAGTTAGGATTTAATGCTCTGTAGACGGAAGTATAACTTTGCCATGCACGAAACAAAGTTACCAGTTTATTAATTTTAGACAATCACGTTTAGCACAAAAGCATATGCGTAGCTGTAGCTACTTGCTTGCACTAGGGTACCATGTCCGTACTAAAAAAAAATACTAAGACTGTATAGAATTTCTAAATTAACAATATCTTTATTGTTTATATAAAGTTGTAGAACTTTAATATCGTTTAACATGATTAAATAATATAACGTTAGCTATTTCAAATATCAGACAAACTTAACTTACATCTTAAAATTACATATAATTTACTTAAAAATGTTCAGACTTAGTTTCAAATAGATTTTTAAATTAAGCAGGGTTGCCACTGATCAAGCTGAGAAAAATTTCCTGACTTTTTCAACACTTATTATTAAAATTTTCCTGACTTTTCTAAATCAAACACTTAATTTAAACTTCTAATAAAATACATAATCTACATTTGAAACTATAAACAGATTTCAAACTAGTTTAAGTACAGGTTAAGGCCATAGGGGGGGGTAGGCCATGTTTTTTACAAGTTGATCTTATTTTATAGAGTTTTTACTAAGCTTCAAGTTGCTTTCTACCGTTTTTAAAAATTCGAATTAGTTTTTGAGATATGACCGGCCAAAGTCGGGCCGCATAACAGGTTCCTTATGGGGAAGGAAAAACTAAAACGGCAAAAAAAGACTAATGCATTCAAAATCTATCTCCTCCTTCATTTTTTAAGCAATCTTCTTCAAACTTTCACAGTCTATTCTTTATACAATAACAAAAAAACTTTATTTGTAACTTTAAAAAATTTCAAGTAAAAATACCTTTTTTTTGAAAAAAAAAATTTTTTTTTGATAAAAAATCACTTTTTTTTTTTAATTTTTGTCATAAAATTTTTATTTTTTAAAATTATTAAAATTCACAAATAACGTTTTTTTCTCATAATGTAAGGAACATTTCATGAAAATTTGAAGAAGATTGCTTGAAAAATGAAGGAGAAGATAGATTTTAAAGCCCGTTTTTAAAAACTCGAGAAAAATGGCTTTAAAGTTTTGGTAAACTTTATTTTTTTATATAAATATTTTTATATAACCGGTCATAAAAAAAAAGTTACTTAATATTTTTAAAATCTAAAAAAAGCATCTGAAAGATTATGAAATTTACTATAATATAAGTCTATATGTTATTTTTGGTCAAAAAATGGCTTCTACCCCCCCTATGGCCTTAAAACAACAGTTTTTTTTTTGCTGTATTCAATTATAAAACTTTCATTACATCACTTGAACCATCTGTGTACTTACAATAAATAGCGCTACCAGAATACTTGTATTATTACCTTATAAACACAGCTTGTCTGAAAAAAGACACTATTTTTTAACATTTCCCAAAATAAATGTATCTAAATAAAGGAAACGAAATATAAGAAACTTTTACAATTAAAACATTAAAACAAAAACGAACTTTTACAATTAAAATCATAAAGAATTAAGAACTTAATCAAACACCGTTTTTTTATCAAAATTTTTTCATCTAATGAAGATATGGTTTCCTTCATCTGATCTACATCCCGCTACATTTTCTTGGCAGTTAAAACCATTTGCCTCATTTTATTTAAATCATTCTCATCTGCTGCCCCTACAGATCTTTATAAAAGAATTTTTTTTTCTAAATTTAGCCACAATTTGTGGGCTTCATTCTTTTTTTTTGCACTCATTTATTTTTACCTCCAGTTTTGCTGCCTCAATTATTTAAATATACTTTTGTGTATATATCACAGTTTCACTATGGTAGTGTCCTTGCTACAGATCATCAATACTAAAAAGCTTACAAAAAGCTCAAGTAGGGTAGTTGTTCAATATGTTAATAGAAAAATTTTAAGTTTTATAAAGGATATTTTATTACTTTATACAAGATGAAGGCATTGGAATTCAAATAATTTTGTAAATTTCTAGAAATTTTTTACAATTTTAGTTGGCTTTTTAAATATTAAACTAATTTTTCACCATTTTAAGGCTTTGGAAAATAAAGAACTTTATAAGTTCAAACTAATAAAATATTTTTTTTGTCAAATTTCCTGACGTTTTGCAATTTTTTTAGTTTTTCCTGATTTTTCCTGACCTTGTAGCAACCCTGATTAAGTTTGTTAGTTTGAGGCTGAATAAACGCTGTTTGTTAAAAGATCAAAATCTTTAGTTTGAAATCTACGTAGTTATTATTATAACTTTATCAATAATTGATATCAGATTATTCCGATTGACATCTTATATGTTTCAAATTAATATCAATATAGTCTTTCATATATTACATAATCCTTTAGTATCAAAATACGTAATCCTGTTATAACTTAAGAACCTAATCTATCGGTTTGAAAAAAGTTTATGCATAACAGCTGAAATAATTATAAACATTAAATCAATTAAATTTTTGTATGAAATTTCTTAAGCTAAATCATTCATAGTTGCATTGTAACACTATTCCAAGTTTCACTAGAATATCGTTTTGTTTTTAAGAGAAAATTAAAAGTTTATTGCAATTACTATTCTTGCCCGGGCAAGTCTTATGTAACAAAAGGGAGATAGAGAATAAAGAGAATGAGAGCGTATTTCTCTTTTATGACGAATTATCAAAACTGACTGATGAAATGTTTTTATATAATATTTGGGTCAAAAGCTGATAGGCCAGACTGAGTTGTGTATTGAAACAGGAGCTGCAGAGACTGTTTACAAGAAAGACACTTGAATATTGGTATTGAGTTGTTTTATAAAGTTTTAGTATATATATATTTATAATATATATTGTTAGATTTTAAGATTGTTATTTAAAGAAGTTTGTAACTTTCTTACTGTACATTTTTATAGCTTTTATGATTTTCAACAAGTGATTTATTAAAAGCATTTTTCACTTAAGTGACATACTTTTATAGTTCTTATAATTTTAACAATTGATTTTGTATTCATTGAAGTTCGTTTAATAGAAAAACCCACTCAATTGTTGTGCCTGGTTATTTATAGTAGTATTGATATCTAGTAATACTAAGTCTATAGTAAAGTGTTATTTCTGTCAAATTCCAATAGTAAAGTCACACTCAGATAATAAAAACAAAAATTATACACATAAACCCGGTATCAGTACCACCAAAATATTTACTAGTTTTGATAAAAATAATCATTTAATAATCATTAGCTACTACCACAATATATAAGACCTATTTATTCAATAAGCCTACTTTAAGTAAAACAAACTATATTACAACACACCATGCTTCAGCAGCCGATGATTAAGGTTGTACTTGCTGTGTACTACTGCTAGATGATATTTTATTAACTCTAGATTATCTTATATACAGATATAGTGATACAGTTATAGCAACATAATAATAATGTTGTAATTAGTAGCATAGTTATGTTTTCTCCAACAAACCTGTATCCTGGCTTCAGCAGCCGAAGGTTTAGCTTGAACTTGTTGGGTGGCTGAACTACTCGCGCTCACATCTTTTCTAGTGATTTCTTCTGCTGAGCTGCTTTCCTCTCCTCCTGATCTTGTTTTATCTGTTGTCTAACTTTCTCTCTCGCCAGTTTGTCTGCTTGTTTCTCACGCTTCCTTTGTTCAACTTGTTTCTGCATCTCTCCAAGCTATTTTTTGTTATTTTGTTGAAAAATTAAAGTTTAAAGATAAGTTACCTGATTGTTTTTTATGAAACTTGTTTGACAATTCTTTATTTTTGTATCTGGTATATTAAATCTAATATTTGTAAAATTGTGTGATAATTTATTTCGTTTAGTATTTTGCTTAAAACTAAAAACACTTAACAAATATGTGTCTCAAAGTAAATCATAGTCAGTTATTTTAATTTTTATATATAAATGCAGAAATGTTACGCCCAGCAGCATTTAACAAATCCAATAAAAACTTGAAATAATATTAAGTTAGGATTTAATGCTCTGTTAGCGAAGTTTAACTTTGTAGAAAGGCGGAAAAACAAAGTTATACAGTTGATTAATTTTGGACAGTATGGGAAAGCACATAAGCATAAACATAACAATTAAGCTATTTACTCAGTACTTGCCAACGACTGTCCATTTGAAATAATTATAAATTTACCAATACACACATTTTTCTAGTTAATAATAGCTTTAATTTAATTAATTTTTTCTCATTTTAGTTGGCAGAATTTAAAATGGTTCAAAAAATTTAATAGAAAAATGTATTTGGATAAGTTATATAATTAATGTAAACTGAATTTTATGATATATTATTATTACATTAGCTTTCTTATAGTTTAAAACATTTATATATCTTTTTTAACTACATGATCTTACTTTTCTTTCGTATGAATATTTATACAACATTTTAACTTAATACTAAATGAACAAAATAACTAAATGGTGTTCTAAGTGGATTCATTACATTAATTTTAAACAGAAACAAACTCTTCTCTCGTTCTTTGTTTTCCTAACTCTCTGACCGTCTTTCTTTCTCCCACCTTTTTATTCAATCTTTCCTGCAATCTGTACAAGTTTATTTTAATGTGCTTAAAATTTTTCAGCTATTTATCAACGACCAATTAGTACAATCAGATTATAAAAAATATTTAACTTCCCATAAAAATAATTTGTGCTTAGCTAAGAGATAGTAGATAGAATATTTTGTTTAACAGCTAGGATGTGAATTTATCAAAATTAAATCTTAAATGGTTGATAATTTCACAAAACTTATTAGCTATTGATATAATAATAGTTATAAGATGTTTTCACTCGTTAAATCACCAGAACACTATTTAATCTTCTACAATAGAGAATATACACTTAATACAACTTAACTTTTAAAATAATCAAATATTTTAGAAACTTTTAAGCTCTTTTTTTTTCTTTTTTGGATTGTTTACTTTGTTCAGAAGGAGCTGTTTTTTTATTTTTTCTATGAAATTTATTTATAAGTTTTGATAAAGCTAAAATTTATTTAACTATGGTTCTTGATAATTATTTATTTTTTATCTAGAGTATCAGTGATTAAATTTGAACTATTTATTAATTAAAACATTTTGAACATGTAGACTGTAGGTAGACTAAAATTTACATCATTCAAACATAACTCATATAAAAATTTTTTTTATTTAGAATTTTTATTATTCCATTTAACTTTAATAAAAAATGACAAGATTATTTTCGAACATGTACTAAAAAAAACTTGAGAAGATTAATGATCAAATATTCAACAGGTTTGAGGTTTTCAGTCATTCGATATAAATGTTAATATATAAATGTCACATTACCTGTAGCAGTTGTGACACGACCGCTAACAGAAGGGGCATCTTGATTTGTGAGAATGAAATTTGTCATGGCTTCCAATCCCCATTTACCTTGTGCTTCCCAAGCTGCATTACTGTGAATTTAATAAAAATTAATACTTTATACTGCATTACTGTAAATTAAATAATCCGCTTATCAAAAAGTGGAAGGAATTGATGTATTTAACATATAACTTATATACTAAAAATTACTAAAATTATTTAGCTTACAAATGAGGAAAAAAATAAATATTTGGGGCAGTACTTAGTTGTTTAAGTAGGTAGTTGTGTGAGTAGTTCTATTTTTGGAGCTAAAATAAAATATAAATTTGTTTGATGAAATTAAATAATTTACATATCAAACTATTTACTTCACTTATATATGAAATAAAGGACTTTCAAAAAATCAAATTTTTATATGACAGCACACAAATTTTGAGATACAATTAAATTTTTTTATAATATATTAAAGTAAATTTTTAACTACTAATATTATAGTAATTACTCAAAGTGTGATATTGCATTAAAATAACTTCTTATAATTAATACTATAACAAAATATATTCCACACCTATGGTAAAGCTTAGCATTCAACGAACACACAAATTTATTGTTCTGAATACAGAAGTGTACTATATTAAAAGCATATAAATGATTAATGTTAGGCTGTAATGATTATGTTAACAGTTGGTAACTAGCACTTGCAGATGTCCCCTTGAATTTAAGAATACATTGAAATTCTATCAGGTTGCCAAGAAGTTGTCAGTAACTGACAGATTCTGAAACTTGTATTTTGATAATGGCTTAAAGCTTTAATTTAGAGACAATCCCAAGCTAGTGGTTAACTAATGTTTTTCAAATATTGTATATTGACTTACTATTTACTGAGTGCTTAATATATAAGTTATATTGCTGTTTAACTTCATTCTAGTATGTGATTATGAAAATTGAAATGTGTATTTACAATTGAAAAGAACAAAATAACAATTGATCCAATTATGACATGAATTAAAGAAGCTTAACACTATAAGTGTTCGTTTAAACTTAACTTATGGAACAATCTATAAGGTCAACTACAAGTTTAAACTAGGAACCATTCAACTACTAAATACAGCAAAAAGCTGCCTACTTAAGTTAATGGCTAACTGCGTACAGCAACAACTAAAAAGCCTAGATTTAACTATTCAAATACTAATATACATAAATATTACAAGAAACAAGTAAAAAAAGAGAATAGCTATTTTAAGCTCTCTACCACTAAAAGCTGTACAAAAAGATTAAGACAAAAATATTTACTTGGCTTTGTACCATTTATATCTATATATACATAAAATGTTTAGAACATAAAAACTAACTAGTTAAGCTTAACTACATTCATTACTCAATAATGTTCACGATGCTCTATATTCTATTATTTTCTTTTAATAACATTCTTTTTATATTTTGATTACAAATTATTCAATTTTAATTTTAATCAGAAGTTGTAAGCAATAAATACCTACATATAAAATAGTACTAGATATTATATTATATTAGCTTTATACCCATACTCTAGTATAAATTTTCTTATTTATCTTAAGATCACATAAAAAAAAAATTATAGAAAATTTAAATCACTTTTCAAATTTTAGATATAAGTCCAGGTGTCCACGTTGTTGATCCACAGCCACGTCCAAATCCTCCACGGAAGTCAAATTGCTGGGTTTGACCTGCACCAGCATCAGCCTTCTTGTCTCCTCCCCTGTACGCATCACGGTCCTGTTTCTGATCTTGTTTGGGTGGCCAGTGATATTCTGCTGCAACTTAAAGGTGGCGATCTAGATAGGGAGGTGGTAACAGAGATACTAGATACCCTCATTGGTCAGGGTGTAGTGGTGGCCAGGATACATTTTTCATTTAGGTTCCTTTGCAGACGAAGGACTTGCAAACGAAGTTCATGACGTGCAGGTTGGGTCAGTTTCTGCGCGTTTTGGTGAGTATGGGTCCTCCTTGCATGCTTCGTCCTTGATGAGGTTTTTAAAAATCAGATTTTTATTGCGTTTTGGCATAAGAATGGTTACAGTTGTCTGAAATATAGAAACGTTTAGTGTGATATTGATAATGTAACATGCATTTTGTATATAATTACATATAGCTATAAAGTTATCTTGTATTTGAATTGTTGAAAAAGTTAACTAATAATAATTAATAATTGATTTAATACAACAAATTAATTCTAAACAAATTTACTTACATTTCTTTTAATTACAATATGTTGAAGTTGATTTACATATATTTTAATTAACATAAACTATATTATTATATTTAGAGAAATTTAAATCACGGCCTACATTAATTGACAAAAAAACGTTTAAATGAAGTCAGTATATTTTAATTTGTAAACAACTTAACTGTGAACATATTTTCAACAAAATGGTAATAATATAAAAATTCTTTCGAACTAGTTCTATTTTTAGTTACTTGAACTACTAAAACCAATTTAAAGATTTTGTTTTGTTGTGAGGAATGACATTTGTAAAATACTGCTTTCAACATTTCAACAATGATTGTTGACTTCGAGCAACAAATGCTATCAAAATTACAAAAAATTTCCAAACATATTCAAGAAATTATTCATTGGAGCTTTAAAGATGGAAGTGAAGAATAGCAAGTACAGATCAGTCTTAAGGGTCCCAAATTGTTTTTTACTTGAAGAAACAAAAGAACTAGCTCTGAACCTAATGACCGCTGAACCAGAAAGTTATAATTGATTTGTTAAATAAAACATAATTATTATTAATCATAACATGCTGCAGGTCAGCTAAATTAAAGTCAATTTAATTCAACACAATTATGTCAGACAGGTAGTATTATTTTTAAATTTAAGCAATATTCTGATACATAGCAAAAATGTCAGTTTAGAAACAATTTTTATTTGTTTACAACTGGAATACATCAAGGATAAAAACTTTGAGCAAAATTTTTAATCAGCAATAATACAAACTATTGTTTCAAAAAAATTATTAGGAAACGTAAATATAAAGTAAAATTGTTTGAACGTATCTAGCAAAAATCTATCTAGTAAAAATATTTACAAATTATGATTTAAATCAATTTCTTAAGTCAGAATGAGTATATAAAAATATTTCTCTTAAACCGTAGAATTGTAAGAGAGTTTTAAAAGTACAACATTAAAAGTAGCATACATTACATAAATTTAACTGTATATTATAGTTTCAAGGAAAAATGAAGGTTAAGTTTACTACTTAAGAATTTAATATGTTCCAAAAAATATACATGTAATTTATATATTTGTATTGTTTATATATTTATTATACAATTCAAAAAAAAGGTTCAAGTACTTAATTTGGTTATAGTTGTCAGTGAAACTTAAATAAGTTTATTGATATTATGTTGTCACTAGTGATGTACCGGACTCACTATCCGGGTCCGGGTCCGGCCGGATATTGCCATTTTTGTCTGATATCCGGATCCGGCCGGACTCTAATTTGAATAAAAATTCCGGATCCGGTTCCGGCCGGATTCTAATTTAAAAAAAAAGTCCGGGTCCGGTTCCGGCCGGATTCTAATTTGAAAATAAAGTCCGGATCCGGTTCCGGCCGGATCCTAACAGAGATCCGGCCGGACCCGGATCTAGTTAGTAAAAAAGAGCATACTGAAAAGTATTTAAAAAAAAAAATCCTGTGAAAATTAATAAGATTCATTTTCGTCAGTTAAAATTAAACACCTACCGTGATTGGCTCATTTTGTACACGTGACTAATTTACATTTGTTTACATTTAAACTATAAATACTCATTTCATGAAATGCAACTCTTTACATATGTTGTAAAATTGAAACCTTTGGAATGAATACTTGCATTATTTATTGTTCAAAGTCGAGCATAGAGAATATTTAGAGTTAATACGGTTGAATGTACGAGCCAATGAGAATCATATGACGAAATGTTTCAAACTAAATATTGATGCAACAAAACATCAGAACATGACAGGCAGTTTATATGTAAGCAGTTAGTTAGTTTGGTGTGTAGCTTGAAGCAACAAAATATCTTGAACGTTTTTGTGAATGCTTATTGTAAGTAGTGTTTTGTCTTAAAAGTGAATATTTCAACAGGTTTTTAATTGTTTAAATATTTAAGCCAGGTTTATAGTAAAATAGTTAATTAAAAATTTTACAGTTTCTTGTTTACTAAAAGTTTTATTTAATTTTTAGTTTTTTGTTTTAAGTCTTTTGATATAGATTAAAATAGCTTCCAGTTTTTAAAGTGTTACCAAAGTAATTAATAATTTTGTATATGCTAGTATTTCTTGTTGTGTTTTATATAAAAGGTTTATCACTCAAAACTGTCGTGTCTGATTATAGAAAGTAGTCTCAGTTATAATTTAGTATTTGTTAGATTTTAATTAAATAAGGTAGGATTTAATTATGATGGGTAGTACTAATAAGTTAAGTGTACCACAATCAGTCCACAACTTTACTACCAAATTGTCAACCTTTGCTAGCTGTTCTACTGATTATTAGATTAAAGTAATTTTTCAGTTTTTAAAATCCTCATTCTGACTCAGGCTTGTTTATACTCACTCTAGCTAGTTTTATTGACTTAAACAGTGGCAACCCTGCTAGTTTGAAAATTTTTGGGAATTTTTTAAAATCTTTGACTGCCTCAGGCTAGTTTAGTTTTTTTATAAAAACTCAGGCTAGTTTTCTTTTAGATTTTAAATGAGTTTGAGCTGATCCAGTTTCAATATTTTGTAATTTTCTAGTGTATTTTGTTCATGAACTTGATTTTAGATTTTTTATTGTAAATAACATCTAAATTTGTAAACCTTGTGGCTAGCTGTTCTACTTATTATTAGATTAAAGTTCTTTTTTCCAGTTTTCAAAAACCTCATTCTGACTCAGGCTAGTTTATTTTAGTAATGTACCGGACTCACTATCCGGGTCCGGCCGGATATTGCCATTTTTGTCTGATATCCGGATCCGGCCGGATTCTAATTTGAAAAAAAGTTCGGATCCGGTTCCGGCCGGACTCTAATTTGAAAAAAAAGTCCGGGTCCGGTTCCAGCCGGATTCTAATTTGAAAAAAAAAGTCCGGGTCCGGTTCCGGCCGGATTATAGTTTGAAAAAAAAGCCCGGATCCGGGTCCGGCCGGACCCGAAATTGTGGGTCCGGTACATCACTAGTTGTCACAACCAAAAGTAATTAATTTTATCAACGTCTAAAAAACATGTTGTTATCCAGTTTGAAATACATTGCATCGTATTACTTTCAACAATTTTAGTTACAAAATGAAATCATTATTTAGTAACAAATAGACAACATAATACTTTTTTGCTTACTTTGTAACACTTATAAGCTAATGTTTATATTAAGCATAACATTAATTAAAATTTTCTTTAAGCATAATAAAAAGCAACAGACTTTTAATTTATGGTTTAATTTAACTTTATGGTGTCCCTAAAACCCTCCTATTCTGACATTTTTTTTAATTTATTTTTGGACCCGACTTCCCACAGACGGTCAGAAACCGAATCACACATGTACTTAATAATTATTTAAGTTTGATAAACTAGATAGAAATATTAGAGTGAAGTACAACAAAATGAATGAGCTGCAACGCTCAAACACCCCATTATACTTGGTTATACTAAAGTGATTTTAATTACTTTAGATTAACTTTGTTATATTTAATAGCTGTAACCTGGATTCGAACCAAAAACTACAAGAGAACTTTAAACTTTAAACCACAAACTGTTTGCGAGCTGCTAATTGACTAAATATGTTAAATTTTATTTTTTTAACAAAATCTGCCATATATGATAATCGAACTCTTGTTCTATCAATCATTATCACTTAGTTGCTTAAACTAATTGTTACTTTTTAGATTTAAAAAATGTTCAATGAATTTCTAGTAGTTTATATTTAGGTTATAAATGTTACATAGTGATACAGAAAGCATTCTATTAACTAACAAATATTGATCTAAGTTTATTATCAAAACTTAATTATGATGCAATAAATTATTAACTGGATTGTTTAAAACTGTTGTAAATACTTTATTTTGTTGTGACATTTTTATTTTAGTTCAAACAATTTCAGAATTTTAATATTATATTTTACAGTAATCACAATAATTTTGAAATGTAATGGATTATAGCAACTTAATGGGCTAAGCAATGAAATATATCCTTAAACCACAAAATCAATTTTAAATAATTATAAATAATAATTAGAGGGAAAAACTAAGATGATTACTGATTAGAAACCAAAAGAAATTTACTTATTCTTTCAAGGATTATATATTGTCAATTTTCAGACTATATTATTTTGACTAATTTACAAAATCGCATTGAATTACTAAACTCTGTTTAACTGTTTTCAATTGGAGTACTAAATAACAAATATTTTAAATAACAAATGTTGTCATCTACAATTACTTATTTAACCATAAAGATGATAATTTAAACTAATAATATGAATTTATCTGTTAAGGATATAAATAATATAAATTTAAATGGTTGGGGGATACAATAGATTTATACCAGATATAATACTAATTCGGAATTGTTCAACAGAAGTAACCAAAAGAAACCTTCGAAGTATAAACAACCCAGAGTTCAAGTGCTGCTAACTCAACTGACATGTTGTCACTGACTCTTATTATCATTAATTAACATGAGAGATATTTAAATAATATATATATATATATATATAAGTTATGTAGGATATATTTTACAACAAGCTGTCTTAATTTTTAAGGGTTTTAAACTTACGCACTAAGATACTTATATCAATAAGGACAACTTAGCTGCAATCGAAGAAAACTTTGGTGAAACTTTTGCTTGGACAACAAATGCTGTTTTCTGGTGGTTTTCACCTTCTTTTCAAATATTCAGGGGCCACATCTATGTATGGCCTGGACAACAAATGCTGTTTTCTGGTGGTTTTCACCTTCTTTTTGGATTTTCAGGGATCACATCTATGAAAAATATATAATTTGTTTTATTTTCAACATGATAATAAAGTAACATTGATTTTATTACAGCAGTACCACAATAAAACAAAATTAATTAACTTCATAATTGATAATTAGCTTCAGTATTTCAAAGAAAATATATTCAAACATCACAGTTTCTACAAAGTCTATTAAAAAATATATTTTGGTAGTACTAAAACCTGTACATTTGTTTATCTAGGAATTTATTAGAAATAGATACAAGTTGTTTTGTTAAAAACTAAATCTATTCTTAATATCTTGTTTGAAGTTGTTAAAATTCTCCTATAGGCTTTAAAATAAAATGAATTGTTTTAAGGTAGTAGAAATTGGACAACTTCGAATATTGTTATCTACATGATATAAATTTATTTTAAAAAACATATATAGAAACTGTATAAACTCTTAAAAAAACAAAAAAAACAGATACAGAGATCTATTGTTTATAATATAACCATTCTCAACTTTTTGGTACACTGAGATCAGTTTTGTCCTTATTAGGACTCATCAGTCAGTCACAACCAAAAACTTGTTGTCTTCAACGACACAAACGATTTATCATGCTTTCACTGATGAGTCTTAATCAGGACGAAACCGGTCTCAGCCTACCGGAAGCTTGTGGTCTGATGATTTGATTTTATAATCAACCCTTTTGTTAAACTTGAGCTTGTCTCATGGTATACAAAAGTCCAGGCTTCTGCTCTGCAGATTTAAGCCTATGTTTTTGTTGATCTTTTGAAGTTAGACTAAGTTTTACTCTTTGGGCTAAAAAATATGCCTGAGTGACAAAAAATAGTCTGAGTTAAATAAATTTATGCTGAGTTAGCTTAAGTTTATAAAAAAGTTTTAAATTAACAATAGTAGCTTAAAACTAGGAAAAAATACTGTTTATCAAGCTTTAGTACTTATGAAGACCTAAATTATACTCAAACTTAACAAAAATATGTTTATAAGAAAAAAAAATATTAAAGTTAACTAAAACTAGCCAGAGGCTTTAATAAATCACACAATTAAAAACATCAAATAAGCTTAAGTTTTTATCTAACTTGATTGGCTTGAGTGTGTGACAACACTAAGCTAAAAAATATATCTTCTTTCCTGGCTTATACTATTAATATATAATAGGTTGCTTATTTTAAGAATTTAAGGTCTTCTAAAAAAATTGGTTTAATCAATATTATGTGATAGGTAATTAATGTATAGACTGAGATAGTTAAAATTGATCTGTTGAAAACTGAGAACTGAAATGTTAAGAAAAAGTCTAGTCCGCCTCTCATTTTGTCATCTCATTTTGTCATCTCATTTTGTCATCTCATTTTGTCACCTCATTTTGTCAAATTGAATCTGAGCTATCAGATACATTTAACCAGTTAAAAAAATCAAAGTTTCTTCTGAGATATAAGCAATAAAAGTTTGTAAAGGTTTCTTGTAGAAGAAGCAAACTCAAAAGAAAAAAAAAACAATTTCATTAAAAATCTATCTTCTCCTTTATTTTTTGACAAATTTTCTTAAAACTTTTACAGTAAGTCTATTATAAATACATAAGTCATCAATCAATGCAGAATTTTTCTTAATTTTAATGAAAATTTGTAATAAAAACTTATTTTTTTGGCTTTTTTTATCTCAATTTTTTTTCAAAATTTTGAAATTCCTCCAACATTTCCAAAAATTGGCACAAAAATGAAGAAGAATATAGATTTTCGGAACTTTAAATTTCTGGGAAATATGAAGATGAAAACTTTTTGTCCATACACTTGTATTGGAAATTTTTTACTATAACATCTCAAAAACTAATTAAAACTTTTTTATTCTATAAAAACTGGCTTGTAGTTTATATTTTTAGCTTCCAAATAGGAGTCAATCTTAATTTTTATGAAAAAAAAATGTTTGAATTCCCTCTATACCATTTAAGAGAAATTAAATATAGTAGTTACTAACTAATTTTGTTAAATACAGCATTTTACAGTGATTTTTTCTTTTTACATAGATTTAAGTTTTACTTGTTAGGAAGACGATATACCTGAATACTGTTTAACATGTTGTAATTACTCCTTTTAGTTTTAAATCGTTTAAAATATTTAAATACTTTTTTTTTTGAACTTTTACAACTAAAGGGTTTACTTTATTGTGAAATTCTTCAAAGTTTTCTGAGTTTATTTAAGAGTTTTTTATAAAACAACTCAAAACTAAATTTTTAAATTTCAAAATATACAAAAAATATAAAATAAACAAGGTTTAAAATCATCTTAAGTAGTTTAACAACAATGATATAATACTGAAAATCTACTTAAAATGTGTTTTTTGATAGAAAAATTTTAAATTATAGAATAAAAAATTATGTTGTTATGAAATTTTTTTTACATATCATTCAAATACAATAATTCATAAGTAGAAATAATTTAAATGTCCAGGATTTTCAGTAATTTTGTCCAAAATTTCAGGTTTTTTCAAGTTTTCACAAATTCTAGATTTTTTGGCTACCCTGATATAAATTAAATTTTTGCTTTCTTAAATTAGTATTTAAACTTACATTTAAACTTTAAATGATCTGCTAACTTTCAGTTGTAATTTTATTACATGACAGCTAAAATTGTTATTAGCTTTTTGATGAGGCAGTGGTTATACATTACATTCCAAAGTTTGTCCAATGAAAACCTACTAGTTGCTTGATCTAGTTTAAACTCTGAACTGAGAGCTGCCAAACAAAATTAATTTATGAACAGAATTTTAATCAATTCAACAAAATGGAGTTTTTATAAAGTTCTTATTAGAATGAAACTTTCTAAAATAAAATTTCTAATTTTTTCAATTACACCAAAAGTGAAGGGTTTTCCATATTTAGTTCAAAAGTTCTTTTCGAATATAATTTGTAGCAGTTAATGATACTTTTCAAACATAGTGAAAGTTTTGTTAAAATATTTATAAAAAGTTTCAAACATTAAAACTGCTTTTTTAAATATGTAAAAATAAATGATAATACACGCAGGACTCAGGGGTTCAAAGCCTTAACCGTATAAAGAGTTATTAAAAACTACTAAGACCAGCAAAAAGATATAGTAAATTAATAATTTTTGATTTAAGGAGTATGTTTATACATTAGTATATGTTTACTTACACACTGTATTTTAATTTAAGAGAGAAAGTTGTATTAACTTAACCTGATAACCGAAAGGTTCTTTATGCACCAAAATATTACGAGCGACTTTTTGTTTACCTTTTTGTCGCTCACCAACTATAATACAAAAACTTAATCTGTAGAAAGTTATGTAAACTAAGTTCTAAGCAAATGTTGTGTTAAATTTTTAACTACTTTTTAATAAAAGAAGCTTTTACTAGAAGTTATTATAAAACTTTTTAAGAAATCTTTAAATTATATAGAACTAAATATCAGAAATACTTTATTTTGTTCCTTATAGCTTCAATTAAAAAATTTATTTCCGAATATTTAATATGTTATAGAAATAAGCTATTTTCCAATTCAGATTTACCTAAAAACACATCTAACTTCTTTAGATTTCGATGTCGATATATGCATCAATTCATCAATTGATACAGTAAATTTTAGTTCTCAAGTTAATTAAAAAATATATTTTTTTAATTAAAGATAATTTTTTTAAAGCTTTTTATTTAGCTTTTTATTTATTGGTAAAGTTATATTGTGTAATTGATTTATAAAAAAAAATATTTTGCCGATAAAGCTTTATTGTTCTCTTAAAATATTTATATTGTTCTGTGTTAAAAACTTTTAATAAAACAAAAAAATTTAATCTTTAAACAATTATTTAAACTTTGTTTATACAAAAATGCCTAAACTTTTATTTATGTTTTACATATTTTTACTAAAAATATTATTAAAAAAAATGTTTTTGGTTATATACAAAATGTATTAGATATTAAACTTTTGTTTAAGCGTTTTCTAATAGAAATATAAACTAGTGTATATGATATTTAACAGGTTGTTTTAATTTTTTTTTTATATGCACAACAAAATAAAAATAATTTAACTTTTTTAAGCTTAATAGCAGAAAGACATTACAAAAATGTTGTAATTATGTTATTAAAATTTTTAGATTTTATTAAAATTATAAGATTTTACAAATTTTAACATGACAGAACTTAGTTCCACTGTGCTTGGTTTTAGACTATTTCCATATAAATGATCTTTGATCATTTGCTGGGATCTTATTGTCATCTCTCCAATATCAGTTAATATTAATTACTTATTTAAGCTAAAGCCCCTGTCAACACTTGCCTGGCCATTGTGAAGCACAAACACAGCCTCAACAACTCTTCTTAAATATTTATACTTGCATAGTTTACCACAACTTTCATATCTCTAAACTGTTTGTTTTTGTTTAACTTTAGTTATGATAAATATACATTTACAACTTAAAAAAAATTACAATGTTAATTCTAAAAATGTTAAGAACTAGCCACAAGGCTAAAAAGTTTCAAAATAAGCAGTTAAAAATAAATAAATTTAAACATTTTTGAACACAAAATTACAACTAGATTAACTAAATATCATTCTAAATCTATAAAAAAATTCTCTGAAATTAAAAAAAAAATCTTAAAACTTACCTGATATTAGAAAAAAATTAAAACTGCCATGAGTTTTGCTGTGTGTGTGGCAACCCTGTCATTGGCCAAATTTCAAAAATAAAATTATTTGTAGTATTAGTTTTTACTGTTTGTAACAGACCCAAAGTATTTAGCATAAGTTCCTATGTAATGTAACTATTTATCTTAAGCCTTTTACTTTCATGGACCACAGTTTAACCTTTTATGGGCTGCATCCTATTTAAAATAAAAACTTTGATTTCTGCTCTTGTAGAAGGGGCAACAGAAAAACATGAATGACAATGATAGTAAATTTAAATTCAAGATAGAAAATAGTTTGGTGCTTGTAGCAAAACATGGTCTCTATGTTTAATATTAGAATTAGTGGGTCAAAAAAAAAATGCTTATTTTTTTAGACAAATTAATTACCTATCATTTTCTATTCTAAAGCAAATAAAGTGTTATAAAGTATAAGTAAATTAAATATATTTAAAGAAGCTCATGTGTTTACAAACCTAATTATATGTCAATTAATGATTAAAAGGTCATACTCCACGCTAGTCCATTGACCATAGCTGTATATATTTACACTTTATTTCTTTTAATATTTATGCTATTTAAGAGCATAAAGTTAATTTTATAGGCAAATTTATTAATTTTTCAAAAAAAAAACAAAACTTTAATGTCAATTATTTTCCTTATCTTAAAAGCTATCCAAAAAATTTTTTTTTTAGAGAACGTACCTCTGTCTTTAATTAAAAAAAAAATTTGGTTTGGGGTTTGAATTATTTCATGGGGTCCCTTAAAAAATAAAAGTTTTTTTTTTTTTTTTTATGGTATTACAACCAAAAGTAACATCATTTTTTTATTTATTTTTTTTCACTTAGTTTGCATGTTATTTAACCTCTTAAATGTTTATTTTATAAGTAATGTTAATATCTTTTATGATTTGGCCTCAATCAAGGACCAGATTTGCTAAAACTTAAAAACATAATATAAAAAAAAAAACAAAGTTAATTAAATTATTTTACTTTAATTAAACTTGTTGTAGTCCACACTACTATTATTTTTTTTTCCTGTTATATTTTCTTTTTTTCCCCTTTATCCTTACAAAATAAGAGGAGAAACAAGCAAAATGATGTATATTACACTATCATTTGCCTTGGCCATTTCCTAGTTTAAAAATTGATAAAAGGAAAAAAAAACTAATAATAGTGTGGATTACAACTAACTTAATTAAAGTAAAATAATTTAATTAACTATTTTTTTTCTTTTATATTATGTTTTTAAGTTTTAGCAAATCCGGTCCTTGATTTGATTAGCGTCTTTTTGGATCACATTTTTCGAGATCACATTTTTGTTGAAAACAATTTTCTAGACAACATTTTTTAAGTTTTCCGTGATTGGCTTACTAAAAGGTTACTAAAGGTTAAAGTTAAATTTATTTTATACTTACAAACAAATATATGATATGTAAGCAAGTTAAAATAAATATTACAATTTTAACGTTAATAGAAAAGTAAACAAAACAAAATTTAGATAATCAGCAAAAGATATTTTATTAAATAAAAATTACAAAAAAAAAAATTAAAAATGAGAATAATAAATAAAAAAAACAAATAAATAAATTAAAATACACCTTCAGAAAAGAAAAAAAAATCAATAGAAAATATTGAAACATAAGTTTTATAAAAACCTGAAAAATATTTTAATAAAATAGTAACAAGTTTAAGAATAGTTATTAAAACCAAAATACTAAATAATAAAAAATTATGTTAATGATATAAAAGTTTAAAACCATTCTTTTATAAGTTTAGGTAATAAACCAATTTATATCAATCTAAAAATTTATTAACAAATAAAAAGAAAATATAATCATATTAAAATTTTATGCCATTTAATTAAAAAACTATATATATCTGCATAAAAAAAAATTATTCGTGTAATGTATAGAAGTTATGTTTAAAACGTAACGTGTATCATTTACTAATCGACCGTTTGAAACTTATCATCAAAAACATTCATTTGGTTGTAATAAACAGTCTAGTACCAGTACAAATCTGACTGACTCATTTCTCAATATAAATAACTGAAACTTTGCAAATATGTAATTTAGGGGTATTTCTTGGTACCGCTATATTTTTATGCACCTAGCTTAAATATTTTTGAAGCAGTGACCGCCTGAAATTTACCTTAAATAAACACAGTCGGTTGACTTAAAAAAGACAACTTAGTACTGCTGGACCTCTAACTCCTTTTTTTGTCAAAAAAAACATATAAAACTTTGCTAATATGTTCTCTTATGTTTTCACTTGGTTAAAATTAATTATCTCATTTCTAACATGTTCGGTTTTGAAAATATGATTTGACCAAATAAATCAGCAAAATTGTTGTAAATTCCGTATAAAAACACGTTCATTTTATTAAAAACAAAACAACGTAGTACCAGTACAAATCTGACTGACTCATTTCTCAATATAAATAACTGAAACTTTGCAAATATGTAATTTAGGGGTATCTCTTGGTACCGCTATATTTTTATGCATCTAGCTTAAATATTTTTGAAGCAGTGACCGCCTGAAATTTACCTTAAATAAACACAGTCGGTTGACTTTAAAAAAGACAACTTAGTACTGCTGGACCTCTAACTCCTTTTTTTGTCAATAAAAACATATAAAACTTTGCTAATATGTTCTCTTATGTTTTCACTTGGTTGAAATTAATTATCTCATTTCTAACATGTTCGGTTTTGAAAATATGATTTGACCAAATAAATCAGCAAAATTGTTGTAAGTTCCGTATAAAAACACGTTCATTTTATTAAAAACAAAACAACGTTGTACCAGTACAAATCTGACTGACTCATTTCTCAATATAAATAACTGAAACTTTGCAAATATGTAATTTAGGGGTATCTCTTGGTACCGCTATATTTTTATGCATCTAGCTTAAATATTTTTGAAGCAGTGACCGCCTGAAATTTACCTTAAATAAACACAGTCGGTTGACTTTAAAAAAGACAACTTAGTACTGCTGGACCTCTAACTCCTTTTTTTGTCAAAAAAAACATATAAAACGTTGCTAATATGTTCTCTTATGTTTTCACTTGGTTAAAATTAATTATCTCATTTCTAACATGTTCGGTTTTGAAAATATGATTTGACCAAATAAATCAGCAAAATCAGCAAAAAATCAGCAGTACTAAGTTGTCTTTTTAAAAGTCAACCGACTGTGTTTATTTAAGGTAAATTTCAGGCGGTCACTGCTTCAAAAATATTTAAGCTAGATGCATAAAAATATAGCGGTACCAAGAGATACCCCTAAATTACATATTTGCAAAGTTTCAGTTATTTATATTGAGAAATGAGTCAGTCAGATTTGTACTGGTACTACGTTGTTTTGTTTTTAATAAAATGAACGTGTTTTTATACGGAACTTACAACAATTTTGCTGATTTATTTGGTCAAATCATATTTTCAAAACCGAACATGTTAGAAATGAGATAATTAATTTCAACCAAGTGAAAACATAAGAGAACATATTAGCAAAGTTTAATATGTTTTTTTTGACAAAAAAAGGAGTTAGAGGTCCAGCAGTACTAAGTTGTCTTTTTTAAAGTCAACCGACTGTGTTTATTTAAGGTAAATTTCAGGCGGTCACTGCTTCAAAAAAATTTAAGCTAGATGCAAAAAAATATAGCGGTACCAAGAGATACCCCTAAATTACATATTTGCAAAGTTTCAGTTATTTATATTGAGAAATGAGTCAGTCAGATTTGTACTGGTACTACGTTGTTTTGTTTTTAATAAAATGAACGTGTTTTTATACGGAATTTACAACAATTTTGCTGATTTATTTGGTCAAATCATATTTTCAAAACCGAACATGTTAGAAATGAGATAATTAATTTTAACCAAGTGAAAACATAAGAGAACATATTAGCAAAGTTTTATATGTTTTTTTTGACAAAAAAAGGAGTTAGAGGTCCAGCAGTACTAAGTTGTCTTTTTTAAAGTCAACCGACTGTGTTTATTTAAGGTAAATTTCAGGCGGTCACTGCTTCAAAAATATTTAAGCTAGGTGCATAAAAATATAGCGGTACCAAGAAATACCCCTAAATTACATATTTGCAAAGTTTCAGTTATTTATATTGAGAAATGAGTCAGTCAGATTTGTACTGGTACTAGACTGTTTATTACAACCAAATGAATGTTTTTGATGATAAGTTTCAAACGGTCGATTAGTAAATGATACACGTTACGTTTTAAACATAACTTCTATACATTACACGAATAATTTTTTTTTATGCAGATATATATAGTTTTTTAATTAAATGGCATAAAATTTTAATATGATTATATTTTCTTTTTATTTGTTAATAAATTTTTAGATTGATATAAATTGGTTTATTACCTAAACTTATAAAAGAATGGTTTTAAACTTTTATATCATTAACATAATTTTTTATTATTTAGTATTTTGGTTTTAATAACTATTCTTAAACTTGTTACTATTTTATTAAAATATTTTTCAGGTTTTTATAAAACTTATGTTTCAATATTTTCTATTGATTTTTTTTTCTTTTCTGAAGGTGTATTTTAATTTATTTATTTGTTTTTTTTATTTATTATTCTCATTTTTAATTTTTTTTTTGTAATTTTTATTTAATAAAATATCTTTTGCTGATTATCTAAATTTTGTTTTGTTTACTTTTCTATTAACGTTAAAATTGTAATATTTATTTTAACTTGCTTACATATCATATATTTGTTTGTAAGTATAAAATAAATTTAACTTTAACCTTTAGTAACCTTTTAGTAAGCCAATCACGGAACACTTAAAAAATGTTGTCTAGAAAATTGTTTTCAACAAAAATGTGATCTCGAAAAATGTGATCCAAAAAGACGCTAATCCTTGATTTGAGGCTAAATCGTAAAAGATATTAACATTGTTTATAAAATAAACACTTAAAAGGTTAAATAACATGCAAAGTAAGGGAAAAAATAAAAAATAAAAAGAAAAAATATTTATTTTTGGTTATAATACCATAATAATGATAAAAAAACCTTTATTTTGGGGGGACCCCATGAAATAATTCAAACCCCAAACCATTTTTTTTTCAAGTTAAAGACAAAGATGTGTTATCTAAAATAAAATAAAAAATTTAGACAGCTTTTAAGATAATAAAAATAATTGAAATTAAAGTTTTGTTTTTTTTTTAAATTAATAAATTTGCCTATAAAATTAACTTTAAGTTTATACTCATTCTTTTTTCATATGTTTATTTTTATTCATGTAGCTTCATGTGCTATGAAACTATTGAATACTATAAGTAGGGAGTTACCCTTAAAAAAAACTGTCAGCTTAGTTTGAATAAAAATAAAATTTATACATTTAATTAAACAAACAATACTTTATTAATTCAAAAATTTCGACACTCATAAGAATTTTTTTTTAAACTTAAATAAAAAGTTTTAATTAACTTTAAAATTAAGACGTATAATTTTTGTATCAAAATCTTCACGTGTGCTTTCTAAAATAAGTTTTAAATTTACTCTGCTTTAAAATTTTTTAGAAATATTTAAAATTGGACTTTATATTGAAACTGAGTTTAAAGTGCTACTAAAATCTAAACTACTTTTTTTTCAATATTTTACATTTTTTGATTTACATAATTTTTTTTAAGTTTCTGTCCATAAAATTTATTGAATGATATATTTCAATATGTTTGTTTTTTGTATTGTATCTAACATTGTTGTTTTTATTGTTGAATATTTTGACTTAGATCTTTTATTTTTGAAGATTGGTAGCTTTGTTAGGTTGAAAAAACGTTTTAATAGTATTCAATTTAAGTTATGTTCTAACAGCAATGTATATTAATGAAAACCTTTATACATAACTCTAAAATTTATAAAATCTTTTGGTTGGATTTATAAAAATTAAAAGACTTTTATTTACTGTTTAAACATTTGTTTTATTTATAAAAGTCATTAAAAAAGTAAAATTGTTAATAGTTTAATTTAATTACTTATATTATAAAACAGAAAAATAATTTTTTGTAAAGTGGTGAAAATAAACTTAAGGTGCAAAGTCTCTTAACATTGTTTATTTCGTTTTAAACTACTTTTTAGTTTAAAAATTGTCCTTTATTTTGATAAATATTATTGTTATTACTATTATTAAAATTATTATTATTGTTATTATTATTATTATTATTATTAGTTTATAACTTTTAAGGTTTGTTTATTAATTTAGACTTTCAAAAAATAACAAAATTAAAAGATAAAAAAAGATAGTTTTTTTAAAAAGCTCATTTTACTTTTTAGATAGGAGAATAAGTTAAATAGTTTTTTTTCAAGTTTTAGTTAGATTTTGGTTTATATTTTATATGTTTTTTAGTTTTATTTTGGAAAAATATTACAAAAGTTTAGCTTTTAAGTTTATATATTTATAGTAAAAACTGACTTATTAGTATAAATTAAAGTTGGTTTGATAAGACTTACTTGTCACATCAATTAAATAGTTGAATTGAAACGGATTATAACAAGTTTAAATTACATCGTGGTAACTTTTTTTCATTTCTAAATAAAATTCTTATTTAGTGACAAATAGTAAACAAAACGCTTTCTAGCTAACTTGTATTGCTTATTAACTGAATGTTTAAGCTTTTAAATGTAAACAATCGTTTTTAAATGCTAAAAAATCTCATATATCGTAAGCAGCTGTAGCCTAATGGTTTAAGCGTTTGACTGACTTTGATCGATAGGATAAGAGTTCAAGTCTCTTGTCGGATGGATTATTTTGCTAAAATTTATCAAATTTAAATATATATACCCTTCTAATCTGCTCATAAGCGCTACGGCGTAGCCTTGTGGTTTAAAATTAGGTTCCCCTGCAGTTGGTAAGTGCTGTAGGGTTCGAAGCCAGGAAGCAGCTATTAAATTAAGGCTAATTATATATAAATTAACTCACTAACCTCACGTAAGATAATCAAGTATGATGGGGTGTTTGAGCGTCGCGAACTCACTCATTCTGTTGTACTTCACTCTAATATATAAGTTTATCACTATCTAATTTATATAACTTATATCTAAGTACATGGCTGTGGAATGGTTTCAACTTGTGGGTAGTTGGGTTTTTGGGAAACATAAAGTTCTGTCGTGTGACTGGCAATGCTGACGAGTGTTGTCAGGAGCATGGGGTGGTATAAGGTTTGGTAGAGTTAACTTACGTCGTAGTTGTAGAGGCAGAACTTTTGTACTTTTTTTTTTCTTTCATTTTTAAAGCTGTTTTTATCTTCTTATTTCAAAACAAAACAAAATTTGCTTTTTTATTCAACTATGCAGCTTCTATTAATGCAACTTTTTATTGTAGCAAAAATGAAGAAACAATAAAAGTAGATTTAAAATAATTTAATACTTTTTTTTGTCGTTCTGAAAGTAATAAAATTTTTATTGTTTAAGTTCTAATACTTCTTTTTTAACTACTTAAACTAAAATAGTAAATACTACAACTGTAAAAAGTTGCTTCTTTTACTATAAGTTATGTTTCAAGATTATCAATGAGATAATTTTTACGGTATAGTAAAAGTTTTATTTATTTATTATGCTTTGAACAAAGCTTTTTCTTAAACTATGGTAAAAAAAAACTAAGAAAAGTTTAAGATAATTTGTGTAAGTAATTCATTATCAAACTTAGCTTAACATTGTTACTAACTAACAATTTAATTATGTGTACCAGAGTAAAGAAAAAAAGCAAAATTTTGAATAATTAAATTTTGTATTTAAGTTAGGTTAAAATGATAAAATAAAAAAACTGTATCTATCATTTTTTTTCAAATTTGTATTTTCAACAATATGCTACATAGTAAACTATTTATGTTTTTATTTTATATGCAAGTGTATCAACCTACATTTTAGCTGCTTGAAGAAAACTAGCTGTACTTAAAGTATGTATTTTCTACAAAGGAAATTATAATTATAAATATTATTATACTTACATTGGTTATGAACTTTACAGAACTATACTTCTAAGGCTTTATAAGATCAGTTTGATAAAAGTAATTTTCAATATTTATTTTTTGTCGATTAATAGTAGCAAAAGAAAGTTTTTAGTTATTTTAGTTTTTGTCTCACAAACTTATTTTTATTAAGTGGTTGAAAACGTTTGTTAGTTTTCATTTATTTTCATGACTTTAGTCCTTGTCAACTTACTTCATGATTTTTTTTCAGTTAACAATATTTGTTTATCTAATTAAACTAGAGGTGAGCAACTTTAAACTTTAGCTTAGAAAAACTGCAGGACAGATTTTAAAAAAAGAGTTAGAGATCTGCGTAACATTGAGATATTTTTTAAATAAAAAACATTTTTTTAAAGATAATACTGTCATGAAATTGTCATATGACTTACATATGCTTTACATTAAACTAAGTCAACATTTAAAAATTATTTTTATAAAAAAGCTCAGTTTTGTTTTATTTGCACAAAATGTTTTCAAACTAAATTACAAAATAAGTGCCGTAAACTGCCTTTCCTTGTCTATACCGAAAAATTATGAAAATATTATTTTTATCATTATGTAGAATTTTAGAACTTTTATTATCAAAATTAAAGAACAAACCTTAGGGAGTGATGTTTCTAAAAATTTTCTATTAGGTAACTTTAAGCTCTAAAAACCTTAAAAGTTTAAAAATAAATTTACAGCTTTTAAAAAAATTAAGCACAAGCAATCTTTTAAACATTAATTTTATTGAAAGATTAATCAAAGTTTTTGCTTTTATTATTTAAAGCACACAGTATACAATTATGTTTGAATTGTTTTTTATTCTGTATCAAATTCGTAAACTTATACAACAATTTTTGTTTGATAGGATGCATTTAAAGCAATCAACATTTAATTTGTATCAAAAAACTTAAAAAAAGAAGGGTTTTCTTTTGAAAATGGAGAAGTTTACTGTCTATTTGTAAAAAACTATTATACACGCAATAATATCGTGGCTCAATTAATATCAGCTGCTGTTAACCTTGTACTTGTTAATACTTTTCTTGTACAAATTTTAATGTAAGCTATTGAATTTTATTTATTGTTTCACGAAAACAGACGAAAATGAGCAAACGTAAACGTTGTATTTCAGCTTTTATCAGTTAAGTATTAAAATGGCATTAAAACTAGTGTTTTATTTTTTACAAAAAACAAACAGACATTATAGCTTTAACTATAAACTTAGCGTTTCAGAAAGTTTCAACTCTTATTTATTTGCAATATTTAATTTACATTAAAAAAATAAATAAAATATATTAAAGTTTTGTAATATTTTTAAGTGTATCGCTTGTCGTTTCAAAATAATCTAAAAAGCTATCAAAAAAGTTTTAGTAGGTTTTTAAAAGTTTTCATAGTTTAATTAAAACGTTACAACATTTCAAAAAACATATCGTAGTCTATTGTAAAAAAGGCTTAATTAAATTAATACTAGTGTCAAATTTATAACAAAATATAAATAAATGTTTTGTACTTTTACGGCTTTTATTTAAGTTTATCTTGTTTATTTTATAAACATATTTTAAAGAAAAACATGCTTTTAAACTAAAAAAAATATTAAAATTATAATTCTAAAACTTAAAAAAATTGTAAAATTTATTTTTCAAAGTCATACTTTTTCTTGTAAACATTTACAAGAAATATCTAAATGAGTAAACCAACAGCTTAAAAATTTAGACTAAGTGTTTATAAATCACCACTTAGCTTTTTTTTCATGAAAATTGTCAAAATATTATTACTAACTAAAAATAGACATTCAAATTATACCTCAAGATAGTCAAAGAAACAACTTTTATCAGGAACTTAACAACTAAAAACAACCTACAGCAGCATTTTGTCAACAATAAAAAAGTCCCTGCTTTTTGATCAAGCGCTTGAGAAGTTGTATTTTGTTTCTATGGACCATATCTCGTCTTCACTCTCTTCATCTTTTATCTTCTTATTCCTCATCTCATCCACGTGGGATCTTGATGAGATGCCGTATGATGGATGATCTTGTCTGAAAGGGATCGTTGATCTCTGAGAACTCCTCTGACTATGCGGGGTGTCCTGTAAAAAAAAAAATCTTATTATGTTTTACTTGATTAAATTTGTTAATTTTTTTTTCAAATGCTTGAAAGTTAATGCAATTTTAAATTTAGTTAGGTGTTTTATAAATGTATAATAATATCTATTTCAGAACGTTAAGAACAGTGCTAGCTGTTGTAATGTTAAAAAGTAAGTTAATAAAAAAAGCAAAGTATTTTTTTCTTATTTCAATTATTAAAAATGAGACTTGTAATTTGGTTTTATTGTGCACCAGGTCTTATTATACATGCAACAATATTGTGGTTCAATTAGTATCAGCTGTTGTTAACTAAGTAGGCTTTTGTTAAAAAATAAAATATACATTTATTATATAGTTTTAGATAAAAAATATGAGTTATCATAAGTTACATAAGTTTATGTGAAAGACTTCTTTGTTTTAGATATTCGCAGAATTTGTTTTAGGTGCAAAGTTGCAACACCTGCTGCACAAAACGTAACAACTGCATTTATACAAAGTGGCACTCTAAATTTTTCTATTGTAAAGTGAGTTTATATGTAAAAGCATAAGCTGTAGAAAGCTGTTGTATAAAATATCAAGTTAAAAGTTGTTAAAGCTAAATAAAGTATTAAGTTGGAATTTAAACTGTCATATGCCGGATATTAAGATCTGGAAACATTAAACTGAGATAAAAACTCAAACACAGTATTTAATTTTCTAAATCACCTATATAAATATTTAAATATGTTTAAATTTCTATATTTATATCTATACTTTAAGTGTAATTCTCTTCAATTTTCTAAAAAATGTACTTATCTTTGTTTTTTGACAAATATATCTTCTAAAATAGTTTTATTAGAAATATAAGTTTAGATTGTGCATTTAATATTTATAAAGTATATGTGATTTAAAGTTAATAACTATAAAAGGGGTAGGTGTTAAATATGCATGAAGAGAAATTTTTGCACGAGGGGTCACTTTTACAGCTTTATTTGACTTTTTTTTTTTTTTTATTTGCAGCCTTTTTTTATATATTTAATGTTCTTTTTTTTAATGATTATAGCTTTAATTTATTTTTGCTTATGTTTTAATAATTTGAAATAAGTTTATAGTAGAGTATAAATTCTTAAACATACTGTTAAAAAGTAAACTTCAATTTTTTTTTTTCACTTTTTTAACTCATATAAAATATTAAATTATTTGCTAAAATTATTGATAAACGAAAAAATTAAAAACAATTCAGATAGAAACTTTTCCTTTTGATGTAGAGTTCAATATATATTTTATGTGTATATAATGTTAGGTATATGTGTGTATAAAACTAATTTTAGTTTTTTGATACTAAAAAAAATAATGTTGTAAAATTTAATAGTTTCATTTTTTATAAAGTTTTTCATTTTAAAGTTTAAATTTTGACCGTTAGATTTTTTTTCTTTTTTTTTCATTGGAGCTCATTATAATTTCGATTAAATTGGGTATGCAACTCGATGACCGAGAGGTCTTTTTGCGTATCTAGGTCCTTAAACTAAAACAGTTTGAGCAGTTTTTCGTTTTTGTTCAATTAACCATTAAACGTAGACACTTTTGCACGGGTAAAATTAATCTTGTTTATTTTTATTTTCTTTTTTTTTACCTTGACTGTTATTCTTAAACCTTTCCATGTCTGTAACGTTTTTCAAATTTATTATTTATTTTTTAACTATTACTTTCACCCCTAACCCTTACCCTTGGTTAGTTACTTTTATATTATTTTGTGTTATTTTTAATTTTTATCTTTTTTTATGTGCAAAAATTACTCTTCGTGCAAAAGTGTCTTCGTGCATATTTGACTCGTCTACCGTTAAACTTTCGAAATTTCTAGAATAAATTAAACTTTCGAAATTTATTTTACCTCTTTATGCCTTGTTTATACATTTACAACCATTTTTAGAAAACCCTAAAACTATTATCTATAAACTACCATTAACTGTTTTATCAGAGTCTGCAATACCCCTTAAAAAAGAAGAAAAAAATTACTTAAAACCTTGTTTGACCAAATCTTTTAAACATACTGATTTGGTTTTGCATCGTTGCTAAATGTTTAAATACAAAATAAAGAACTTAAAAGATATATACATAAAAAGTATTATATAATACCATACATAGTTTTGTTGTTGCTGGAAATCTCTTTGAAATCAGCTAAAAAATGTTATTTAACATTTAATAGTGATTTTTTAATGAATTTATGTTTTCTAGGAATGTAAATAGAATTTTTTTACTTATATGCATTTACAGATTGATAATCAATGAACTTCACAGCAAGATTAAAAACAATAGCATCCGAGACAAACTACGACTGGTTTTGTCCAAATTAGGACTTATCAGGCAGGCATAGTCGCGTGAAACCGCTGTTGAGGTCTAACCAAGCGGGCTGAAGTACGAAGTTATGAAATTGTTTACATTTTTGAATTGAAAATGTTCGTCAGCCTTTTATGATTCACAACTAGTAATTTTTAATTAATTGTAGCCTAGTTGTAAGTTTTTATTAGATTTAAATTTGTTAAAATCTAAGTATGTCATAAAATACCTAACGGGCATTTTTGACTCGTCAGCTTTGCTAACTCCTTTGCTAAAACAAGTTAATAAAATAATTGCTCTAGAAACTACAACTTTACTTCAGACTTATAGTCATTTGGTTTCAAAAACGGAATATTGACGAAGCAAAAGTGACAAGAAAAATAATCTTCTCAAAACTAAATTTAATATGAAAAATAAGTGTTTATTTTATGTACTGTTAGTTCAGAACTAATTAAAAAAACGCTTGTTTCTTTATACTATATTAGTATTTATTTTTATATTTATTTTTTATTTAGCTTAATATTGTTTGTTGCTTATTATTTTATTTAGCTTATTACTAAAGTTTGCGTTGAAAATCGACTGTAAACTTTATTTAAATACATTTTTAACAAGTAATTATCTTGCTTAAGGTCGCTAATACTGTTTGAACAACATGAAACAAGTAAGAGCTGTTTTATTATTAAAAAGTTACAAACCAAGATATTGCATGAAAAAATTTGAAATCAATAAATAAATGATTTTCTTTAATAAGTAGCCACAATAGGTGTTCACAATATGATGTAAAGTTTAAAGTTTAACAAACAACATTTTAAAC
The DNA here is from genome assembly GCF_965202585.1 of Thalia democratica. Lineage (NCBI taxonomy): Eukaryota > Metazoa > Chordata > Thaliacea > Salpida > Salpidae > Thalia > Thalia democratica. The sequence goes on from NC_139173.1 coordinate 798,816, forward strand.
ATGAAAGCTTTGTTTATCTATTTTACGATTTTTTTTGTAAAATACTAAATGTAATACTGTGTCTTAATACTAGATTAAAAGATAAAGCTAGTTTATAAAAAGTTTTATTATTTAGTTTTTAATAAATAGTTGAACGAGAAATTGCGTAAACTTTTACATTATAACTTTGCCATAACTATACCAATTCAAAGAATTTATGTAAGTTTGGACTATGTAAATTCTTTAATATATGAAAAAAATAATTTATGACATTGGTAAAAGTTTCAAGTTGTATCTTAAAAATTATTATATTACGAAGAAAATTGTAAAAAACATCCAAAGCATTCAATGAATAATCTTATAAGTTGGGTATTGCTTGTTTTTGATTAAAATTTTGGTTTGAATTTTTTCAAAAATTTTTAGTAAGGACAGTAAAAGTTATGTCTATACTAATTCAAAAAAACTATGTTTTGTGTTACTGCTCAGCTAATAAAAATAAAGCTTCACTTAAAATTTATTAAGTGTGATACTTTTAAATAAACCTTGTTAAAATGTATTGTAAAATTTCAAAAATTTAATGTCGAAATTATATGTTTTGTTTTATTGCATATTTGAATTGTAACAATCAATACTGACATTGTAAATATAAACATTTCTTAAACTGTAAATGTTTATAAACTGCAGCACACTTGATACAGGCTTTTATCTCAACAAAAAATAATTATGAACACTAAGCTCAGGTATTTGTAGTAAATAAGTGTGTGGTCAAATGTAAATTAGTAAAATGGTTGTATGTTTAAAAGTTTATATTGAATGTGAGCTAAAGCAGGGTAAACAAAAGAAATTTAATGTCGAAATTATATGTTTTGTTTTATTGCATATTTGAATTGTAATAATCAATACTGACATTGTAAATATAAACTTTTATCTCAACAAAAAATAATTATGAACACTAAGTTTAGGTAGTTGTAGTAAATAAGTGTGTGGTCAAATGTAAATTAGTAAAATAGTTGTATGTTTAAAAGTTTATATTGAATGTGAGCTAAAGCAGGGTAAACAAAAGAAGACGATATCGATAAGTTTAAATGTATCTTGTACAATTGTAAGCATATTTCTCAAAATATTTTAAAGAAATTTTGGCAATAAATAGGCGATAAACGTTTAATCAGTTTAAAAAAGATACAAAGTATTACTTAATCAGTTTTATTCAAAATACTTACATATTTCTTGAGATAAATTAACGTTTGAACTCATATCTCCTTAATGCAATTTTTTGGTCGATCAAAAGATACAATTGTTAAACTGAAACTCTTAGAAACATTTTTAAATACTTCGTAACTCTTTGCGACCAAACACAGGTTAGCGGCTAAAGTAACTAATTCTTAGAAATTAAAACTTACAATCTGTTTTAATGAAGTTTTAATGAAAAAATTTAAAGTTGAAGATACTTACAATTTTTTGGAGTTGGCTTTACATTTGTACTCATATCTCCTGAATGCGACTTTTCACGGTCGATCCAAAAATATCATTAGAAAGGTAAAACTCTTAGAAACATTTTAAGATAGTTCTTAGTTCTTTTTCGCTATACAGGGTTAAACGGCAAGAGTAAACATTTCTTACAAATTAAAACTTACAAATTGTTTTAACGAAGTTTTAAGATCATACTTAATAGTACAAAGTACTTACAATTTTCTTAAAACAACTTTAACTGTGTACTCATATATCCTAAATGCAACTTTTCTCGGTCGATTCAAAGATACCTTTAGGAAGCTAAAACTCTTCAGAACATTTTAAGATATTTTCAGCTCTATGCGATCAAACACGGGTAAACGGGAGGAGTAAAAATTTCTCACCAATTAAAACTTACTAACTCTTTTAATGAAGTAAGAATTAAAACTTACAAATTTCATGAGATGACCTTAAATTTGTACTTAATATCTCCTGAATGCAACTCATCTTTATCGATCGAAAGATACCATGAGAAAGCTAAAACTCTCAGAATAATTTTAAGACATTACATCGCTTTTTAAAATTAAACATGGGTAAACCGCAAGAGTAGCTACTTCTTACAAACTATTATAACAAAGTTTTAAAAAACATACTTAAATTTCAAACTCCTTAAGATGGCATTACGTTTGTACTCATATTTCCGAAAAGCAAATTTTCTCGATAAATTAAAAGATACCATTGAAAGCTGATTCTCTTAAAATAGTTTTTAAAAAAGTAAAAAGTTCTCTGCGACCAAATAGAGTTAAACGGCAGGAGTAAAAATTTCTTACAAATTAAAACTTACAAATTGTTTTAACGATGTTTTAAGATCATATTTAAAAGTACAAAGTACTTACAATTTTCTTGAGATGACTTTAACTGTGTACTCAAGTATCTTGAATGCAATTTTTCTCGGTCGATCCGAAAGTACCATGAGAAAGGTGAAACTCTAAGGAACATTTTAAGAAGTTTCTTAGCTATGTGCGACCAAACACGGGTAAAGGGCGAGAGTAAAAATTTATTACCAATTGAAAGTTAGAAAATCTTTTAATGAAGTTTATAAAATCAAACTTTATAGTTTTAAGTACTTACAACTTTCTTGAGATGACTCTACCTTTTTACTCATATATTCTGAATGCGACTTTTTTTGGTCGATCGAAAGATACCATGAGAAAGCTGAAACTCTCAGAATAGTTTTAAAAGATTATATCGTTTTTCTAGATAAAAAACAGGTAAACCGTAGTAGTAAAGCGGTAGTAATAAATCTTACAAACTAAACCTTACAAACTGTTTTAATAAAGTTTTTAGAATCATACTTAAAGTTCAAAGTAATTACGAAATCCTTAAGATAACATTACGTTTGTTCTTATATTTCCAAAATGCAAATTTTCTCGATAAATCATAAGATACCAATAAGGTTGAAAATCTTAAAAAAATTTTAAGAAGTTTCATAGCTTTGTGCGACAAAACACCAGTAAACAGCGGGAGCAAACATTTCTTACCAATTGAAAGTTACAGACTGTTTTAATTAGGTTTTGAAAATCAAACTTAACAGTTCAAAGTACTTACGGTTTTATTGAGGTAACTCTCGTTTGTACTCATATCTCCTAAATTCGACTTTTCTGGGTCGATCCAAAAATATCATTAGAAAGATAAAACTCTTAGGAACATTTTAAGATATTTTCAGCTCTGTGCGATCGAACACGGTTAAACGGCGGGAGTATAACGTTTTTACCAATTGAAAGTTACAGACTGTTTTAATGAAGTTTTAAATATCAAAATTACCAGTTCAAAATACTAACAATGTTCATGAGATGACTTTATGTTTGTACTCATATCTCCTAAATGCGACTCTGCTTAGTCGATCTAAAGATACTTTTAGAAAACTAAAACTCACAGAAAAATTTTAAGAGATTTCTTAGGTCTGTGGGACCAGACATGGGTAAACGGCGGGGGTATAAATTTCTTACAAATTAAAACTTACAAACTGTTTTAACGAAGTTTTAAGATCATATTTAAAAGTACAAAGTACTTACAATTTTTTTAAGATGACTTTAACTGTTTACTCAAGTATCTTGAGTGCAATTTTTCTCGGTCGATCCAAAGATACTGTGAGAAAGCTGAAACTCGTATGACCATTTTAAGATATTTTCAGCTCTATGCAACCAAACACGGGTAAACGGCGAGAGTAAAAATGTCTTACCTATTGAAAGTTACAAATTGGTTTAATGAAGTTTTGAAAAGCAAACTTAACAGTTCAAAGTACTTACGATTTACTAGAGATGACTTTATGCTTGTACTCAGATCTTCTAAATGCAACTTTTCTCGGCCGATCCAAAGATACCATTAAAAAGCTAAAACTCTTAGAAACATTTTAAGATATTTTCAGCTCTATGCGATCAACCACGGAAAAACGGCGGGAGTAAAAATGTCTTACCAATCGAAAGTTACAAATTGTTTTAATGAAGTTTTGAAAAACAAACTCTTTAGTTCAAAATATTTACAATTTTCTTCAGATGACTTCACGTTTATACTCATATCTTCTAAATATAATTTTTCTTGGTCGATCCAAAGATACCATGAGAAAGCTGAAACTCTTAGAATAGTTTTAAAAGATTACATTGATTTTTAAGACTAAACACGAATAAACCGCGGGAGTAACTACTTCTTACAATCTAAAGCTTACAAAATGTTTTAATAAAGTTTTAAAAATAGTACTTTAAGTTCAAAGTACTTACGATTTTATTGAGGTAACTCTCGTTTGTACTCATATCTCCTAAATTTGACTTTTCTAGGTCGATCCATGAATATAGTTAGAAAGATAAATCTCTCAGAAATATTTAAAGATATTTCTCATCTCTGTACAACCAAACACGGGTAAACCGCGGGAGAAACACTTCTTAAAAATTAAACCTTACAAACTGTTTTAATAAAGTTTTGAAAATCAAAATTACCAGTTGATAGTACTAAGAATTTTCTTAAGTTAACTCTCATTTGTACTCATATATCTTGAACGCAACTTTTCTCAGTCGATCTAAAGATAGCATAACAAGGCTGAAACTCTTACAAAAGTTTTAAGAAGTTTTATAGCTCTGTGTGACTAAACACGGATAAACGGCGGGAGCAAAAAAAAATTTTCACCATTTTGAAGCTTACAAACTGTAAAAATTAAGTTTTGAAAATCATATTAACAGTTCAAAGTACTTACAACTTTCTTGAATTAACTTTTTTTGTACTCATTTCATCTTAGTTCGACTTTTCTCGGTCAATACAAAGATACCGTGAGATAGCTAAAACTCTCAGGAACATTTTAAGAAGTTTCTTAGCTCTGTGCGACCAAACACGGGTACACGGCTGGAAATTTTTTTTTTACCAATTGAAAGTTATTAATTGTTTAATGAAGTTTTGAAAATCAAACTTTACAGTTCAAAGTATTACGATTTTCTTGAGATGACTTTATGTTTGTACTGATATTACGTAAACGCGATTTTTTTCAGTTGATCAAAAGATATCATTAGAAAGCTAAAACTCTTAAGAACTAAATTATTTCTTAGCTCTGTGCAAACAAACACGTGTAAACGGCTCGAGTAAAATTTTCTTATCAAATAACAATTGGTTTTAATGAAGTTTGGAAAAACAAACTTAAGAGTTCAAAGTACTCACAACTTTCTTAAGATGACTTTACGTTTGTACTCATTTCTCCTAAATGCGATTTTTCTTGGTTGATTTAAAGATACCATTAAAAAGCTGAAAATCTTATGAAATTTTTAACATATTTTATAGCTCTGTGCAACAAAACACAAGTAAACACCGGAGTGAAAATTTCTCTTAAGTTAAAACTTACGAACTGGCTTAGTAAAGTTTTTAAAATTAAATTAACAGTTTAAAGTACTTAAAACTTTCTGGAGATTACTTTATGATTGTACTGATATCACGTAAATGCGACTTTTCCTTGTCGATTCAAAGATATCATTAGAAAGCTGAATCTCTAAAAAAAAATTAAGCTATTTCTTAGCTCAGTGCAACCGAACACGAGTAATCGGCTGGTAATTATTTTAAATTAAACTGTTTTATTGAAATTTTGAAATCCAAACTTAAAAGTTCAAGGTATTCACAACTTTCTTAAGATGACTTTACGTTTATACTTAGATCTCCTTAATGCAATTTTTCTCGGTCGACCTTAAAATACCATTAAAAAGCTTAAACTCATTTTAAATATTTGCTAGCTTTGTGCAACGAAACACGGGTAAACGGCAAGAGTAAATATTTTTACCAGTTAAAACTTACAATCTAATTTATTGATATTTACAAATACAAACTTAACAGTTCAAAGTACGTACAACTTTCTTGAGATAAATTTATGTTTCTACTGATATCACGAAAATGCGACTTTTCTCAGTTGATCAAAAGATATCATTAATAGCTGAAACTCTAAGGAGAATTTAAAGAGATTACTTAGCTTTGTGCGACCAAAACACGGGTAGACGGTGGGAGTAGAAATTTCATTCCGATCGAAACTTACAAACTGTTTTAGTGAGGTTTTGACAACTAAATTAACAGTTCAAAATGCATTCAATTTTTTTGACATTTCTTTACGTTTGTAATGATATCTCCCCCTGAAGACTATTCTCGGTCGATCCAAAGATACCATTAGTAAGATAAAATTTTTAGGAACATTTTATTGAATTTCTTAGCTCTGTGCAACCACACAAGGCGAACGACAGGTGAAATTTTTTTTTTTAATTGAAACTTAAAAATTGTTTTAATGAAGTATTGAAAATCAATTTAAAAGTTCAAACTACTTTCTTTTTTTTTGAGATTACTTTCGTTTGTACTCATATCACTTGTAAGCGACTATTATCGGTATAACTAAAAATACCACTAAAAAGATAAAACTCTTATGAACATTCTATCATATTTCATAGCTCTTTGCAAGTAAACACGGATAATCGCAAGTTGTGAAATTAAACAGAAGTGAAATTTCTCAAAAAAATTAAACTTTTAAACTGTTTAAATGAAGTTTTGAAAACCGATATAGAAAGTTCAAAGTACCTACCGTTTTTTAAATAAGTCTTTACATTTTTACACATATCCTGTAGACTCGTTTGTCGGTCGATCAAAAGATACGACTCATAAGCTGAAAGTTCATTAAATTTTTTTATCTTCGTGCGACAAAACACGGGCAAAAGGCGGAGCAGAAATTTCATACCGATTAAAACTTAGAAACTGTTTTAATAAAGTTTTGACAATATGTAATTAATATCTAGTAATGTACCGGACTCACTATCCGGGTCCGTATCCGGCCGGATATTGCCATCTTTGTCTGATATCCGGATCCGGCCGGATCTTGATATGAAAAAAAAGTCCGGATCTGGTTCCGGCCGGATTCTAATTTGTTAAAAAAAGTCCGGATCCGAGTCCGGCCTGATTCTAATCTGAAAAAAAAGTCCGGATCCGGTTCCGGTCGGATCCTAACAGAGATTCGGCTGATTCGGATCTAGTTAGTAAAAAAGAGCATACAGAAAAGTATTTTTTCAAAAACAAACGCTTTGTAAATTAAAAAGAGTCATTTTCGTCAGTTAAAATTAAACATCTACCGTGATTTGCTCATTTTGAACTCGTGACTAATTTACATTTATTTACATTTAAACTATGAAATAAACATTTTAGAAATGCAACTCTTTACCTATGTTATAAAATTTAAAACTTTACTCCCAAATTGTTAAGCTAGTTTAAAGATTTTTTAAAAAACTCAGGCTAGTTTTCTTTTGTGATTTTCTAGTTAATTTTATTTAAGAACTTGATATTAATTGGTTTTAGATTGGTAAGGCTATAGGGGGGTCCTCCTTGATTTTTACAAGTTGATCTTATTTAATAAATTTTAATCTTAGCTACCAGATATTGTTTCTGTGACGTACTTTATCTTTCTATCAATTTTCTTTTAGTAAATTTAAAGTTGTTCTTAGTTTTTTTTTAACTTTTATAGAAATGAAATTTTGTAACTACAAATGTAAGCTCTACTTTTTATGTGAAAACTAGTGATGTAACGGACTCACTATAAGAGTCCGGATCCGGCGGGATATTGTCATTTTTGTCTAATATCCGGATCCGGCCGGATTTTGATATGTAAAAAAAGTCCGGATCCGGGTCCGGCCGGACCCGAAATTGTGAGTCCGGAACAACACTATTAATATCTAAAATTCAATTATCTTGAAATTACTTTTGTTTGCTTATATCACGTGAGCTTAACTATTCTCAGTTGATCCAAAAATATCAATTGAAAGCTGAATAAGAAACAATTAAGGTTATTTCTAAGGTATGTGCAACCAAACACGGGTAATCGGCGGGATTAAAATTTTGTACCAATTGAAAATTATAAACTATTATTATGAATTTTATAAAATCAAGTTAAGAATTCAAAGTACTAACAATATCCTTGAGATACATTTACGTTTTTACTCATACCTCCTGAAGGCGAGTTTCTCGGTCAATAAAGTTATACTGTTAGAAAGCTGAAACCTTTAGAAACATTTGGAGATATTTCTTAGCTATGAGCGACCAACCATGGGTAAACAGCGGGAGTAAAAATTTCGTACCAATTGAAACTTATAAACTATTTTAATTAAGTTTATAAAAAGAAACTAACAGTTCAAAGTACTAACAATTTTATTGAGATGCATTTACGTTTTTACTCATATCTCCTGAAGGCGAGTTTCTCGGTCAATAAAGTTATACTGTTAGAAAGCTGAAACCTTTAGAAACATTTTGAAATATTTCTTAGCTATGAGCGACCGACCATGGGTAAACGGCGGGAGTAAAAATTTCGTACCAATTGATAATTATAAATTATTTTAATGAAGTTTATTAAAACAAATTAACAGTTCAAAGCACTAAGAATTTTCTTGAGATGCATTTACATTTTTACTCATATCTCCTAAATGTGAATTTCTCGGTCAATGGAAATATACTGTTAGAAAGCTGAAACGTTTAGAAACATTTTGAAATATTTTTTAGCTATGAGAAATCAAACACGGGTAAACGGCGAAGGTAAAAATTTCGTACCAATTGTAGCTTATAAACTATTTTAATGAGGTTTATAAAATCAAATTAAAAATTCAAAGTACTTACAATTTTCTTGAGACGCATTTACATTTTTACTCATATCTCCTGAATGCGTATTTCTCGATCAATGAAATTATACTGTTAGAAAGCTGAAACCTTTAGAAACATTTTTAAATATTTCTTAGCTGTGAGCGACCAATAATGGGTAAACGGCGGTAGTAAATATTTCGATCAAGTGAAGCTTATAAACTATTTCCATGAAGTATATAAAAACAAATTAAAATTTCAAATTACTTACAATTTTCTTAAGATGCATTTACATTTTTCTAATATCTCCTGAATGCGAATTTCTCGCTTAATAAAAATATACTGTTAGAAAGCTGAAACGTTTAGTATTATTTTGAGATACTTCTTAGCTATGAGCGACCAAACACGGATAAACGGCGGGAGTAAAAATTTCGTACCAATTGAAGATTATAAACTATTATTATGAAGTTTACAAAATCAAATTAACATTTCAAAGTACTTATAAATTTCTTGAGATGCATTTACGTTTTTACTCATATGTCTTGAATCCGAATTTCTCAGTCAATGAAAATATACTGTTAGAAAGCTGAAACCTTTAAAAACATTTTAAGAGATTTCTTAGCTATGAGAGATCAAACACGGGTAAACGGCGGTGGTAAAAATTTTGTAACAATTGATTGTTTTAAACTATTAGAAAAAATTTATAAAAACAAATTAACATTTCAAAGTACTTACAATTTTCTTGAGATGCATTTACGTTTTTACTCAGATTTCGTGAATGCGAATTTATCAGTCAATGAAAATATACTGTTAGAAAGCTAAAACCTTTAGAAAAATTTTGAGATATTTCTTAGCTATGAGCGACTAAACACGGGTAAACGGCGGGAGTAAAAATTTTGTACCAATTGATTATTTTAAGATATTTTAATGAAGTTTATAAAATCTAATTAACATTTCAAATTGCTTACAACTTTCTTGAGATGCATTTACGTTTTTCTAATATCTCCTGAATGCGAATTTCGAGGTCATCTCTATATATTATGTTATAGAGATTCACCTGAGTGTATGCTTGTTCATCAATAGAAGCTTTTAATTGAATTGTTGGATGTTTTAGTGACACTGATGCTTTCCATCCATTCAAACAATTAAAGACGTAATGATCAAGTTTTACTACACAATCATTAACATCAACTGCCTCATCAAAATTTTGTGTATATAATCTACCAACTTGAAGTGCATTCGTCTCATCTGCACATTTGTTGACACCATGATAATCTTTTTACCTGGATTTAATCCAGCATTGCTTACAGGTAGAACACTCAATATACCTGTTATTTTTCCTGCTCCAAATAAATGTTTAGATGTTTTACTACATATATTACAAGTTATTTTACCACTTAGTCGTTTTGTAATTTTCCTAAAGGATTTGTACGAGGAAACTGAGGCCGTAACAGCAGGTTGTGTCATTGCATCACGTGCTTCATTAAAATTTGGTCTTTTGCTTCAATAAAACCAATTGTCTCATTGACATCTTTCTCGTCTAAACTACCCCATCCTAACACCTCTTTGCGTATATCCTCATCAGCTAAACCGGTTACCATGACATCTTTAAGGATAATGTCTGTGAAATGTACTAGCTTTTCCCTTTAAACGGGCAGCAAATGATCTGTGTTTTCAATCAAATCCTGTCTTGTACTAAGAAGATCGTCGTACAACAACTGAAACAGGAATAACTGCAAGCTGCTTGATCATCCTTAAAAGCTCTTGCTCACTTAAATTTACTACATCATTATGTCCCTTCAAAATAGCATCGCCTAGATCTTCCTCACAGCACTGGTACAGTTGACGATGCTTTTCTACTTCTTTCATTTCCATACTGTCTTTAAAAATAGTCCACTTTTGCAAAAATATGTTCCAACCCTCTTCATTGCAGTCTCTCCCTATTCGAGGACGGTCTATTTTTGGAGGCTTTGGTTTTGAAGAATTTGCATTAATGTGAACGTTGTTGTTAATGATAAGTAAAGAAGCAGCTACAGAAGCATCAACGTCTGGTGTTTCATATGTGCAACACTCAAGAGGGCATTTAATCACAGGCATTGTAGTATCAATTCAGCTAGATTTTATCATAAATAAATATATCTTTCTTTGTTGAGTTTATTCACAAACTAATTAAAAGAATGATAAAATCTGTACAAGAAAACATAATGAAAGCTAGGTAAATACTTATACAGTTTTAATTATTGCAAAATTAACGTTGTTACAGATACGGGTGCACAGTCATGCTTATGGGACCTTAATAGTTACCTCAAACATGGTTTTAAGAAGTCAAATCTTATACCAGTTTAAAGGAAAATGTTAGCGGCCAACAGAGAACAGATCAAATTAACTAGTGCTATAATTATGGAATTAATGGCTAAAGATGTACAAGGTAAAGTTCATGTTGCAAAAGAAATGGTATATATCAGCCCATGTACTGACAAGTTTTTTCTTTCAAGAAATGCCTGCATAACACTTGGCATAATAAATCATGATTTTCCTCGTACTGGTGCGACCATTGAATCCTGCACTGTCCATGAAGAACTGCAAACTTGTGATTGTATACCTAGAACTCCTGCCAAAGGAGTTGCCATTTGCTTGCATTCCTGCAAACAATCAAAAGATGAGAGAATGGCTTTTAGATTGGTACGCATCATCTACATTTAATAAATGTACTCACCTATAGCTTCCAGAAATGACAGGTCCACCTTTGAAAATTCATATTGACCCAGATGCCATTCCAAAAGCAATATCAACTGCTTCCCCAATTCCAAAACATTGGGAAAATGAAGTAAAAGATACTTTGGATAGGGATACTCGATTAGGTGTGCTTGGTAAGACTCCAGTTGGTGTTCCGTCTACTTGGGTACATCGTATGGTTGTGGTTGCTAAAGCTGATGGTAGCTGTAGAAGAGTTGTTGACCTTCACCTTTAAATAAGTATTGTGTACGAGAAACACATCATGTAAAGCCTCCATTCATTCAAGTATGTGAAATTCCTGCAAACACTTAGAAAAGTGTGACTGATGTATGGAATGGTTTTCATTCAGTACCACTTCGTCCAGAAGATCATCATTTCTCAACATTTCTTACTCCATGGGGAAGGTACTACTACAAAGTAGCACCACAAGGTTATTTGGCAAGTGGAGATGCATATACGCGCAGGTATGATGAAATCATAATAGACATACCTAGAAAGACAAAATTCGTTGATGACACTGTTTTATGGGATGAGGAGTTGGCTGATCATTGTTGGCGTATGATTGACTATTTAGATTTAATGGGAAAAAATGGAGTTGTACTCAATCCTGAAAAGTTTCAATTTGCACAAAAAGAAATAGATTTTGCTGGCTTTACTATTACGAAATCTGAAATTGAGCCACAAGAAAAGTTCATAAATTTAGAAAAATAGAAAAAGATTTTCCTATACCAAAGTCAATAACAGATGTGCGATCATGGTTTGGTTTAGTGCACCAAGTTTCACACTACAACCAATTGACTTCTTTGATGATTGTGTTTAAGCCATTATTAAGTCCAAAAACTAAATTTTACTGGAATGATGAGCTAGATGATACATTCTACAAATCAAGAGAAGCTATAGTTGCAGCCATAACAAAGGGAATACAAATTTTTGATTTGGGAAAGCCCACTTGTATACAGCCAGACTGGTCTACAACTGGTATTGGTTACTTTTTGTCGCAGAAACATTGCTCTTGTAAGTCTGCTGTGCCAGGATGTTGTCAAACCGGATGGCGTATTGTTTTGGCAGGCTCTCGCTTTCTTAGACCTTCTGAATCACGTTATGCTGCGGTAGAGGGAGAAAGCCTTGCAATTGTATGGGCACTTGAGCAATCACGGTATTTCACACAAGGATGTGACAATTTGTTGGTTCTGACTGATCACAAACCACTGGTTAAATAATTTGGAGACAGAACACTTGATGAAATTGCAAACCCCCGCCTTTTCCGGTTAAAGCAGAGAAGTCTTTTATGGCGGTTCAAGATTCTACATAAACCTGGTAAACTACACCTTGCTCCAGATGCAATGTCACATCATCCAGTGGAAACCGTACATAAAACAAAAGATGAAGTTGAGATAAGTGCTTCTGAAATTTTAGCTGGAATACGTTTGCTAGACAGTGAGTGTATCATTGCAAGTAATCAAGTAGGTGACAATTTTCAAGCTGTGACTTTTGACCGAGTTAAAGAAAAAACTTTTAAAGATAAACAAATGATGAAGCTTATTCATTATGTTCAAGCTGGTTTTCCAGAGACCAAAGACCACCTACCATTAGAATTGCATGAGTTTTGGATAGTTCGCTATTCTTTGTTTATGATGGATGGGGTCATTATATGTGGTGATCGTAAACGAGAACTTGATCATAATAAGCTTCTATCACCTAGTAGTATACTTCAGGATGATGTGTATAGAATTGTTATTCCTCCATCATTAAGAAAAGAGGTTTTAAGAGTGTTGCATTCTGCTCATCAAGGAGTCACTGCAATGAACGAGCGAGCAAAATCGATTGTTTATTGGCCGGGAATAACAAATGACATTCAAGGTTGTCGGGAAAATTGCAATAGTTGCAACTTAATTGCACCAAACAATCCTCACCTATCTCCAATTGAACCATTGATTCCAAAGGTTCCTTTTGATTCAATTGTTTGTGATTATTTTCAGTTTAAAGGTTGGTATTATTTTGTAGCTGCCGACAGACTTTCAGGATGGAAAGAACAACAAAGAATCAAATTGGGTACAAATGATTCTGGTTCAAAAGGGCTGTGTAAAGCTTTGCGTCGTATTTTTGTGACTTTTAGTGTTCCAGTTGAAATATCTTCTGATGGAGGTCCAGAGTTTTCTGCAAAAGTTACCAAAGATTTTCTGAAACGATGGGGTATACACCATCGAATGTCATCTGCATATCATCCAGTGTCAAACGGTAGGGCGGAATTAGCAGTAAAGGCTTCTAAGCGATTGTTAATGGAGAATGTTGGTTCAAATGGTGAACTAAATAATGACAAAATGGTACAAGCTTTACTTACGCAGAGAAACACGCCTGATCCAGGATGCAAACTATCACCTGCACAGATCCTTCTAGGACGAAACTTAAAGGACTCCTTGCCTTACCTCAGGAAGAGTATTATGGCTTACAATAACCCGCAGATCTTAAACATTTGGCGTAACGTATGGAGTAAAAAGGAAGCAGCTCTTAGGTCTCGTTATGTTAAGTCTCTCAGGAATTTAAGTGAGCACACAAGATTTTTGCCACCATAGAATTTCGGTGATCATGTCATGATACAGAATCAAACAGGTAACTTCCCTAACAAGTGGGGGAAAAGTGGTGTAATAGTAGAGCTAAAAGACTATCATCAGTATGTTGTCAAGATTGATGGATCAGGTCGCTTAACTGTACGAAATCGAAAGTTTTTAAGAAAGTTTAATCCTCCTGTTTGCAAATCTCAAAATAGTATCCCTTATCTTAGAAAAGTAAACATACCAACGCAGAAGTTGGTTTTTTCTGGTAACTATGAGAGAAAAGATTCCAAGGAAAGTTTTGATTGTGTGCGCTCCCATAAAAGAATACGTTTCAAAGCTGGACATAACTTTGACAAAATTTGCAAAGCAAAACCAGCTACCTTCCTTTCACCTGAGGACTCAAATTGCACTGATGAAAGACAATCCTCTACAAATCAGAAAAATGGTGTATTGTCTCGTTTAAACCCTAATGATATTTCTAAGGGTGTTTAAAAGAAATTTTAATGACGATGGAGTGTTTCCAGAAAATGAACTTCGTCGTTCCGGTCGTGTAAGAACCCGGAGAAAGATTTATGATGCCGAAAGTAGTACATACAAACCTGTTTAAACTGTTGTTAAAACTAATGTTTTTGTACAAATTGTAACTATGTTTATTGTAACATTTTAGTGATTTCCGTTCGTTTTGAGTGTTGTTTCGGTAATGTTAGCACAGAAAAATGTATTTAAGCTTGCATTTTGTAAATAATTTGTTTTGCTAGCAAGACGTGTCGTTTCATCTCCTTGGTGATAAAATCTGGCGGGAGATGTAAAAGTATTTACCTAGCTTTCATTATGTTTTCTTGTACAGATTTTATCATTCTTTTAGTTAGTTTGTTAATAAACTCAACAAAGAAAGATACATTTATTTAAATGAAAATATACTGTTAGAAAGCCGAAACCTTTAGAAAGATTTTGAGATATTTCTTAGCTATGAGCGACCAAACACGAGTAAACGGCGGGAATAAAAATTTCGTACCAATTAAAAATTATAAACTATTTTTATGAAGTTTATAAAATCAAATTTACATTTCAAAGTACTTACAATTTTCTTGAGATGCATTTACGCTTTTACTCATATCTCCTGAATGCAAATTTTTCAGTAAATGAAAATATACTGTTAGAAAGCTAAAACGATTAGAAAAAATTTGAGATATTTTAAGCTATGACCGACTAAACACAGGTAAACTGCGGGAGACAAAATTTTGTACTTATAAAATATTTTAAACTATTAGAATAAAGTTTATGATAGCAAATTAACAGTTTAAATTACTTACAATTTACTTGAGATGCATTTACGTTTTTCTAATATTTCCTGAATGCGAATTTCTCGGTAAATGAAAATATACTGATAGAAGGCCGAAACCTTTAGAAAGATTTTGAGATATTTCTTAGCTATGAGCGACCAAACACGGGTAAACGGCGCAAGTAAAAATTTCGTACCAATTGAAGCTTATAAACTATTATTATGAAGTTTATAAAATCAAATTAACAGTTTAAAGTACTTACAATTTACTTGAGATGCATTTACGTTTTTCTAATATTTCCTGAATGCGAATTTCTCGGTAAATGAAAATATACTGATAGAAGGCCGAAACCTTTAGAAAGATTTTGAGATATTTCTTAGCTATGAGCGACCATACACGGGTAAACGGCGCAAGTAAAAATTTCGTACCAATTGAAGCTTATAAACTATTATTATGAAGTTTATAAAATCAAATTAACAGTTCAAAGTACTTACGATTAGTATTTACGTTTTTACTCATATGTCCTGAATACGAATTTCTCAGTAAATGAAAATATACTGTTAGAAAGCTAAAACGATTAGAAAAATTTTAAGATATTTCAAGCTATGACCGACTAAACACAGGTGAACTGCGGGAGAAAAAAATTCGTACCGATTAAATATTTTAAACTATTAGAATAAAGTTTATAATATCAAATTAACAGTTTAAAGTACTTACAATTTTCTTGAGATGCATTTACGTTTCTACTCATATCTCCTGAATGCGAATTTCTCGGTAAATGAAAATATACTGTTAGAAAGCTTAACCTTTAGAAACATTTTGAGATATTTCTTAGCTATGAGCGACCAGCCACGGGTAAATGGCGGGAGTAAAAATTTTGTAATAATTAATACTTAACTATTTTAATGAAGTTTATAAAAACAAATTAACATTTCAAAGTACTTACAATATTCTTGAGATGCATTTACGTTTTTACTCATATCTCCTGAATGCGAATTTCTCGGTAAATGAAATTATACTGTTAGAAAGCTAAAATATTTAGAAACATTTTAAGACATTTCTTAGCTTTGAGCGACCAAACACTGGTAAACGGCGGGAGTAAAAATTTTGTAATAATTAATACTTAACTATCTTAATGAAGTTTATAAAAACAAATTAACATTTCAAAGTACTTACAATTTTATTGAGATGCATTTACGTTTTTACTAATATCTTCTGAATGCGAATTTCTCGGTAAATGAAATTATACTGTTAGAAAGCTGAAACCTTTAGAAACATTTTAAGACATTTCTTAGCTTGGAGCGACCAAACACGGGTAAACGGCAGGAGTAAAAATTTTGTACCTATTGAAGCTTATAAACTATTTTAATAAAGTTTATAAAATCAAATTAATAGTTCAAAGTACTTACAATATTCTTGAGATGCATTTACGTTTTTCTAATATCTCCTGAATGCGAATTTATCGGTCAATGAAATTATACTGTTAGAAAGCCGAAACCTTTATAAACATTTTGAGATATTTCTTAGCTATGAGCGACCAAACACGGGTAAACGGCAGGAGTAAAAATTTCGTATCAATTGAAGAATATGAACTATTATTATGAAATTTATAAAATCAAATTAACATTTCGAACTACTTACAATTTTCTTGAGAAGCATTTACATTTTACTTATATCTCCTGAATGCGAAATTCTCAGTAAATAAAAATATACTGTTATAAAGCTAAAACGTTTAAAAAAGTTTTGAGATATTTCAAGCTATGACCGACTAAACAACTGTAAACTGCGGGAGTAAAAAAATCGTACCAATCAAATATCTTAAACTATTGAATTAAGTTCATAATTCAATATTAACAGTTTAAAGTTTTTACAATATTGTTGAGATGCATTTACGTTTTCTAATATTTCCTGAATGCAAGTTTCCTGGTAAATGAAATTATACTGTTAGAAAGCTAAAACAATTAGAAAAAATTTGAGATATTTCAAGCTATGACCGACTAAACACAGGTAAACTGCGGGAGACAAAATTTTGTACTTATAAAATATTTTAAATTGTTAGAATAAAGTTTATGATAACAAATTAACAGTTTAAATTACTTACAATTTACTTGAGATGCATTTACGTTTTTCTAATATTTCCTGAATGCGAATTATAGGTAAATGAAAATATACTGATAGAAGGCCGAAACCTTTAGAAAGATTTTGAGATATTTCTTAGCTATGAGCGACCAAACACGGGTAAACGGCGCAAGTAAAAATTTCGTACCAATTGAAGCTTATAAACTATTTTAATGAAGTTTCTAAAATCAAATTAATAGTTCAAAGTACTTACAAATTTCTTGAGATGCATTTACGTTTTTACTCATATCTCCTGAATGCGAATTTCTCAGTAAATGAAATAGTACTGTTAGTAAGCTCATACATTTAGAAAAATTTGAGATATTTCAAGCTATGACCGACTAAACACAGGTTACCTGCGGGAGAAAAAATTTCCTACCTATTAAATATTTTAAACTATTAGAATAAAGTTCATAATATCAAATTAACAGTTTAAAAAACTTATAATTTTCTTGAGAAGCATTTACGTTTCTACTTATATCTTCTGAATGCGAATTTATCGGTCAATTAAATTATACTGTAAGAGAGCTAAAACTTTTAACACATTTTGAAATATTTCTTAGCTATGTGTGACCAAACACAGGTAAACAGCGGGAGTAAAAATTTCGTACCAGTTCAAACTTATAAACTATTTTAATAAAGTTTATAAAATCTAATTAACATTTCAAAGTACTTACATTTTTATTGAGATGCATTTACGTTTTTACTCATACCTCCTGAATGTGCATTTCTCGGTCAATGAAATTATACTGTTAGAAAGCTGAAACCTTTAGAAACATTTCAAGATATTTCTTAGCTATGAGCGACCAAACACGGGTAAACGGCAGGAGTAAAAAATTTGAAAATTAAAGCTTATAAACTATTTTCATGAAATTTATAAAAAAAAATTAAAATTTCAAATTACTTACAATCTCTAAAAATGCATCTACGTTATTACTATATCTCCTTAATGCAATTTCTCGGTTAATGAAAATATACTGTTAGAAAGCTGAAACCTTTAGATAATTTTTAGATATTTCTTAGCTATCAGCGACCAAACACGGGTAAACGGCGTAAGTAAAAATTTTGTATGAATTAAAACTATAAACTATTTTACTGGAGTTTATGAAATAAAATCAACATTTCAAAGTACTTACAATTTTCTTGAGGTGGATTTACATTTTTACTCATATTTCCTGAATGCAAGTTTCTTAGTAAACGAAATTATACTGTTAGAAAGCTAAAACCTTTAGAAACATTTTGAGATATTTCTTAGCTATGAGCGACCATAAACGGGTAAACGGCGGGAGTAAAAATATCGTATCAATTGAAGCTTATATATTATTTTAATGAAGTTTATAAAATCAAATTAACAGTTCAAAGTACTCACAATTTTTTTGAGAAAGATCAACGTTTTTACTCATATCTCCTGAATGCGAGTTTCTCGGTCAATGAAAATATACTGTTAGAAAGCTAAAACGATTAGAAACATTTCGAGATATTTCTTAGCTATGTGCGAACAAACACGGGTAAACGGCGGGAGTAAAAATATCGTATCAATTGATAATTATAAGCTATTTTAATAAGGTTTATAAAATCAAATTAACAGTTTAAAAAACTTATAATTTCTCGAGATGCATTTACGTTTTTACTCATATCTCCTGAGTGCAATTTTCTCAGTCAATGAAAATATACTGTTAGAAAGCTGAAACCTTTGGAAACATTTTGAAATATTTCTTAGCTATGAGCGACCAAACACGGGTAAACTACGAAGGTAAAAGTTTTGTACCAATTAAAACTTTCAAACTATTTATCGAAGTTTATAAAATCAAATTAACAGTTCAAATAACTTACAATTTTTTTGAGAAAGATCAACGTTTTTACTCATATCTCCTGAATGCTAATTTCTCGGTCAATGAAAATATTTTGTTAGAAAGCTTAAACATTTAGAAACATTTTGAAATAATTCTTAGCTATGAGCGACCAAACACGGGTAAACGGCGGGAGTAAAAATTTCGAATTAATATAAACTTATAAACTATTTTAATGAAGTTTATTAAATCTAATTAACAGTTCAAAGTACTTACAATTTTCTTGAGAAGGATCAACGATTACTCATATCTCCTGAATGCGAATTTCTTTGTCAATGAAAGTATATTGTTAGAAAGCTGAAACCTTTAGAAACATTTTGTAATATTTCTTAGCTATGTGCGACCAAACACAGGTAAACGGCGGGAGTAAAATTTTTTAACCGTTTTAAACTTATAAACTATTTTAATGAAGTTTATGATATCAAATTAACAGTTTAAAGTACTTACAATTTTCTTGAGATGCATTTACGTTTCTACTATATATCCTTAATGCGAATATCTCGGTTAATGAAAATATACTGTTAGAAAGCTAAAACTTTTACAATTATTTTGACACTTTTCTTAGCTATCAGCGACCAAACACGGTTAAACGGCGGGAGTAAAAATTTTGATAAATTAAAACTATAAACTATTTTAATACAGTTTCTAAAATCAAATTAACATTTCAAAGTACTTACAATTTTCTTAAGATGCATTTACGTTTTTCTAATATCTCCTGAATGCGATTTTCTCTGTCATTGAATATATACTGCTGGAGAGCTAAAACCTATAGAAACATTTTGAGATATTTCTTAGCTATGAGCGACCATAAACGGGTAAATGGCGGGAGTAAAAATTTTGTACCATTTGATTATTATAAACTATTTTAATGAAGGTTATAAAATCAAATTAACAGTTCAGAGACTTACAATTTTCTTGATATGCATTTACGTTTTTACTCATATCTCCTGAATGCGAATTTCTCGGTCAATTAAAATACACTGTTAGAAAGCTGAAACCTTTAGAAACATTTTGAAATATTTCATAGCTATGAGCGACTAAACATGGGTAAACGGCGGCAGTAAAAATTTTGTACCATTGATTATTATAAACTATTTTAATGAAGTTTATAAAATCAAATTAACAGTTCAAAGACTTACAATTTTATTGTGATGCATTTACGTTTTTACTCATATCTCCTGAATGCGAGTTTCTCGGTCAATGAAAATATTTTGTTAGAAAGCTGAAACCTTTAGAAACATTTTGAGATATTTTTTATTTATGAGCAACCAAACACGGGTAAACGGCGGGAGTAAAAATTTCGTACCAATTGAAGCTTATAAACTATTTTAATGAAGTTTATAAAAACTATTTAACATTTCAAAGTACTTACAATTTTCTCTATATCCATTAACATTTTACTCATATCTCCTGAATGCGAATTTCTCGGTAAATAAAAATTTGCTGTTAGAAAGCTGAAATCTTAAAAAACATTTTGAGATATTTCTCAGCTATGGGCGACCAAACATGGTTAAACGGCGGGAGTAAAAATTTTGTACCACTTGAAGCTTATAAACTATTTTAATGAAGTTTATAAAATCAAATTAACAGTCCAAAGTACTTACAATTTTTTTAAGATGCATTTACGTTTCTACTTATATCTCCTGAATGCGAATTTCTCGGTAATTAAAAATATACTGTTAGAAAGCTGAAACCTTTAGAAACATTTTGAGACATTTCTTAGCTATGAGCGACCAAACACGGGTAATCGGCGAGAGTAAAAAATTTCGTACCAATTCAAACTTATAAACGATTTTAATGAAGTTTAAAAAATCTAATTAACATATCAAAGTACTTACAATTTTCTTGAGATGCATTTACGTTTTTACTCATATCTCCTGAATGCGATATTCTCGGTTAATGAAAATATACTGTTAGAAAGCTGAAACCCTTAGAAACATTTTGAGATATTTCTTAGCTATGTGCGATTAAACACGGGTAAACGGGGGGAGTAAAAATTTTGTACAAATTGATAATTTTAAAATATTTTAATGAAGTTTATAAAATGTAATTAACATTTCAAAGTACTTACAACTTTCTTGAAATGCATTTACGTTTTTACTCATATCTCCTGAATGCGAGTTTCTCGGTTAATAAATATATACTGTTAGAAAGCTGAAATCTTAAGAAACATTTTTATATTTTTTTAAGCTATGAGCGACCAAACACTGGCGAAAAGCGGGAGTAAAAATTTCGTACATTTTGATAATTATAAACTATTTTATGAAGTTTATAAAATCAAATTAACAGTCAAAAGACTTATAATTTTCTTGAGAAGCATTTTCGTTTTTTCTCAAATCTTTTGAATTCGAATTCCTCGGTTAATGAATATATACTGTTAGAAAGCTGAAACCCTTAGAAACATTTTGAGATATATCTTAGCTATGTTCGATTAAACACGGGTAAACGGGGGGAGTAAAAATTTTGTACAAATTGATAATTTTAAAATATTTTAATGAAGTTTATAAAATGTAATTAACATTTCAAAGTACTTACAATTTTCTTGAGATGCATTTATGTTTTTACTTATATCTCCTGAATGCGATAGTCTCGGTTAATGAAAATATACTGTTAGAAAGCTGAAACCCTTAGAAACATTTTGAGATATTTCTTAGCTATGTTCGATTAAACACGGGTAAACGGGGGGAGTAAAAATTTTGTACAAATTGATAATTTTAAAATATTTTAATGAAGTTTATAAAATGTAATTAACATTTCAAAGTACTTACAATTTTCTTGAGATGCATTTATGTTTTTACTTATATCTCCTGAATGCGATAGTCTCGGTTAATGAAAATATACTGTTAGAAAGCCGAAACCTATAGATAATTTTGAGATATTTCTTAGCTATGTGTGACCAAACATGGGTAAACGCGGGAGTAAAAATTTCGGACCAATTAAGCTTATAAACTATTTTAATGAAGTTTATAAAATATAATTAACAGTTTAAAGTACTTACAATTTTCTTGTGATGCATTTACGTTTTTACTCATATCTCCTGAAAGCGAATTTCTCGGTCAATGAAAATATACTGTTAGAAAGCTGAAACCTTTAGAAACATTTTGAGATTTTTCTTAGCTATGAGCGACCAAACCCGGGTAAACAGCGGGAGTAAAAATTTCGTACCAATTAAAACTTATAAACTATTTTAATAAAGTTTATTAAATTAAATTAAGAGTTCAAAGTACTTACAAATTTTTTTGAGATCCATATACGTTTTTACTCATATCTCCTGAATGCGAATTTCTCGGTCAATGAAAATATAATTTAAAAAAGCTGAAACCTTTAGAAACATTTTGATATATTCCATAGCTATGAGCGACGAAACACGGATAAACGGCGAAAGTAAAATTTTCGTACCAACTAAAACTTATAAACTATTTTAATGATGTTTATTAAATCAAATTAACATTTCAAAGTACTTACATTTTTCTTAAGATGCATTGACATTTCTACTCATATCTCCTTAAATCGAATTTTTCGGTCAATGAAAATATAATGTTAGAAAGCTGAAACCTTTAGAAACATTTTGAGATATTTCTTAGCTATGAGCGACCAAACACGGGTAATCGGCGGGAGTAAAAATTTTGTACCAATTGAAACTTTCAAACTATTTATCGAAGTTTATGAAATTAAATTAACAGTTCAAAGTACTTACAATTTTCTTGAGAAGCATTTACGTTTTTACTCATATCTCCTGAATGCGAATTTCTCGGTAAATAAAACATACTTTTAGAAAGCTAAAACGTTTAGAAAATTTTTGAGATATTTCTTAGCTATGACCTACAAACCACGGGTAAATTGCGGGAGTAAAAGTTTTGTACAAACTAAATATTTTAAACTAATAGAAAAAGTTTATAATAACAAACTAACAGTTTAAAGTACTTACAATTTTCTTGAGATGCATTTACGTTTTTCTAATATTTTCCGAATGCAATTTCTCGGTAAACGAAAATATACTGTTAGAAAGCTGAAACCTTAAGAATTGTTTTTGATATATTTCTAAGGTATGAGCTACCAAACACGGGTAAACAGCGGGAGTAAAAATTTCGTACTAATTGAAGATTATAAACTATTTTGATGAAGTTTATTAAATCTAATTAACATTTCAAAGTACTTACAATTTTCTTGAGATGCATTTACGTTTTTACTCATATCTCCTGAATGCGAATTTTTCGGTCAATGAAAATATACTGTTAGAAAACTGAAACCTTTAGAAACATTTTGATATATTTCTTAGCTAAGAGCTACCAACCACGGGTAAACGGCGGGAGTAAAAATTTCGTACCACTTAAAGCCTATAAACAATTTGAATGAAGTTTATAAAATCTAATTAACAGTTCAAAGTACTTACAATTTTCTTGAGATGCATTTACGCTTTTACTCATATCTCCTGAATGCGAATTTCTCGGTCAGTAAAAATATACTGTTAAATAGCTGAAATCTTCAGAAACATTTTGATATATTTCAAGCGATGACCAACTATACACGGGTAAACGGCGAAAGTAAAAATTTAGTACCAATTGATAATTTTAAACTATTTTAATGAAGTTTATAAAATCTAATTAACAGTTCAAAGTACTTACAATTTTCTTGAGATGCATTTACGCTTTTACTCATATCTCCTGAATGCGAATTTCTCGGTCAGTGAAAATATACTGTTAAATAGCTGAAATCTTCAGAAACATTTTGATATATTTCAAGCGATGACCAACTATACACGGGTAAACGGCGAAAGTAAAAATTTAGTACCAATTGATAATTTTAAACTGTTTTAATTAAGTTTATAAGATCAAATTAACAGTTCAAAGTACTTACAATTTTCTTGAGATACATTTACGTTTCTACTCATATCTCCTGACTGTGCATTTCTCGGTAAATGGAAATATACTGTTAGAAAGCTGAAACTTTTAGAAACATTTTGAGATATTTCTTAGCTATGAGCTGTACCGCTTACGCGGTAATTGTCTCTTTTTTACTTTCTTCTTTTTTCTCAAGCGAGTATAAATTCAACAGTCTCGAGTAATAGAGAGGGCTTTTAGTTTCTACTGCATGGCAGCAGTGTGAAGTCAATGCAGCTTTTCGCTGCACTAAAGTTTTAATGGTTTCAATCTTGTTGTTTTAATGGTTGATTTCGACTTTAGAACTCTTTTTGAGTTTGGTTTAAACATTTAGTTTTTAGTTTCTTTTATTCGAGTATTGTCGTCTTTTAAAAGAATTGATAATTTGGTTTATTAGTGTAATGTTGTGCAGTATTTTATCATCTTTTCGTTTCGCAAATTCATTGTAAATATAATCATTATCACAAATTCGAACTCAGTTTAAATTAGTATAAGTAACTGATTTATTAAATATTTAGTAAATAGTAAGTAGTTCATATTAATTTATTTAAGTCAACTATAATTTAAGCGTTATCTTGGGGCATCTACTATACAAGTTAAAGCGCACGTTGCGTAGTAAACCAGGCCAATAAAAGTGTATAAGTAGAAACCTCGGTTAGCGACATGGTGACCCGGACGTCCAGTTATTTATAGCTGGAATTGAACACAGATACCTTTTAATTACCCTAAAAATTTCTACGCTATTTAGATGGTGACATGGGGACAAAGTGGAATAAACCTAATTTAATAATAGTATAAATTCGATAAACTTTATGGCATTTATTTAACCTAGTCATCAGGTCTGTCAAATTTATAAAAATGAGTTTAAAATTTCTAGTTCGAAAAACAACTAAGTAGTTCGAGTTTGTGATAGATTTGAATTGTTTTTTTCTAATGGTAATTAGTTTTATTGTGTTTAATTTTATGTTAAAGTGGTTTTGGGAAAGGCTAATCGACATGTGTTAGAATTAAAATGTATTTGTTGTGTAGATATTATTGCAATTCATTGTTGAAGCGTTTTTCAAAATGAGTTTTAAACTTGTACGAGCAAGTTTAAACAAAAGTTAGTCTTGTTTTCAAGTTGTTCCGCGTTTTGTCAAATTAATTAAATATCGTTCAATCGTTTTAAACATTTTATTAAAAATTAAAATGAAATTAAAGGCTTCTAATAATAAAACTTTCTTATAACAAAAATAGTTTTAAACGTCTATAAAAGTTAGCAACTGTAAAGTTTAATTGTTTTGTTTTCAAACAATCGTTTTATTTTGAACTATAATGGATAATAAACTTTTTAAACTGCATGTAAAATCATTGTTGTTTTTCGTTCGTCCTTGTAAAAATATTTGTATGAGGTTATTAAAACTTGTTTTCGAGTGCATAATCGGTTATTGAAGTGAAATTTCTTAAATTTATTAAACTTAATTTAGTTTTATATTTAGCAACAATGTCATGTTCAAACTTTAAACTATAATATTTAAAGTTTTTTTTTTACAATGACCTTGTTAATTGCTTGTAACAAACTTTATTGGCATGTTTTTTGTTGTTTTAAATCTAGCCGTACTTACAAAAAATAATTTTTAACGAAGTCATTCGAGCTATTAAATGTCTTACCCGGTATTTAAAATCTGAAAATAAAAAACAATTTTGTTTAAAATTTGTTAGAATATTAAAGTTTTCAAAATCAGTACAAGTTCACTGGCTATATTTTTACGAAAAGAAGTTTAAACTTTTGAGACGCATGTGAACGCTTGTTTTGTCAACTAATTCGTGTAAAATGTGAAATGTTTTTTATTTTAAAGCTTGTAGAGAATTACTGTATATTGATTGGAGCCAAAAATGTTTCTCAATTACTTTGAAACTTAACAAACTTTAAAGTTAAAATATAAATAGACTAATTGATTAATGTAATGTTGTTGCTAACTAGTAGCATATAAGTTTGTAAATTGAATTTTTTTATCTTTTAATGTTTTAACTTGTTTTTAAAATTAATATCAAGTAGTGACGTACATTCTAATTGCACTTTCGCACGAACGGCTCGAGAAACGAATCGGCGAGGATCGGTAGCGGAGACTTATGTACGAGGTGAGGAACGAGGAGATGAAAGAGGAGATGTATGGAGAGACGGATCAGAGGATTCCGTAGCGCCAACAGACCGCTGGGTGAGGCAAGGAGACGGATTCCGTGGCGCCAACAGACCGCTGAGTGAGGCAAGGAGACGCATTCCGTGGCGCCAACAGACCGCTGGGTGAGGCAAGGAGACGGTTCCGTAGCGCCAACAGACCGTTTAGGTGAGGCCAGGAGACGGAATCCGTAGCGCCAACAGACCGTTAGGTGAGGCGAGGAGACGGAATCCGTAGCGCCAACAGACCGTTAGGTGAGGCGAGGAGACGTATCAGCATAAACCGGTCAAACGACGTGGAGATGTACAAGGGCGGAGCGAGTTCCAGCAGCGAAGAAATTTTTTAAATTTTAAACATTTGTCTGTCATTTTGAAAACTGTATCATACTTTTATTAATTTTGTGTATTTTAAACTAATGCTTTATAAACTAAGGAGATAAAAGTCGGCGGTCGTTTTTCGTTAATTTTTCTATATAGGGAGTTTTAAGCATTCTTACAAGTGTTAATGAATAAAAATTAATGTTTTTTTTCGGAAAACCAAGAATAAGTTCTTAAAGTACGAAGGTAAGAGGAGAAAATGTACCGCTTACGCGGTAATTGTCTCTTTTTTACTTTGTTCTTTTTTCTCAAGCGAGTATAAATTCAACAGTCTCGAGTAATAGAGAGGGCTTTTAGTTTCTACTGCATGGCAGCAGTGTGAAGTCAGTGCAGCTTTTCGCTGCACTAAAGTTTTAATGGTTTCAATCTTATTGTTGTAATGGTTAATTTCGACTTTAGAACTCTTTTTGAGTTTGGTTTAAACATTTAGTTTTTAGTTTCTTTTATTCGAGTATTGTCGTCTTTTAAAAGAATTGATAATTTGGTTTATTAGTGTAATGTTGTGCAGTATTTTATCATCTTTTCGTTTCGCAAATTCATTGTAAATATAATCATTATCACAAATTCGAACTCAGTTTAAATTAGTATAAGTAACTGATTTATTAAACATTTAGTAAATAGTAAGTAGTTCATATTAGTTTTTTTAAGTCAACTATAATTTAAGCGTTATCTTGGGGCATCTACTATACAAGTTAAAGCGCACGTTGCGTTGTGAACCAGGCCAATAAAAGTGTATAAGTAGAAACCTCGGTTAGCGACAGAGCGACTAACCATGGGTAAACGGCGAGAGTAAAAAATTTGTAACAATTGAAACTTATAAACTATTTTAATGAAGTTTATAAAATCTAATTGACATTTCAAAGTACTTACAATTTTCTTGAGATACATTTACGTTTCTACTCATATCTCCTGAATGTGCGTTTCTAGGAAAATGAAAATATACTGTTAGAAAGCTGAAACTTTTAGAAACATTTTGACATATTTCTTAGCTATGTGCAATTAAACACGGGTAAACGGCGGGAGTAAAAATTTCATACCAATTAAAACTTTCAAAATATTTTATTGAAGTTTATAAAATCAAAATTAACATTTCAAAGTACTTACAATTTTCTTGACATGCATTTACGCTTTTACTCATATGTCCTGAATGCGATTTTCTCGGTCAATGAAAATATACTGTTAGAAAGCTGAAAACTTTAAAAACATTTTGATATATCTTTAAGCTATGAACGACCAAACACGGGTAAACGGAGGGAGTAAAAATTTCGTAGCAATTGAAACTTATAAACTATTTTATCGAAGTTAATAAAATCAATATAACAATTAAAAGTTCTTACACTTATTTAACACTTAAAACATAAGTTTACTATACTTTTTACCTATATAAAGAACATATAACGTTTTACCACAAAAGTTATAATATATTTTTATTGCGGCTTTTTAGAAACTACTGCAGAATTTTACAGGAGTTAAAATTTCGTACCAATGAAAACTTACAAACTGTTTTAATTAAGTTTATAAAATCAAATTAACATTCCAAAGTACTTATAATTTTTTTTTCTGTCGATCCAATCATACTTTTACGATGCAAAATTCTTGTTAGAAAGCTGAAACTCTCAGAAAACTTTGAGATAGCTTATTTAAGTTCAACCAAACTTATGTAATAGGCAGGAGAAATATTTTCTTACCTATTTAAAATTAGAACTATATTAACAAAGTTTACAAATTCAAATAAACGGTTAAAAGTACTTACAATATTTTTAAAATGATTTTACGTTTTTCTAATATCTCCTAAATGCGACTTTTCTCGGTCAATGAAAAGATACTATTAGAAATCTGTAACTCTTAGGTACATTGTAAGATACTACTTAGCTTTTTGCAACCAAACACTGGTAAACAGCGGTATCAAAATTTTTCACCAGTTGAAACTTACAATCGAGTTAATAAAGTTTTAAAAACAAAACTTAAAAGATCAAATCACTTACGATTTTCCTAAATTGACTCTCGTTTCTACTCCTTTCTGTTAAATGCGACTTTTCTCGGTCGATCCAAAGATACCATGAGCTGAAACTCTTAGGATTGTTCAGAGAT
Organism: Thalia democratica; assembly: GCF_965202585.1. Taxonomy (NCBI): domain Eukaryota; kingdom Metazoa; phylum Chordata; class Thaliacea; order Salpida; family Salpidae; genus Thalia; species Thalia democratica. The sequence goes on from NC_139173.1 coordinate 827,421, forward strand.
ATTTCGAAGCTCTGTGCGCTTAAACACGGGTAAATTGCGGAAGTAAAAATTTCTTAGTAGTAATAAAAAAATACCAATTATTTTATTGAAGTTTTAATATCACACAAAAGAGTAAAAAGTACTTACAGTTTTAGATTTTTAGAATTAATAAATTTGTTTTTTTTTTGTTGCAGGTAGTTTAAAACAATTTGAATAAGTCTTTGAGAATCTTAGTTTTATCAGAGTAAAGTCGAACTGACCGAGGATGACTGCATTGAGAAGATAGATGTCAAAATACAAAATTATTTTAAGAAAGTTTGTAGTGTTTTGTAGTCTTTTCAGTTTTATTAATGCTATATTGTGATCAACTTTAGAAATTTTCTAGTCTTTTATTAACACTATATTTACTAAGATAACCTCTAAAAAAAAACTTTGTACTTTTCTACTTGAATGTAGTTTGAAATTATTGGAACGGTATTCGAAAGTCTCAGCTTTATCGAAGTCCAGTGAAAGGGTCCGAAATTGACTGCATTAAAAAGATAGTTGTGAAATATAAAATTATTTTAGGAAACTTTGTAGTATTTTGTAGTCTTTATAGTTTCGCTTATGCCACTAAAGAAATTATTTAAATTTTTGTTTGCACTAAATTTACTTAGATAACTTCTAAAAGTGATAATTTAATTTTTTGTAGCCTGTAGTTTATTTAAAAAAGTCTTTAAGAATATCAGCTTTATCAAAGTCAAGTCGAAAGGGCAGAGTCTGACTGTATTGAATAGAATACGTTGTTGAAACATAAAATTATTTAAAGAAAGTTTTAAGTGTTGTTGCATTTTTAGTTTTATTTATACTTGATTATGGGGTAATTTTTGAAATTGTTTAGTCGGATATCAACACTAAATTTACTAAGAAAACTTCTAAAAGTAATAAATTTGTTTTTTTTTTCTAGTCGCAAGCAATTTAAAATAATTTGAAAAAGTCTTTTAGAGTCACAGCTTTGTCAAATTCAGGTCAAACCGGCCGAAGATGACTGCATTGAGAATATAGTTGTAATAGCATAAAATTATTTTAAGAATAGTTTGTATTGTTATGTAGTCTTTTTAGTGTTATTCATACATAAATAATTTTTTTATTTATGTTTTATTCATACATTAGTTTTATTTATACATGGTAGTTTAAAATTTATTCATAGAGTAACTTTAGAAATTGTTTAGTATATTATCAACATTATATTTACTAAGATAACTTCTAAAAGTGATTACTTTGTATTTTTCTCGTTGCATGTAGCTGAAAATTATTTTAAAATGTCTCAGAGAATCTCAACTTTATCAAAGTCCAGTTGAACCGGCCAAGGATGACTGCAATAATAAGTAAGTTGTAAAAAAAATATATTTTAAGAAAGTTTGTAGTGTTTTGTAGTCTTTTTAGTTTTATTAATGTTTAATTGTGAAGCAACTTAGAAATTTTTTAGTCACTTAGTAACACTATGTTTACTAAGATAACTTCTAAAAGTGATATATTTGTTTCTTCTAGGTGAATGTAAATGAAAGTTATTAGAAAATGTTTCAGAGATTCTCAATTATATCAAAGTCAAGTCGAACCAGCCGAGAATGACTGCATAAAAAAAAATGTTGTAAGAAAAAAAAAATATTATAAGAAATGTTGTAGTGTTTTGTAGTCTTTTCAATTTTTTTTATGCTTTATTGTGAAGCAACTTTAGAAATTGTTTCGTCATTTATTAACACTATATTTACTAAAATAACTTCTAAAACTGATAATTTTGTTTTTTCCAGTTGCATGTAGCTGAAAGTTATTTTAAAATGTCTTTTAGAGTCTCAACTTTATCAAAGTCCAGTCAAACCGCCCGAGGATGACAGCATAAAAAAGATAGTTGTAAAAATTTATTTTAAAAAAGTTTGTAATGTTTTTTAGTCTTTTTAGTTTTATAAATATTTAATTGTGAAGCAACTTAAGTAAATGTTTAGTCATGTATTAACATTATATTTACTAAGATAATTCTAAAAGTTATAACTTTTTTTTTCTAGTAACATACAGTTAAAATTATTTAAAAATGTCTTTTACAGTCTTAGCTTTATTAAAGTCAAGTCAAATTTGCAGAGGGTGATTGCATTAAAAACGTTAGTTGTAAAGTTGAAAAATTTTATTAAGAAAGTTTGTGACTTTCTCTAGTCTTTTTAATTTTGTTTATGCTTTATTTTGAATTAAATTTAGAAAATTGTTTAGTATTTTATTAACGCTATATTTACTAAGTTTACTTTTGAATGTGAAAAATTTGTATACTCCTAGTTGCATGTAGTTAAAAAATTTTGGAAAAGGTGTATAAGAGTTTAAGCTTTATCAAAGTCCAGTTGAACCAGCCAAGGATGACAGCATTTAAATGAGAATTGTAAAATATAAAATTTCTTTAAGAAAGTTGCATGTGTTTTGTTGTATTTTTTGGTATTTTCATACTCGATTATGGGGAAACTTTTAAAACTATTTAGTCGTTTATAAACACTAAATTTACTCATCAATACTTTGATTACTAAGATAACTTATAGATAACTATTTTTTTCTACCAGTTGCATGAAGTTTAAATAAATTTCAAAACGTCTTTTAGAAACTTAGGTTTTAAAAAATCCTATAATATCGACCTAAAATGAGTGCATTTAGAAAATGATTGTTGAAATATAAAATTATTATAAAAAAGTTTGTAGTTTTTTCTAGTCTTATTAGCTTTATTTACATTTATTTTTAGCAGCTTAAATAATTAAACATATTTTTATTAACACTATATTTATTAAGAAAAGTTCTAAAATTGATACCTTTTTTTTCTAATTGCCTGTAGTTTCAAAGTATTTGAAAAAGACTTTTAAAATTTCAGCTTTATCAAAGTCAAATCAAACCAGCTGAGTCTGACTGCATTGAATAGACAGTTGTTAAAATATAAAATTATTTAAAGAAAGTTTTAAGTGTTGTTGCGTTTTTATTTTTATTCATACTTGATTATGGGGTAACTTTTAAAATTGTTAAGTCTTTTGTCAACATTAATTTTATTAAGAAAACTTCTAGAAGTTATATGTTTGCTTTTTTCTAGTCGCAAGCAATTTAAATAATTGGAAACAGTCTTTTAGAGTCTCAGCTTTATCAAAGTCATGTCGAACCGGCTGAGGATGACTGTATTGAGAATATAGTTGTAATAGTATAAAATTATTTAAGAGAGTTTGTATAGTTATGTAGTCTTTTTAGTTTTATTCATATTTGATTATAGAGTATTTTTTCAAATTATTTAATTGTTTATCAACATTATTTTTACTAAGATAACTTCTTAAACTGATAACTTTGTAATTTTCTAGTTGCATGTAGCTGAAAGTTATTTTAAAATGTCTCAAAGAGTCTCAAATTTATCAAAGTCCAGTCGAACCGGCTTACGATGACTACATTAAAAAGATAAATGTAAAAAATAAAGAAAGTTTGTGGTGTTTCGTAGTCTTTTTAGTTTTATTGATGCTTTATTGTGAAGCAGCTTTAGAAATTGTTTAGGCTTTTATAACACTATATTTACTAATATAATTTCTAAAAGTGATAACTTAGTTTTTTTTTTAGTTGCATGAAGCTAAAAGTAATTTAAACAGAGAGTCTCAACTTTAAAAGAAAGTTTGTGGTGTTTTGTAGTCTTTTTAGTTTTATTTATGCTTTATTGTGAAGCAGCTTTAGAAATTGTTTAGTCTTTTGTAACACTATATTTACTAATATAATTTCTAAAAGTGATAACTTTTTTTTTTTAGTTGCATACAGCTAAAAGTAATTTAAACAGAGAGTCTCAACTTTAACAAAGTCCGGTCGAACCGGCTGAGGATGATTGCATTAAAAAGATAGTTGTAGAAATATAAAATTATTTTAAGAAAGTTTTAAGCGTTTTGTTGCATTTTAAGTTTAATTCATACTTGATTATGGGGTAACTTTTAAAGTTATTTAGTAGTTTACTAACACTAAATTTACTAATACAAAATCTAAGGTTGATAAATTTTTTTTTCAAGACGCTTGTAGTTTAAAAGTATTTTAAAATGACCTTTAGAAATTCAGATTTATCAATGTCAAGTCGAACCAGCTAAGTCTGACTGCATTGAATAGAAACTTGTGTTAAATCATTTAAAGAAAGTTTTAAGTGTTTTGTTGCATTTTTAGTTTTTTTTATACTTGATGATGGGGTAATTTTTATAATTGTTAAGTTGTTTATAAACACTAATTTTACTAAAAAAACTTCTAAAAGTGATAATTTTGTTTTTGTCTAGTTGCAAGCAATTTAAAATAATTAGAGTAAGTCTCAGCTTTATAAAAGTTTTATCAAACCGGCCGAGGATGACTGTGTTAAGATCATAGTTGTAATAGTTTAAAATTATTTTAAGAGAGTTTGTATAGTTATGTAGTCTTTTTAGTTTTATTCATACTTGATTATAGAGAAAGTTTTAAAATTATTTAGTCGTTTATCAACATTATATTTACTAAGATAACTTCTAAAAGTTATAACTTTGTATTTTTCTAGTTTTTTTTAGTTATTTTAAAATGTGTCAGAGAGTCTCAACTTTATCAAAGTCCAGTCGAACCGGCCGAGAATGACAGCATAAAAAAGATAGTTGTAAAAATTTATTTTAAAAAAGTTTGTAATGTTTTTTAGTCTTTTTAGTTTTATAAATATTTAATTGTGAAGCAACTTAAGTAAATGTTTAGTCATGTATTAACATTATATTTACTAAGATAATTCTAAAAGTTATAACTTTTTTTTTCTAGTAACATACAGTTAAAATTATTTAAAAATGTCTTTTACAGTCTTAGCTTTATTAAAGTCAAGTCAAATTTGCAGAGGGTGATTGCATTAAAAACGTTAGTTGTAAAGTTGAAAAATTTTATTAAGAAAGTTTGTGACTTTCTCTAGTCTTTTTAATTTTGTTTATGCTTTATTTTGAATTAAATTTAGAAAATTGTTTAGTATTTTATTAACGCTATATTTACTAAGTTTACTTTTGAATGTGAAAAATTTGTATACTCCTAGTTGCATGTAGTTAAAAAATTTTGGAAAAGGTGTATAAGAGTTTAAGCTTTATCAAAGTCCAGTTGAACCAGCCAAGGATGACAGCATTTAAATGAGAATTGTAAAATATAAAATTTCTTTAAGAAAGTTGCATGTGTTTTGTTGTATTTTTTGGTATTTTCATACTCGATTATGGGGAAACTTTTAAAACTATTTAGTCGTTTATAAACACTAAATTTACTCATCAATACTTTGATTACTAAGATAACTTATAGATAACTATTTTTTTCTACCAGTTGCATGAAGTTTAAATAAATTTCAAAACGTCTTTTAGAAACTTAGGTTTTAAAAAATCCTATAATATCGACCTAAAATGAGTGCATTTAGAAAATGATTGTTGAAATATAAAATTATTATAAAAAAGTTTGTAGTTTTTTCTAGTCTTATTAGCTTTATTTACATTTATTTTTAGCAGCTTAAATAATTAAACATATTTTTATTAACACTATATTTATTAAGAAAAGTTCTAAAATTGATACCTTTTTTTTCTAATTGCCTGTAGTTTCAAAGTATTTGAAAAAGACTTTTAAAATTTCAGCTTTATCAAAGTCAAATCAAACCAGCTGAGTCTGACTGCATTGAATAGACAGTTGTTAAAATATAAAATTATTTAAAGAAAGTTTTAAGTGTTGTTGCGTTTTTATTTTTATTCATACTTGATTATGGGGTAACTTTTAAAATTGTTAAGTCTTTTGTCAACATTAATTTTATTAAGAAAACTTCTAGAAGTTATATGTTTGCTTTTTTCTAGTCGCAAGCAATTTAAATAATTGGAAACAGTCTTTTAGAGTCTCAGCTTTATCAAAGTCATGTCGAACCGGCTGAGGATGACTGTATTGAGAATATAGTTGTAATAGTATAAAATTATTTAAGAGAGTTTGTATAGTTATGTAGTCTTTTTAGTTTTATTCATATTTGATTATAGAGTATTTTTTCAAATTATTTAATTGTTTATCAACATTATTTTTACTAAGATAACTTCTTAAACTGATAACTTTGTAATTTTCTAGTTGCATGTAGCTGAAAGTTATTTTAAAATGTCTCAAAGAGTCTCAAATTTATCAAAGTCCAGTCGAACCGGCTTACGATGACTACATTAAAAAGATAAATGTAAAAAATAAAGAAAGTTTGTGGTGTTTCGTAGTCTTTTTAGTTTTATTGATGCTTTATTGTGAAGCAGCTTTAGAAATTGTTTAGGCTTTTATAACACTATATTTACTAATATAATTTCTAAAAGTGATAACTTAGTTTTTTTTTTAGTTGCATGAAGCTAAAAGTAATTTAAACAGAGAGTCTCAACTTTAAAAGAAAGTTTGTGGTGTTTTGTAGTCTTTTTAGTTTTATTTATGCTTTATTGTGAAGCAGCTTTAGAAATTGTTTAGTCTTTTGTAACACTATATTTACTAATATAATTTCTAAAAGTGATAACTTTTTTTTTTTAGTTGCATACAGCTAAAAGTAATTTAAACAGAGAGTCTCAACTTTAACAAAGTCCGGTCGAACCGGCTGAGGATGATTGCATTAAAAAGATAGTTGTAGAAATATAAAATTATTTTAAGAAAGTTTTAAGCGTTTTGTTGCATTTTAAGTTTTATTCATACTTGATTATGGGGTAACTTTTAAAGTTATTTAGTAGTTTACTAACACTAAATTTACTAATACAAAATCTAAGGTTGATAAATTTTTTTTTCAAGACGCTTGTAGTTTAAAAGTATTTTAAAATGACCTTTAGAAATTCAGATTTATCAATGTCAAGTCGAACCAGCTAAGTCTGACTGCATTGAATAGAAACTTGTGTTAAATCATTTAAAGAAAGTTTTAAGTGTTTTGTTGCATTTTTAGTTTTTTTTATACTTGATGATGGGGTAATTTTTATAATTGTTAAGTTGTTTATAAACACTAATTTTACTAAAAAAACTTCTAAAAGTGATAATTTTGTTTTTGTCTAGTTGCAAGCAATTTAAAATAATTAGAGTAAGTCTCAGCTTTATAAAAGTTTTATCAAACCGGCCGAGGATGACTGTGTTAAGATCATAGTTGTAATAGTTTAAAATTATTTTAAGAGAGTTTGTATAGTTATGTAGTCTTTTTAGTTTTATTCATACTTGATTATAGAGAAAGTTTTAAAATTATTTAGTCGTTTATCAACATTATATTTACTAAGATAACTTCTAAAAGTTATAACTTTGTATTTTTCTAGTTTTTTTTAGTTATTTTAAAATGTGTCAGAGAGTCTCAACTTTATCAAAGTCCAGTCGAACCGGCCGAGAATGACTGCATTAAAATGATAGATGTAAGAAAAAATAATATTTTAAGAAAGTTTGTAGTGTTTTGTAGTCTTTTTTATTTTTTTTTTGCTTTATTGTGAAGCAGCTTTAGAAATTGTTTAGTCTTTTATTAATACTATATTTACTAAGATTACTACTAAAAGTGATAACTTTGTTTTTTTAGGTGCATGTAGCTAAAAGTTATTTTAAAATGTCTCAGAGAGTCTCAACGTTATCAAAGTCAATTCGAACCGGCCAAGGATGACTGCATTAAAAAAGATAGATGTAAAAATAAAAATTTTAAGAAAGTTTGTAATGTTATGCAGCATTCTAGTTTTATTGATGTTTGATTGTGAAGCAACATAAGAAATTGTTTAAACATGTATTAACATGTATTGTACTAATACAAATTCTAAAAATTATAATTTTGTTTGCATGCAGCTTTAAATTATTTGAAAAAGACTTTAAAATTTCAACTTTATCAAAGTCAAGTCAAACCTGCAGAGGCTGACTGCATAAAAAACGATAGTTGTAATATAAAAATTTCTATTCAAGAAAGTTTTTGACTTTCTCTAGTCTTTTCAATGTTGATAATGCTTTATTTTGAATCAATTTTAGAAATTAATTAGTATTTTATTAACACTATATTTACTAAGATTACTTTTAAAAGTGATAACTTTGTATACTCCTAGTTGCATGTAGTTTAAAATTATTGGAAAAGGTTATTAAGAGTCTCAGCTTTATCAAAGTCCAGTTAAACCAGCCAAGGATGACAGCATTGAAAAGAACATCGTAGAAATATAAAATTTCTTTAAGAAAGTTGCAAGTGTTTATTTGCTTTTTTAGTTTTATTCTTAATTGATTATCGGGTAACTTTTAAAATTAGTAAGTCGTTTATAAACACTATTTTTACTTAGATAACTTCTAAATGTGATAACTTTGTTTTCTTTAGTAACATGGAGTTACAAATTATTTTAAAACGTCTTTTAGAGTCTCAGCTTTTTTAAAGTCCTGTCATACTGTCCTAAAATGAGTGCATTTAGAAGATAGTTGTAGAAATAAAAAATTATTATAAAAAAGTTTATAGTGTTTTGCAGGTTTATTAGTTTTCTTTACATTTAATTTGAAGCAGCTTAAGAAATAATTCAAATATTCATTAACACTATGTTTAGTAAGATAACTTTAAAATATATACCTTTTTTTCTAGTCGCCTGTTATTTAAAAGTATTTGAAAAAGACTTCAGAAGTTTCAGCTTTATCACAGTCACGTCTTGACAGCTGAGTCTAACTCAATGAATAGATAGTTCTAGAACTATTAAACTATTTAAAGAATGTTTTAAGTGTTTTGTTGCATTTTTATTTTTATTCATACTTGATTATGGTGTAAGTTTTAGAAATTTTTTAGTCATTTATCAACATTAAATTTGCTAAGAAAACTTCTGAAAGTGATAGTTTTGTTTTTTTAGTTGCAAGCAATCAAAATAATAAGAAAAAGTTTTTTAGAGTCTCAGCTTTATAAAAGTCAGGTAGAACTGGCCGAGTATTACTGTTTATTATTGTTTGATCGTTGAGCAACTTAAGAAATTGTTTAGTCATGTATTAACATTATATATACTGAGATAATTCTAAAAATTGTATCTTTGTTTCTTGTCTAGTCGCATGCGGTTTAAAATTATTTAAAAAAGTCTTTTAAAGTCTCAGCTTAATCAAAGTCCAGTTAAACCTGCAGAGGGTGACTGCTTTAAAAACGTTAGTTGTAAAAGAAAAAAAATATTTAAGAAAGTTTGTAATTTTCTATAGTCAATACGATTTTTTTATGCTTTATTTTAAATCAATTTTAGAAACTGTTCTATATTTACTAAGTTTACTTTTAAAAGTGAAAACTTCTATACTCCTAGTTGCATGGAATTTTTAATTATTTGAAAAGGTTACTAAGAGTCTCAAAGTCCATTTGAACCAGCCAAGGAAGACTGTATTGGAAAGAGCATTTCTTTAAGAAAGATGCATGTGTTTTGTTGTATTTTTAGTTTTATTCATACGTGAATATGGAATAGATTTTAAAATTCTTAAGACGTTTATAGACACTATATTTACTAAGATAACTTCTAAAAGTGATAACTTTTTTTTTAATTGCAAGCAATTTAAAATAATTGGAAAAAGTCTTTTAGCGTCTCAGCTTTATCAAAGTCAGGTCGAACAAGCCGAAGACGACTGTATTGAGAAGATAGTTGTAATAGTATGAAATTATTTTAAAAGAGTTTATTATAGAAACGTAGTATTTTTAATTTTATTCATACTCGATTATAGAGTAACTTTTAAAATTCTTTAGTCGTTTATAAACACTATACTTACTAAGATAACTTCTAAAAGTGATTATTTTGTTTTTTTCTAGTTGCATGGAGTTTAAACTTAATTTAAAACATCTTGTAGAGTCTAAGCTTTTGAAAATCCTGTCATAGCGAGCTAAAATGAGTGCATTTAGCAATAGATTAAGAAATATAAAATTATTTTGAAAAAGTTTACAGTGTTTTGGAGTCTTATTAGTTTTATTTACGCTTGTTATACAGCAGCTTAAGAAATTATTTAAATTTATAATAATACTGTATTTACTAAGATAAGTTCTAAAAATTTTTTTCTAGTTGCATGTAGCTAAAAGTTATTATAAAATGTCTCAGAGAGTTGCAACTTTATCAAAGTCCAGTCGAACCGGCCGGAATGAATGCATTGAGAATATATTAGTAATAGTATAAAACTATTTTAAAGGAGTTTATATAGTTATGTAGTATTTTAGTTTTATTTATACTTAATTATAGAGTAAATTTCAAAATTATTTAATTGTTTATCAACATTTTATTTACTAAGATAACTTCTAAAAGTGATAACTTTTTATTTTTTTAGTTGCATGTAGCTGAAAGTTATTTAAAAAAGTCTCAGAGAGTCTCAACTTTATCAAAGTCCCGTCGAAACAGCCGAGGATGACTGCATAAAAAAGATAGTTGTAAAAAATATTATTTAAAGAAAGTTTGTAGTGTGTTGTAGTATTTTTAGTTTTATTATGTTTGGTTGTGAAGCGACTTAAGAAATTGTTTAGTAATGTATTAACATTATATTTACTAAGATTATTCTAAAACTTAAAACTATGTTTTTTATCTAGACGAATGCAGTTAGATTTTACTTAAAAATATTTTAACTATCAGATTTATCAAATTCTAGTCAAACCTGTAGAGCAGGGGTCGGCAGGCAGTTGATGGTCGCGGGCCAAATTTCAAGTTTCCAAAGTCTTCGCGGGCCGCAGTTTTAGTTTTAGTGACATTTGAACAATATTTTAGTTTTAGTCACACTAAAGAAAGGTTTTACTTTTATTCACCTTATTATTTTTGATGACTTTTAGCTATACATAGAATGCCTATTTAAATTAATATCTATTAGAATATAATTTACATTGACTAATATACTTAAGTGTTATTAAACTATGTACTTTCATAAGAACTTAATAAGTTAAACTTAATACTTTTGTAATTTTACTTACAACCTAACTCTCTATAAAAACCTAACTTGAATGACAATTTATGGGTTACTTTTATCAGTTGTTTTATTATCAACCCTTTTTTCATATATCTAAGAATCTTCACTTCAAAAACATTTTTTGCGTGTTAAATAATTTACACTCATTAAAGAATTTAATAGTTATTTAATTTAATAAAAGTAATACCTGTTTGTATTCCTGAAAGTTAAAACAAATTATTTAACATAACTAATTCTCGAATATTTTAATAAAATATCTTATTAGTAATAATACTTTACATTGTTGCCACTTAAAAAGCAAAAATGTCTGAGTTGTATCAAACCAGCCTAAGTTTATTAAAAGTTAAAAAAGCTAATAAATAGTTGTTAATCAAGCTTAAATACCTAGTTAAAATATCATCATTATCAAAAAGTACACAAAGTGTAAGAAAACAAGAAAAAAATACAATTAGTAAATTACACTACAGTCTTAAAAACATTCTGAGAATTGAAAGATTTCTTTGAAATGTTTGAAATAAAAGTTTCACACACACCTGAGTTTTCAAGCTTTTAAAACAGCCTGTTTGTGTAGCAACCCAGTTGAAATAAAGTTCACAACATAAATAAATAACAAAGATTATTAACAGTAAATAAATTACATGCCAAAAAAATATAAGTCAACTGGAATGGACAATTAAGTTTCTTAAACAAATTTAACAAAAATATAAAACTCTATTGAGTCATTAGCGAAGTAGAAAAACTTATTTTTTATTAAGCATTTTAGCAATTCTTTATCTGAAATAACAATATTGCATTTAAAAAGAGTAATTGTAAAATATAAGACGAGCTACAAGAACAAAAAAACCTTAGTTAGGAGTTCCTGCGAGAAACGATAAAAAAACAAACCACCAAAGTCAGTTCCAAAAAAGCACATGATTATCTTCACTAACTACAGAATGATCAGAAAAAAATGTTAAGGCAAGTTATAAAGTAACTAATTTTATTACATAAAATGAGATACCGTTAATAATTGAAAACTTTTCTAAAGCATTCATGTTGGCGGTAATAAATCTTTTGTTTACTTCTTCAATGACAACTAGAAGTCGTGTTTAGGAAATGCATTAAGGTTATAAAGTTGTATAAATCAAATTAGGTCAGATAAATCAAATCTGTTAACATGAGAGCACTGATAGAAAAACTATGGCTCATCTGAAAATTTTTATTAGAGATGTTTTTACTAACTTTGAAATTTTAGTAGATTTCTTTCAAAGCGAAGCTCTACAATCGGTGAAATTTTACAAGTAAAGGTGCAATGGACCAAAACAAAGTTTTTGGAAGTACAGTTCTTTTTTTATTTTTAGAATGAAGTTTAATTAAAGCTGAATTAAATTTCTTAAAAAATATATCGATATTAAAAAATACTGTTAAGCTACTTTAATATATTTTCTAATAAAAAAATATTTATTTGGTAAGTTTTTTGTGTCAAATCGAAATTTCATTACTTTACATGTAAAAACTTTTTCAAAAATTCTCAAATTCAAGTTTTTTTTCCAGAATTTTTAAGCATAAAATTTCAAAACTCTGGGATTCAAGTTTTTTGGCAACACTGATTGTCCACACTTAAATGTACACAATAGTATAAATAACATTTTGAATTATATTAGCTGCAAGACTTAAATTTTAACATATATTATAGCTCAAACTAACACTGTTGATTGAGCAAAACATACATTATAAGTTTAATTTGCCACTCTTTCAACATAAAAGCCAGTCTGAGCCATTAAAAACAATCCTGATATTTTTGTAATTGATTAACAATGAACAATCTTAATAAACTTACAATCCCTAAATCCAAATAAATAGCTCCAAAAAACAGCAATTGCGTATATTGATATGCAAAGCATAAAAATTAACTAAGTTTAAAAAAAAATGTTTGAAAAATGAAAATTTATACCTAACAAAAGCTATATTTATTTATATCATATATATTGTTTTAAATGTGTCTGTACAATTTAGATATTACATGAAAAAACAAAAATTTTAGCAAATTACGCACAAAATAAACTTTAACTTACTAAAGTATTAGATAAAAAATGGTTTAAAATATGAGCATCTTTTTTAATTGGTGTTCATAGAAATGAATTTAAAGTGCAAAGAAAACTTTGAAAAAAATAAAATTTGTCAAAACAAAATCAAATAAACCTTATTTCTTATTACTATGTTATGTTAAATGTTATTACACTAAAATATAACATTTACAGATAAAAAATCTATATAGGAAACTTAGGTGTAAAAAATATTGAAAAGAATATTTAAGATATAAAAAATGAGACTTTAGTTAATTACTGTGCATTACTTTTGTACAAAATGGAAAACATTTGCATTTAGTTTATTTAATAAATAGGTGTTATAACTTATATGTAACTTATAAAATCCAAGCACTCTTTACACTCTTTTTTCAGACAATTATTTGCTGTTGTAAAAAGGAAGTTATTATGAAACTGAAAAATTTTACTGTTTGAATGCTAATCTGTCTTTTTCACGTTTTTAAACTAAAGCAGTAATTACTTCTAATTATTTTTAAATATTATACAGAGACTTAAAACTAAATTAATCAAATTAAATCGAATCTACGAAAAAATTTAAACTGAAATATATTTTTGCTCAGCGGGCCACATTTACATACTCGCGGGCCATAAAATTTTCTTTCGCGGGCCGCATTCCATTCAAAAAAATAATATGCTCGCGGGCCGCAGATTTGACCCTCGCGGGCCGCAATTGGCCCGCGGGCCGCAGTTTGCCGACCCCGGCTGTAGAGGGTGACTGCATTAAAAACGATAGTTGGAAAAAAAAAAATATTTTAAGGAAGTTTGTAGTGTTTTATGGTCTTTTTTATTTTTTTTATGCTGTATTGCGAAGCAACTTTAGAATTTGTTTAGTTTTTTATCAACACTATATTTACTAAGACAACTTCTAAAAGTGATAACTTTGTTTTTCTAGTGGCAAGTAGCTGAAAGTTTTTTTTAAATGTAATCATTCTCAGCTTTCTCACAGTACAGTCGAACCAGCTGAGAATGATTGCAATGATAAGAAAACTTTAGAAATATAAAATTATTTTAAGACAGATTAAAGCGTTTTGTTTCGTTTTTAGTATTATTCATACTTGATTATGGTGTATCATTTTTATAATTGCTAAATCGTTTTTCAACACTTTAATTACTAACTTAACTTCTAAAAGTGATAAATTTAATAGTCTGGTTGGATTTAGCTGAAATTCATTAGAAAATACATCAGAGAGTCTCAGCTTTATCAAAGCCTAGTCGAACAAGCTAAGAATGACTGCATTTCAAAATTAGTTGTAGAAATATGAAACTATTTTAATAAATGGTGTAGTGTTTAGTTGTATTTTCAGTTTTTTTCATACTTGATTATGAGGTAACTTTTATAATTGTTAAGTCGTTTATAAACGCTTTATTTACCAAAATAATTTCTAAAGAGATAACTTTGATTTTCTAGATGCATTTAGCCTAAAATTATTAGAAAATATCTTATAGAATCTCAGCTTTATCGAGGCCCAGACGAACCTTCTAAGAATGAATGCATTGCAAAGATAGTTGTAGAAATTTAATATTATTTTCATAACTGTTGTAGTATTTTGTTGCGTTTTTAGTTTTTTTTATACTTGATTATGGAGTAACTTTTATAATTGTTAGGTATTTTATTAACACTTTAATTTAACAACGTTTTAAGATAACTTCTAAAAGTGATACCTTTGTTTTTCTACTTGCATTTAGCTGAAAATTGATAGAAAATATCTAAGAGAGTATCAGCTTTATTAAAGCCCAGTCGAAACAGCTAAGAATGACTGCATTGCAAAGATAATTGAAAAAATATGAAATTATTTTAATAAATCGTGTAGTGTTTTGTTGCGTTTTCAGTTTTTTTCATACTTGATTATGGAGTAACTTTTATATTTGTTAGGTCGTTTATCAACTCTTTAATTACTATGAAAACTTCTAAAAGTAATACCTTTGTTGTTTCTAGTTGCATTTAGCTGACAATTATTAGAAAATATCTCAGAGAGTATCAGCTTTATCAAAGACCAGTCGAACCAGCTAAGAATGACTGCATTGCAAAGATAATTGTAGATATATGAAATTATTTCGATAGATGGTGTAGTGTTTTGTTGCGTTTTCAGTGTTTTTCATAATTGATTATGGGCTAACTTTTATAATTTTTGGGTCGTTTATCAACACTTTAATCACAAAGATAATTTATAAAAGTGATATATTTGATTTTTTAGTTGCATTTAGCCAAAAATTATTTGAAATTATCCCTAAAAGTATCAGCTTTATCAAAGCCCAGTCGAACCATCTAAGAATGACTGCATTTCAAAGATAATTGTAGAAGTATGAAATTATTTTAATAAATGGTGTAGTGTTTTGTTGCGTAATCAGTTTTTTTCATACTTGATTATGGGGTAACTTTTATAATTGTTAAGTCGTTTATAAACGCTTTATTGATCAAAATAATTTCTAAAAGTGATAACTTTGATTTTCTTGTTGCAATTAGCTGAAAATTATTAGAAAACATCTTATAGAATCTCAGCTTTATCAAAGTCCAGTCAAACCATCTAATAATGACTGCATTGCAAAGATAATTATAGAAATAAAAATTTAATTTAATAAATGGTGTAGTATATTGTTGCGTCTTCAGTTTTTTCATACTTGATTATGGGATAACTTTTATAATTGTTAGGTCGTTTATCAACACTTTAATTACTAAAAAAACTTCGAAAGTGATACCTTTGTTTTTCTAGTTGCATTTAGCTGAAAATTAATTGAAAATATCTTTAAGAGTATCAGCTTTATCGAAGCCAAGTCAAATCATCGAAGAATGACTGCATTGCAAAAATTATTGAATAAAAATGAAATTATTTAAAAAAGTGGTGTAATGTTTTGTAGCGTTTTAAGTTTTTTCATACTTGATTATGGGGTAATTTTTGTAATTATTATGTCGTTAATCAACGCTTTATTTACCAAAATAATTTCTAAAAGTGATAACTTTGATTTTCTAGTTGCATTTAGCCGAAAATTATTAAAAATATCTTATCTTATAGAATATCAGCTTTATCGAGCCTAGTCGAACCAGCTAAGAATGACAGAATTTCAAAGATAATTGTAGAAATATGAAATTATTGTAATAAATTGTGCAGTTTTTCTTCTGCGTTGTCAGTTTTTTTCATACTTGATTGTGGGGTTACTTTTACAACTGTTAGGTCGTTTTTCAATACTTTAATTACTAAGATAACTTCTAAAGTGACAACTTAGTGTTTCTAGTTGCGTTTTGCTGAAAATTAATTAAAATTATCTCTAAGAGTATCAGCTTTATCAAAGCCCAGTCGAACCATCTAAGAATGACTGTATTGCAAAGATAATTGTAGAAATATGAAATTATTTTAATAAATGGTGTAGTGTTTTGTTGCGTTTTCAGTTTTTTTCATACTTGATTATGGGGTAACTTTTATAATTGTTAGGTCGTTTACAACGCTTTATTTACCAAAATAACTTCTAAAAGTGATAACTTTGATTTTCTAGTTGCATTTAGCTGATAATTATTAAAAAAATATATCTGAGAGTATCATATTTATCAAAACCCAGTCGAACCATCTAAGAATGACTGCACTGCAAAGATAATTGTAGAAATATGAAATTGTTTTAATAAATGGTGTAGTATTTTGTTGCGTCTTCAGTATTTTCATACTTTATTATGGTGTATCTTTTATAATTTTTAGGTCGTTTATCAACACTTTAATTACTAAGATAACTTCGAAAGTGATACCTTTGTTTTTCTAGTTGCAATTTGCTGAAAATTGAAAGAAATTATCTCTAAGAGTATCAGCTTTATCTAAACCCAGTCGAGCTATCTAAGAATGACTGCATTGCAAAGATAATTGTAGAAATATGAAATTATTTTAATAAATGCTATAGTGTTTTGTTGCGTTTTCAATGTTTTTCATACTTGATTATGGGGTAACTTTTACAACTGTTAAGTCGTTTATCAACACTTTAATTACTATGAAAACTTCTAAAAGTATACCTTTGTTTTTCTAGTTGCATTTAGCTGACAATTATTAGAAATTGTCTCAGTGAGTATCAGCTTTATCAAAGCCCAGTCAAACCATCTAAGAATGACTGCATTGCAAAGATAATTGTAGATATATGAAATGATTTGAAAGATGGTGTAGTGTTTTGTTGCGTTTACAGTTTTTTTCATACTTGATTATGGGGTCACTTTTCTAAATATTAGGTCGTTTATCAACACTTTTAATACTAGGATAACTTCTAATAGTGATAACTTTAATTTTTTAGTTGCATTAAGCTGATAATTATTAGAAAATATATCTTTAAGAGTATTAGCTCTTTCAAAGCCCAGTCGAACCATCTAAGAATGACTGCATTGCAAAGATAATTGTAGAAATTTAAAATTATTTTAATAAATCGTGTAGTGTTTTGTTGCGTTTTCAGTTTTTTCATACTTGATTATTGGGTAATTTTTATAATTGTTAAGTCGTTTATCTACGGTTTATTTACCAAAATAATTATTAAAAGTGATAACTTTGATTTTCTAGTTGCATTTAGCTAAGAATTATTAGAAAATATCTTATCTTATAGAATCTTAGCTTTATCAAAGCCCACCCGAACCATCTAAGAATGACCGCATTGGAAAGATAATTGTAGAAATATGAAATTATGGTAATAAAATGTGCAGTTTTTTATTCTGCGTTTTCAGTTTTTTTCTTAATTGATTATGGGGTAACTTTTATGATTGTTAGGTCGTTTATCAACACTTTAATTACTAAAAAAGCTTCAAAAAGTAGTAATCTGGTTTTTTTCTAGTCGCAAGCAATTTAGAATAATTGGAAAAAGTCTTTTAGAGTCTAAGCTTTATCAAAGTCAGGTAGAACCGGCCAAGGACGACTATATTGAGAATATTGTTGTAATAGCATAAAATTATCTGAGAGTTTGTATTGTAATGTTGTCTTTTTAATTTTATTCAAACTTGATTATGGGGTAAATTATAAAATTGTTTAGTCGTTTACCAACACTTTAAATCAATTTTAGAAATTGTTTAAGTATTTTTTATAACTATATTTACCAAGTTTACTTTTAAAATTTAAAACTTGTATACTTTAGTTATAAATAAGTAGTTCCATGTAGTTTAAAAGTATTAGAAAAGGTTACTAGAGTCTCAGCTTTATCAAAGTCTATTTGAACCAGCCAAGGATGAATGCATTAATTAGAGCAATTTGAAAGTATATAGATTCTTTAAGTAAGTTTCATGTGTTTTTTAGTACTTTAGTTTTATTCATACTTGATTATGGGGTAACTTTTAAAAATCTTTAGTCGTTATAAACACTAAATTTACTAAGATAACCTTCAAAAGTGATAACTTTGTTTTTTTCTACTTGCATGTAGTTTAAAATTATTTTTAAACGTCTTTTAGAGTCTAAGCTTTTTTTAAATCCTATCATACCGACCTAAAATAAGTGCATTTAGAAGATAGTTGTAGAACTATAAGATAATTATAAAAAAATATATAATGTTTTGTAGTCTTATTAGTTTTATTTACGTTTATTTTGAAGCAGCAAAAGATTTCTTTTAAATTTTTATTAACACTACATTAACTAAGATAAGTTCAAAAATTGATACCTTTTTTATCTAGTTGCATGTAGCTGAAAGTTATTTAACAATGTCACAGAGAGTTGCAATTTTATCAAAGTCCAGTCGAACCGGCCAAGGAAGACTGCATTAAAAAGATAGTTGTAAAAAAAAATATTTTAAGAAAGCATAGTTGCAGAAATATGAAATTATTTTAATAAATGTATTAGTGTTTTGTTGTATTTTTAGTTTTATTCATACTTGATGATGGGGTAAATTTTAAAATTGTTTATTCGTTTATAAACACTAAATTTGCTAAGAAAACTTATATAAGTGATAACTTTGTTGTTTTTCTAGTTGCAAGCAATTTAAAATAATTGGAATAAGTCTCAGCTTTATAAAAGTTTTGTCAAACCGGCCGAGGATGACTGCGTTAAAATTATAGTTGTAATAGTTTGAAATTATTTTAAGAGAGTTTGTATAGTTATGTAGTCTTTTAAGTTTTATTCATACTTGATTATAGAGAAAGTTTTCAAGTTATTTAGTCGTTTATCAACATTATATTAGCTAAGATAACTTCTAAAAGTTATAAATTTGTATTTTATTAGTTGCATGTAGCTCAAAGTTATTTTAAAATGTCTCAGAGAGTCTCAACTTTATTAAAGTCCAGTTGAACCGGCCGAAGAACACTTCATTAAAAAGATAGATGTAAGAAAAAAAAAATATTTTAAGAAAGTTTGTAGTGTTTTGTAGTCTTTTTAATTTTTTTTATGCTTTATTGTGAAGCGTCTCAGAAATTTTTTAGTCTTTTATTAACTTAATATTTACCAAGATTACTTTTAAAAGTGATAACTTTGTTTTTCTAGGTGCAACTAGCTGAAAGTTATTTTAAAATATTTCAGAGAGTTTTAACTTTATCAAAATCCAGTCGAACCGGCCAAGGCAGACTGCATTAAAAAGATAGTTGTAAAATAAAAAATATTTTAAGAAAGTTTGTAGTGTTATGCAGTCTTATTAGTTTTATTGATGTTTGATTGTGAAGCAACGTAAGAAATTGTTTAAACATTTATTAACATTATATTTACTATTATAAATTCTAAAAGTTATAACTTAGTTTGCATTCGGTTTAAAATTATTTAAAAAATTCTTTTACAGTCTCAGCTTAATCAAAGTCCAGTCAAACCTGCAGAGGGTGATTGCATTAAAAACGATAGTTGTAGTATAAAAATTTCTATTAAAGAAAGTTTTTTACTTTCTATAGTCTTTTCAATGTTGTTTATGCTTTATTTTGAATCAATTTTAGAAATTAATTAGTATTTTATTAACACTATATTTACTAAGATTACTTTTAAAAGTGATAACTTTGTATACTCCTAGTTGCATGTAGTTTAAAATTATTGGAAAAGGTTTTTAAGAGTCTCAGCTTCATCAAAGTCCAGTTAAACCAGCCAAGGATGACAGCATTAAAAAGAGCATCGTAGAAATATAAAATTTCTTTAAGAAAAATGCAAGTGTTTATTTGTTTTTTAGTTTTATTCTTAATTGATTATCGGTTAACTTTTAAAATTAGTAATTCATTTATAAACACTATATTTACTTATATAGCTTCTAAATGTGATAAATTTGTATTTTTTTAGTCACATGGAGTTGTAAATTATTTTAAAACGTCTTTTAGAGTCTCAGCTTTTTTAAAGTCCTGTCATACTGACCTAAAATGAGTGCATTTAGAAGATAATTGTAGAAATATAAAATTATTATAAAAAAGTTTGTTGTGTCATCTACTAGTATTATTAGTTTTATATACGATTATTTTAAAGCAGCTTAAGAATTTTTTTATAATTTTATTAACACTATATTTACTAAAATAACTACTAAAAGTGCTACCTTTTTTTCTAGTCGCCGTAGTTTGAAAGTATTTGAAAAAGACTTTAGGAATTTTAGCTTTATCAAAATCAAGTCGAACTGGCTGAGTCTGACTGCATTGAATAGACAAAGGTAAAAAAAATCTATATAGGAAAGTTTGTAGTTTTCTCTAGTCTTTTCAATTTTTTTTATGCTTTATTTTAAAGCATTTTTAAAAATTGTTTAGTGTTCATTAAAACTATTTTTACTAAGTTTACTTTTAAAAGTTAAAACTTGTATACTGCTAGTTCCATGCAGTTTAAAACTATTAGAAAAGGTTACTAAGAGTCTCAGCTTTATCAAAGTGTATTTGAACCAGCCAAGGATGAATGCATTAATTAGAGCAATTTTAAAGTATATAAATTCTTTTAATAAGTTGCATGTGTTTTTTTTTACTTTAGTTTTATTCATACTTGATTATGGGGTAACTTTTAAAATTCTTTGGTCGTTATAAACACTAAATTTACTAAGATAACCTTTAAAAGTGATAACTTTGTTTTTATCTACTTGCATGTAGTTTAAAATTATTTTTAAACGTCTTTTAGAGTCTAAGCTTTTTTTAAATCCTGTCATACCGACCTAAAATCAGTACATTTAGAAGATCGTTGTAGAAATATAAGATAATTATAAAAAAATATATAGTGTTTAGTAGTCTTATTAGTTTTATTAACGTTTATTTTGAGCCAGCATAAGATTTCTTTTAAATTTTTATTAACACTATATTAACTAAGATAAGTTCTAAAATTGATACCTTTTTTTTCTAGTTGCATGTAGCTTAAAGTTATTTAAAAATGTCTCAGAGATTTGCAACTTTATCACAGTCCAGTGAAACCGGCCAAGCATGACTGCATTTGAAAGATAGTTGTAATTAAAAAAAATATTATAAGAAAGTTTGTAGTGTTTTGTAGTTTTTTAATTTTATTAATGCTTTATTGTGAAACAGCTTTTGAAATTTTTTAGTCTTTTATTAACACTATATTAGCTAAGATAACTTCTAAAAGTGATAACTTTGTTTTTTTATAGTTGCATTTAACTTAAAGCTATTTTAAAATGTCTCAGAGAGTCTCAAGTTTATCAAAGTCCAATCAAACCGGTCAAGGATGACTGCATCAAAAAGATAGTTGTAGGAATATAAAATTATTTTAACAAAGATTTAAGTGTCTTGTTGCATTTTTAGTTTTATTCATACTTGGGTATGTGGTAACTTATAAAGTTGTTTAGTCGTTTACTAAAACTAAATTTACTAAAAGAATTCTAAAATTGATATCTTTTTTTGTAGTCGCCTGTAGTTTAAAAGTATTTGAAAAAGACCTTTAGAATTTCAGCTTTATCAAAGTCAAGTCTAAATGGCTGAGTGTGAATGGATTGAATAGAAAGTTGTGAAAAATGAAATTATTTAAAGAAAGTTTTAAGTGTTTTGTTGCATTTTTAATTTTATTCATACTTGATTATGGGGTAACTTTTAGAAATTGTTTAGTCGTTTATCAAAACTGATTTCACTAAGAAAATTTATAAAAGTTATAAATTTGTTTTTTTCTAGTTGCAAGCAATTTAAAATAATTGAAAAAGTCTTTTACAGTTTCAGCTTTATAAAAGTTTTGTCAAACCGGCCGAGGATGACTTCATTAAGAAAATAGTTGTAATAGTATAAAGTTATTAGAGATACTTTGTATAGAAATCTAGTCTTTTTAGTTTTATTCATACTTGATTATAGAGTAGCTTTTAAAATTATTTAATCGGTTATCGACATTATATTAATAAGATAATTTCTAAAAGTGATAACTTTGTATTTTTATAGTTTTATTAAGTTATTTTAAAATGTCTCAGAGAGTCTTAACTTTGTCAAAGTTCAGTCGAACCGGCCGAGGATGACTGCATTAAAAAGATAGTTGTAGAAAAAATAATACTTTAACAAAGTTTGTAGTGTTTTGTAGTCTTTTTAGTTTTATTAATGTTTGACTGTGAAGCAACTTTAGTAATTGTTTAGTCATGTGTTAAATCTATGTTTATTAAGATAACTTCTAAAACCGATAATTTTCTATTTTTCTAGTTGCATGTAACTGAAAGTTATTTTAAAATGTCTCAGAGAGTCTCAACTTTATCAAAGTTGATACAGACCGGCAGATTCTACATTGAATAGATAGTTGTAGATATATAAAAACAATTTAATGAAGTTTTAAGATTTTCGTTACATTTTTATTTATATTCATACTAGATTATGGGGTAACTTTTAAAGTTGTTTAGTCGGTTATCAACACTAAATTCACTAAGAAAACTTCCAAAAGTGATAAGTTTGTTTTTTTTCAAGTAGCAAGCAATTTAAAATAATTGGAAAAAGTCTTTTAGAATTTCAGCTTTATCAAATTTAAGTCGAACCGGCTGAGTCATTTATGTCGACGCATGAGTCTTTATGCGTTGAAAAGATAGTTGTAGAAATATAAAATTATTTTGAGAGAGTCTTAAGTGTTTTTTATTGCATTTTTATTTTTATTCATACTTGATTAAGGGGTAATTTTTAGAATTGTTTAGTCGTTTATCAACACTATAATTACTAATATAAAGTTTTTTTTTTTGGCATGTTTAGTTTTTTTCATACTTGATTTTACGAAAACTATTAAAATTATTTGTGGTTTACAAATCTATATTTACTAATATAAATACTAAAATTGTTACCTTTTTTTGTAGTCGCCTGTAGTTTATCAGTATTTGAAAAAGACTATAAAAATTTCAGCTTTAACAAAGTCAAGTAGAACCGGCGGAGTCGGAGTCAAAGTGAGTCGGACTACATTGAATAGAAATTTGTGAAAAATTAAATTATTCAGAAAAATTTTAAGTGTCTTTTTGCAATTTTAGTTTTATTCATACTTGATTATTGGGTAACTTATAAAATTGTTTAGTAGTTTTTCAACACTAAATTTATTAGAAAACTTCTAAAAGTAGTATTTATATTTGTATTTGTATTTGTATTTTTTATAGTTGCATGTAGCTGAAAGTTACTTTAAAAAGTTTCAGAGATTCTCAACTTTAACTAAGTCCAGGCGAGTCGGCTGAGGATGACTGCATTAAAAAGATGGTTGTAAAAAAATTTATTTCAAGAGAGCTTGTAGTGTTTTGTAGTCTTTTTAGTTTTATTTTTTTTCATTGTGAAGCGACTTAAGAAATTATTTAGTCATGCATTAACATTATATTTACTAAGATAGTTCTAAAAGTTATAACTTTGTTTTTTATCTAGTCACACGCAGTTTAAAGTTATAATAAAAATATTTTAGACTCTCAGCTTTATCAAACTCTAGTCAAACCTGTAGAGGAAGACTGCATTAAAAACGATAGTTGGAAGAAAAAAATATTTTAAGGAAGTTTGTGGTGTTTTATGGTCTTTTTAATTTTTTTTAAGCTTTATTGTGAAGCAACTTTAGAAATTGTTTAGTCTTTTATAAACACTATATTTACTAAGATTACTTCTAAAAGTAAAAACTTTGTTTTTTCTAGTTGCATGTAGCTGAAAGTTATTTTATATGTCTCAGAGAGTCTCAACTTTATCAAAGTCCAGTCGAACCGGCTTACGATGACTAAATTAAAAAGATAGTTGTAGAAATACAAAATTATTTTAAGAAAGTTTTAAGTGTTTTTTTGCAGTTTTAGTTTTATTCATATTTGATTATGGGGTAACTTTTAAAATAAATTAGTCGTTTACCAACACTATATTTACTAATATAAATTCTAAAAATGATACTTTTTTTTTTGTAGTCGCCTGTAGTTTAAGAGTGTTTGAAAAAGTAAGTAAAAATTTCGTACCAATTAAAACATACAAACTATTTTATCAAAGTTAATAAAATCAATTTAACAACTCAAAGTACTAACAATTTTCTTGAGATGCATTTACGTTTTTAATCATATCTCGTGAATGCGAAATTCTCAGTCAATGAATATATACTGTTAGAAAGCTGAAACCTTTAGAAACATTTTGAGATATTTCTTAGCTATGAGCGACTAACCACGGGTAAACGGCGGGAGTAAAAATTTCTTACCAATTGATATTTTTAAAGTATTTTAATGAAGTTTTTAAAATCTAATTAACAGTTCAAAGTACTCACAATTTTCTTAGATGCATTTACGTTTTTACTCATATCTCCTGAATGCGATTTTCTCGGTCAATGAAAATATACTGTTAGAAAGCTGAAACCTTTAGAATATTTTGAGATATTTCTTAGCTATGAGCTACCAAACACGGGTAAACGGAGGGAGTAAGAATTTTAAATCAATTTAAATTTATAGACTATTTTAATGAAGTTTATAAAATCAATTTAACAGTTCAAAGTATTTACAAATTTCTTGAGATGCATTTACGTTTTCACTCATATCTCCTGAATGAAAATTTCTCGGTCAATGAAAAAATACTGTTAGAAAGCTTAAACGTTTAGAAACATTTTGAGATACTTCTTAGCTATGAGCGACTAACCACGGGTAAACGGCGGGAGTAAAAATTTTGTACTAATTGAAACTTACAAACTATGTAAATCAAATTAACAGTTCAAAGTACTTACAATTGTTTAACACTTAAAACATAAGTTTACTATGCTTTTTACCTATATAAAGAACATATAACCTTTTACCACAAAAGTTATAATATATTTTTAATGCGACTTTTTAGAAACTACTGCAGAATTTTAGAAGAGAACAATAGCTTTCAAAGTTGAAACAATAACTTTATATAACTGTTTAAGTAATCAGATTGCTCTAAAAAATTAATTAACAATAAAAATTAATGTAAAATAGTAATTAGCGCATAAAATTACTATTATTAATGAGAAAACAAAACAAATTTTTTAACACAAAAAAAAACACTTTTAAACAAATAAGAAAACCTTATAGTCAACCTCTTTCTGCTTACAAGTTCTGATTTATTAAAAAATATTGATAATGCTTCTATTCTGACCAAATCAATGGAATTGTACAGTTGTAAATAATCTTAAATCTTGATTAATCATAATTTTTTGCACAATTAACGTTGTTTATCAGGTGTTATGCTACCTAAGATCTTTTTTTAGCTTTTAAAACAGCTTTCGTATTGTTACTAGTGTTTGCTTACTTAACGTTAATTGTCTAAAGAACTATGATTTATCAAGATTTAAGGTTATTTACAACTGTACAAATTCCATTGATTAGGTCAGATTAGAAGCAATTTCAAAATTTTTTAATAAACCAGAACTTTGTAAGCAGAAAGAGTTTGACTTTAAGGTTTCCTTATTTGTTTAAAAGTGTTTTTGGTTAATTTGCTTTAAAGCTTCATTAATTACTTTATTTACTAAAAAGTGTCTTTGTTTTTTTTAACATTTTGTTTTGTTTTGTAGTTTAAAATGTTTATATTTTGCATTAATTACTATTTTACAATAATTGATTTTTTAGAGCGATCTATTACTTAAGCAGTTTGTTAAAGTTATTGTTTTAACTTTAAAAGCTATTGTTCTATTCTAAAATTCTGTAGTGTGTTTCTGAAGAGTTGCAGTAAAAATATATAAAACTTACAACTTTGTTATGATAATTTTACGTTTTTACTTATATCTCCTGAATGCGAATTTCTCGGTCAATGAAAATATACTGTTAGAAAGCTGAAAACTTTAGAAACATTTTGAGATATTTCTTAGCTATGAGCGACCAGCCACGGGTAAACGGCTGGAGTAAAAATTTTGTACAAATTGTGCTTTCAAACTATTTTAATGAAGTTTATAGAATCAAATTAACATTTCAAAGTACTTAAAATTTTATTGAGATGCATTTACGTTTCTACTCTTATCTTCTGAATGCGATTTTCTAAGTCAATGAAAATATGCTGTTAAAAAGCTGAAACCTTTAGAAACATTTTATGATTTATCTTAGCTATGAGCTACCAAACACGGGTAAACGGCGGGAGTAAAAATCTTTAACAATTGAAACTTACAAACTGTTTTAATTAAGTTTACAAAATCAAATTAACATTTCAAAGTACTTATAATTTTCTTAAGATGACTTTACATTTGTACTCATATCTGGTAAATGCAACTTTTTTCTGTCGATCCAATCATACTTTTACGATTCAAAACTCTTGTTAGAAAGCTGAAACTTTCAGAAAACTTTGAGATAGCTTAGCTCAGTTCAACCAAACTTATGTAATAGGCAGGAGAAATATTTTCTTACCCATTTAAAATTAGAACTATATTAACAAAGTTTACAAATTCAAATCAACGTCTAAAAGTACTTACAATATTTCTAAGATGATTTTACGTTTTTCTAATATCTCCTAAATGCAATTTTTCTCGGTCAATGAAAAGATACTGTTAGAAATCTGTAACTCTTAGGTAAATTATAAGATACTACTTTGCTTTTTGCAACCAAACACTGGTAAACAGCGGTATCAAAATTTTTTACCAGTTTAAACTTAGAATCGAGTTAATAAAGTTTTAAAAACCAAACTTAAAAGATCAAAACACTTACGATTTTCCTAAATTGACTCTCGTTTTTACTCCTTTCTGCTAAATGCGACTTTTCTCGGTCGATTCAAAGATACCATGAGCTGAAACTCTTAGGATTATTTAGAGATATTTCGAAGCTCTGTGCGCTTAAACACGGGTAAATTGCGGAAGTAAAAATTTCTTAGTAGTAATTAAAAATTACAAATTATTTTATTGAAGTTTTGATATCACACAAAAGAGTAAAAAGTATTTATAATTTTAGATTTTTAGAATTAATAAATTTGTTTTTTTCTCGTTGCAGGTAGTTTAAAACAATTTGAATAAGTCTTTGAGAGTCTTAGTTTTATCAGAGTAAAGTCGAACTGACCGAGGATGACTGCATTGAGAAGATAGATGTCAAAATACAAAATTATTTTAAGAAAGTTTGTAGTGTTTTGTAGTCTTTTCAGTTTTATTAATGCTATATTGTGATCAACTTTAGAAATTTTTTAGTCTTTTATTAACACTATATTTACTAAGATAACCTCTAAAAAAAACTTTGTACTTTTTTACTTGAATGTAATTTGAAATTATTAGAAAAGTATTCGAAGTCTCAGCTTTATCGAAGTCCAGTGAAAGGGTCCGAAATTGACTGATTTAAAAGATAGTTGTAAAATATAAAATTATTTTAAGAAACTTTGTAGTGTTTTGTAGTCTTTATAGTTTCGCTTACGCCTTATCGTGATGCAACTTAAAAAATTATTTAGATTTTGTTTGCACTATTTTTACTTAGATAACTTCTAAAAGTGATAACTTAATTTTTTGTAGCCTGTAGTTTATTTGAAAAAGTCTTTAAGAATTTCAGCTTTATCAAAGTCAAGTCGAAAGGGCAGAGTCTGGCTGTATTGAATAGATAGTTGTTGAAATGTAAAATTATTTAAAGAAAGTTTCAAGTGTTGTTGCATTTTAAGTTTTATTTATACTTGATTATGGGATAATTTTTGAAATTTGTTTAGTCGCTTATCAACACTAAATTTACTAAGAAAACTTCTAAAAGTAATAAGTTTGTTTTTTTTTTCTAGTCGCAAGCAATTTAAAATAATTTGAAAAAGTCTTTTAGAGTATCAGCTTTGTCAAATTCAGTTCGAACCGGCCGAAGATGACTGCATTGAGAATATAGTTGTAATAGCATTAAATTATTTTAAGAATAGTTTGTATTGTTATGTAGTCTTTTTAGTGTTATTCATACATAAATGATTCTTATATTTATGTTTTATTCATACATTAGTTTTATTTATACATGGTGGTTTAAAATTTATTTATAGAGTAACTTTTGAAATTGTTTAGTTTTTATCAACATTATATTTACTAAGATAACTTCTAAAAGTGATTACTTTGTATTTTTCTCGTTGCATGTAGCTGAAAGTTGTTTTAAAATGTCTCAGAGAGTCTCAACTTTATCAAAGTCCAGTCGAACCGGCCGAGGATGACTGCATAAAAAAGATGGTTGTAAAAAAAATATATTTTAAGAAAGTTTGTAGATTTTTGTAGTTTTTTTAGTTTTATTAATGTTTAATTGTGGTGCAAATTAGAAATTGTTTAGTCACTTAGTAACACTATGTTTACTAAGATAACTTCTAAAAGTGATATATTTGTTTCTTCTAGGTAAATGTAGATGAAAGTTATTAGAAAATGTTTCAGAGAGTCTCAATAATATCAAAGTCAAGTCGAACCGGCCGAGAATGACTGCATAAAAAAAATGTTGTAAGAAAAAAAATTATTTTAAGAAATGTTGTAGTGTTTTGTAGTCTTTTCAATTTTTTTTATGCTTTATTGTGAAGCAACTTTAGAAATTGTTTAGTCAATTATTAACACTATATTTACAAAATAACTTCTAAAACTGATAATTTTGTTTTTTCCAGTTGCATGTAGCTGAAAGTTATTTTAAAATGTCTCAGAGAGTCTGAACTTTATCAAAGTCCAGTCAAACCGCCCGAGGATGACAGCATAAAAAAGATAGTTGTACAAAATTTATTTTAAGAAAGTTTGTAATGTTTTTTAGTCTTTTTAGTTTTATAAATATTTAATTGTGAAGCAACTTAAGTAATTGTTTAGTCATGTATTAACATTATATTTACTAAGATAATTCTAAAAGTTATAAGTTTTTTTTTCTAGTAACATGCAGTAAAAATTATTTAAAAAAGTCTTTTACAGTCTTAGCTTTATTAAAGTCAGGTCAAATTTGCAGAGGGTGACTGCATTAAAAACGTTAGTTTTAAAGTTGAAAAATTCTATTAAGAAAGTTTGTGATTTTCTCTAGTCTTTTCAATTTTGTTTATGCTTTATTTTGAATTAAATTTAGAAAATTGTTTAGTATTTTATTAACGCTATATTTACTAAGTTTACTTTTGAATGTAAAAAATTTGTATACTCCTAGTTGCATGTAGTTAAAAAATTTTGGAAAAGGTGTATAAGAGTCTAAGCTTTATCATAGTCCAGTTGAACCAGCCAAGGATGAGAGCATTTAAAAGAGCATTGTAAAATATAAAATTTCTTTAAGAAAGTTCCATGTGTTTTGTTGTATTTTTTGGTTTTTTCATACTCGATTATGGGGAAACTTTTAAAACTATTTAGGCGTTTATCAATACTTTGATTACTAAGATAAATTCTAGATAACTATGTTTTTCTACCAGTTGCATGAAGTTTAAATTAATTTCAAAACGTATTTTAGAAACTTAGGTTTTAAAAAATCCTATCATATCGACCTAAAATAAGTGCATTTAGAAAATAAGTGTTGAAATATAAAATTATTATACAAAAGTTTGTAGTTTTTTCTAGTCTTATTAGCTTTATTTACATTTATTTTTAGCAGCTTAAATAATTAAAAAATTTTTTATTTACACTATATTTATTAATAATAGTTCTAAAATTGATACCTTTTTTTTCTAGTTGCCTGTAGTTTCAAAGTATTTGAAAAAGACTTTAAAAGTTTCAGTTTTATCAAAGTCAAGTCAAACCGGCTGAGTCTGACTGCATTGAATAGACAGTTGTTAAAATATAAAATTATTTAAAGAAAGTTTCAAGTGTTGTTGCATTTTTATTTTTATTCATACTTGATTATGGGGTTACTTTTAAAATTGTTAAGTCTTTTGTCAACATTAATTTTATTAAGAAAACTTCTAGAAGTAATATGTTTGTTTTTTTCTAGTCGCAGGCAATTTAAAATAATTGGAAAAAGTCTTTTAGAGTCTAAGCTTTATCAAAGTCAGGTCGAACCAGGCTGAGGATGACTGTATTGAGAATATAGTTGTAATAGTATAAAATTATTTAAGAGAGTTTGTATTGTTATGCAGTCTTTTTAGTTTTATTCATATTTGATTATAGAGTATTTTTTTAAATTATATAATTATTTATCAACATTGTATTTACTAAGATAAATTCTAAAACTAATAACTTTGTAGTTTTCTAGTTGCATGTAGCTGAAAGTTATTTTAAAATGTCTCAGAGAGTCTCAACTTTATCAAAGTCCAGTCGAACCGGCTAAGAATGACTGCATTAAAAAGATAAATTAAAAAAAAAAATTATTAAAAGAAAGTTTGTGGTGTTTTGTAGTCTTTTTAATTTTATTTATGCTTTATTGTGAAGCAGCTTTAGAAGTTGTTTAGTCTTTTATAACACTATATTTACTAATATAATTTCTAAAAGTGATAACTTTTTTTTTAATTGCATAAAGCTAAAAGTAATTTAAACAGAGAGTCTGAACTTTAACAAAGTCCGGTCGAACCGGCTGAGGATGATTGCATTAAAAAGATAGTTGTAGAAATATAAAATTATTTTAAGAAAGTTTTAAACGTTTTGTTGCATTTTAAGTTTTATTCATAATTGATTATGGGGTAACTTTTAAAGTTATTTAGTAGTTTACCAACACTATATTTACTAATACAAAATCTAAGGTTGATACATTTTTTTTTCAAGACGCTTGTAGTTTAAAAGTATTTGAAAAAGACTTTTAGAAATTAAGATTTATCAATGTCAAGTCGAACCAGCTAAATCTGACCGATTGAATAGAAACTTGTGAAAAATCAAATCATTTAAAGAAAGTTTTAAGTGTTGTTGCGTTTTTATTTTTATTCATACTTGATTATGGGGTAACTTTTAAAATTGTTAAGTCTTTTGTCAACATTAATTTTATTAGGAAAACTTATAGAAGTTATATGTTTGCTTTTTTCTAGACGCAAGTAATTTTAAATAATTGGAAACAGTCTTTTCGAGTCTCAGTTTTATCAAAGTCATGTCGAACCGGCTGAGGATGACTGTATTGAGAATATAGTTGTAATAGTATAAAATTATTTAAGAGAGTTTGTATAGTTATGTAGTCTTTTTAGTTTTATTCATATTTGATTATAGAGTATTTTTTCAAATTATTTAATTGTTTATCAACATTATTTTTACTAAGATAACTTCTTAAACTGATAACTTTGTAATTTTCTAGTTGCATGTAGCTGAAAGTTATTTTAAAATGTCTCAAAGAGTCTCAAATTTATCAAAGTCCATTCGAACCGGCTTACGATGACTACATTAAAAAGATAAATGTAAAAAATAAAGAAAGTTTGTGGTGTTTTGTAGTCTTTTTAGTTTTATTGATGCTTTATTGTGAAGCAGCTTTAGAAATTGTTTAGGCTTTTATAACACTATATTTACTAATATAATTTCTAAAAGTGATAACTTAGTTTTTTTTTTAGTTGCATGAAGCTAAAAGTAATTTAAACAGAGAGTCTCAACTTTAAAAGAAAGTTTGTGGTGTTTTGTAATCTTTTTAGTTTTATTTATGCTTTATTGTGAAGCAGCTTTAGAAATTGTTTAGTCTTTTGTAACAGTATATTTACTAATATAATTTCTAAAAGTTATAACTTTTTTTTTTTAGTTGCATACAGCTAAAAGTAATTTAAACAGAGAGTCTCAACTTTAACAAAGTCCGGTCGAACCGGCTGAGGATGATTGCATTAAAAAGATAGTTGTAGAAATATAAAATTATTTTAAGAAAGTTTTAAGCGTTTTGTTGCATTTTAAGTTTTATTCATACTTGATTATGGGGTAACTTTTAAAGTTATTTAGTAGTTTACCAACACTAAATTTACTAATACAAAATCTAAGGTTGATACATTTTTTTTTCAAGACGCTTGTAGTTTAAAAGTATTTGAAAATGACCTTTAGAAATTCAGATTTATCAATGTCAAGTCGAACCAGCTAAGTCTGACTGCATTGAATAGAAACTTGTGTTAAATCATTTAAAGAAAGTTTTAAGTGTTTTGTTGCATTTTTAGTTTTTTTTATACTTGATGATGGGGTAATTTTTAAAATTGTTAAGTCGTTTATAAACACTAATTTTACTAAAAAAACTTCTAAAAGTGATAATTTTGTTTTTGTCTAGTTGCAAGCAATTTAAAATAATTGGAGTAAGTCTCAGCTTTATAAAAGTTTTGTCAACCCGGTCGTGGATACTGCGTTAAGATCATAGTTGTAATAGTTTAAAATTATTTTAAGAGAGTTTGTATAGTAATGTAGTCTTTTTAGTTTTATTCATTGTTGATTATAAAGAAAGTTTTAAATTTATTCAGTCGTTTATCGACATTATATTTACTAAGATAACTTCTAAAAGTTATAAATTTGTATTTTTATAGTTTTTTTAAGTTATTTTAAAATGTGTCAGAGAGTCTCAACTTTATCAAAGTCCAGTCGAACCGTCCAAGAATGACTGCATTAAAAAGATAAATGTAAAAAAAAAATTTAAGAAAGTTTGTAATGTTATGCAGCATTTTAGTTTAATTGATGTTTGATTGTGAAGCAACATAAGAAATTGTTTAGTCATATATTAACATTATATTTACTAATATAAATTCTAAAAATTATAATTTTGTTTGCATGCAGCTTAAATTATTGAAAAAAGACTTTAAAATTTCAGCTTTATCAAAGTCAAGTCAAACCTGCAGAGGGTAACTGCATTAAAAACGATGGTTGTAATAAAAATATCTATTTAGGAAACTTTGTAATTTTTTATAGTCTTTTCGATTTTTTATGCTTTATTTTGAATCAATTTTAGAAACTTTTCTATATTTACTAAGTTTACTTTTAAAGTGAAAACTTCTATACTCCTAGTTGCATGGAGTTTTTAATTATTTGAAAAGGTTACTAAGAGTCTCAAAGTCCATTTGAACCAGCCAAGGATGACTGTATTGGTAAGAGCATTTCATTAAGAAAGATGCATAAGTTTTGTTGTATTTCTAGTTTTATTCATACTTGAATATGGAGTAAATTTCAAAATTCTTAAGACGTTTATAAGCACTATATTTACTAAAATAACTTCTTAAAGTGATAAATTTGTTTTTTTTAGTTGCAAGCAATTTAAAATAATTGAAAAAAGTCTTTTAGCGTTCAAGCTTTATCAAAGTCAGGTCGAACGGGTCGAGGATAACTTCATTATGAATATAGTTGTAATAGTATGAAATTATTTTAAAAGAGTTTATTATAGTTACGTAGTATTTTTAGTTTTATTCATACTTGATTATAGAGTAACTTTTAAAATTCTTTAGTCGTTTATAAACACTATACTTACTAAGTATAAGTTCTAAAAGTGATTATTTTGTTTTTTTCTAGTTACATGGAGTTTAAAATTAATTTAAAACATCTTTTAGAGTCTAAGCTTTTAAAATTCCTGTCATACCGAGCTAAAATGAATGCATTTATAATGACATAATTAAGGTTATTATTATTTTAAAAAAGTTTTCAGTGTTTTGTAGTCTTATTAGATTTATTTACGCTGTTATACAGCAGCTTAAGAAATTATTTAAATCTTTATTAATACTGTATTTACTAAGATAAGTTCTAAAATTGTTACCTTTTTTTCTAGTTGCAATGGCTAAAAG
Source organism: Thalia democratica (assembly GCF_965202585.1). Lineage (NCBI taxonomy): Eukaryota > Metazoa > Chordata > Thaliacea > Salpida > Salpidae > Thalia > Thalia democratica. The sequence goes on from NC_139173.1 coordinate 861,174, forward strand.
TTATTATAAATTTCTCAGAGAGTTGCAACTTTATCAAAGTCCAGTCGAACCGGCCAAGGATGACTGCATTAAAAAAATAGTTGTAAAAAAAATAATTTATGAAAGTTTGTAGTCTTTTGTAGTCTTTTTTACTTTATTTATGCTTTATTGTGAAGTGTTTTTTGGTCTTTTTTTTTTATGCTTTATTGTGAAGCAACTTTAGAAATTGTTTAGTTTTTTATCAACTCTATATTTACTAAGATAACTTCTAAAAGTGATTACTTTGTTTTTTCTAGTTGCATGTAGCTGAAATTTTTATTTTAATAACTCAGAGAGTCTCAACTTTCTAACAATAAAGTCGAACCAACTGAGAATGATTGCAATGATAAGAAAACTGTAGAAATATAAAATTATTTTAAGACAGATTAAAGCGTTTTGTTGTGTTTTTAGCTGAAAATTAATTGAAATCAAAGCCCAGTCGAACCATATAAGAATGACTGCATTACAAAAATAATTATAGAAATATGAAATTATTTTAATAAATGGTTTAGTGTTTTGTTGTGTTTTAAGTTTTTTTCATACTTGATTATGGGGTAACTTTTAAAATTGTCAGGTCGTTTATCAACACTTTATTTACTAAGATAACTTCTAAATTGATACCTTTATTTTTCTACTTGCAATTAGCTGAAAATTGATAGAAAATAACTCAGAGAGTATCATCTTTATCAAAGCCGTGTCGAAACAGCAAAGAATGACTTCATTGCAAAAATTATTGAAAAAAATGAAATTATTTTAATAAATGATGTAGTGTTTTGTTGCGTTTTCAGTTTTTTTCATACTTAAATAAGGTATATCTTTTATAATTGTTAAGTCGTTAATCAACACTTTAATTACTAAGATAACTTCTAAAACTGATACCTTTAATTTTTTTGTTGCATTTAGCTGATAATAATTAGAAATTATATCTGAGTGTATCAGCTTTATAAAAACCCAGTCGAACCAGCTAAAAATGACTGAATTGCAAGGATAATTGTAAAAATATGAAAATATTTCGAAAGATGGTGTAGTGTTTTGTTGCGTTTATAGTGTATTTCATACTTGATTATGGGGTAACTTTTATAATTGTTAGGTCGTTTATCAACACTTTAATTACTAAGATAATTTATAGAAGTGATATATTTGATTTTCTAGTTGCATTTAGCAAAAAATTAATTGAAATTATCTCTAAAAGTATCAGCTTTATCAAAGCCCAGTCGAACCATCTAAATTGACTGCATTGCAGAGATGATTGTAGAAGTATAAAATTATTTTAATAAATGATGTAGTATTTTGTTGCGTCTTCAGGTTTTTCATACTTGATTATGGTGTATCTTTTATAATTGTTAAGTCGTTTATCAACACTTTAATTACTAAGATAACCTTAAAAGTGATAACTTTGATTTTAAAGTTGTATTTAGCTGATAATTATTAGAAAATATATCTAAGAGTATCAGCTTTATCGAAGGCGAGTCAAACCATCGAAGAATGACTGCATTGCAAAGATAATTGAAGAAATATGAAATTATTATAATAAATGGTGTAGTGTTTTGTAGCGTTTTCAGTTTTTTTCATACTTGATTATGGGGTAACTTTTATAATTGTCAGGTCGTTTATCAACACTTTATTTACTAAGATAATTTATAGAAGTGATATATTTGATTTTGTAGTTGCATTCAGCCAAAAATTAATTGAAATTATCTCTAAAAGTATCAGCTTTATCAAAGCCCAGTCGAACGATCTAATAATGACTGCATTTCAGAGATAATTGTAGAAGTATGAAATTATTTTAATAAATGGTGTAGTATTTTGTTGCGTCTTCAGGTTTATCATACTTGATTATGGTGTATCTTTTATAATTGTTAAGTCGTTTATCAACACTTTAATTACTAAGATAACTTCTAAAAGTGATAACTTTGTTTTTCTAGTTGCATTTAGCTGAAAATTAATTGAAATTATCTCTAAGAGTATCAGCTTTATCAAAGCCAAGTCGAAACAGCTAAGAATGACTGCATTGCAAAGATAATTGAAAAAGTATGAAATTATTTATTTTAATAATTGGTGTAGTCTTTTGTGGCGTTTTCAGTTTTTATCATACTTTATTATGGGGTAACTTTTAAAATTTTTCGGTCGTTTAATAATACTTTAATTACTAAGATATCTTCTAAAAGTGATAACTTTGATTTCAAAGTTGTATTTAGCTGATAATTATTTGAAAATATCTCATAGAGTTTTACCTTTATCAAAGCCCAGTCAAACCATCTAAGAATGACTGCATTGCAAAGATAATTGTAGAAATATGAAATTAATTTAATAAATGGTTTAGTGATTTGTTGCGTCTTTAGTTTTTCATACTTGATTATGGAGTAATTTTTAAAATTGTTAGGTCGTTTAAAAACACTTTAATTACTAAGATATCTTCTAAAAGTGATAACTTTGATTTTAAACCTGTATTTAGCTGATAATTATTAGAAAATATCTCATAGAGTCTTACCTTTATCAAAGCCCAGTCGAACCAGCTAAGAATGACTGCATTGCAAAGATAATTGAAGAAATATAAAGTTATTTTAATAAATGGTGTAGTGTTTTGTTGCGTTTTAAGTTTTTTTCATAATTGATTATTATGTAATTTTTATAATTGTTAGGTCGTTTATCAACATTTTAATTACTAAGATAATTCATAAAAGTAATATATTTGATTTTCTATTTGCATTTAACCAAAAATTAATTTAAATTATCTCTAAGAGTATCAGCTTTATCAAATCCCAGTCGAACCATCTAAGAATAACTGCATTGAAAAGATAATTGTAGAAATATTAAATTTTTTTGATAAATGGTGTAGTGATTTGTTGCGTTTTCAGTTTTTTCATACTTGATTATGGCATATCTTTTATAATTGTTAGATCGTTTATCAACACTTTAATTACTAAGATAACTTCTAAAATTGATACCTTTGTTTTTCTACTTGCATTGAGCTGAAAATTGATAGAAAATATCTCAGAGAGTGTCAGCTTTATCAAAGCCCAGTCGAAACAGCTAAGAATGACTGCATTGCAAAGATAATTGAAAAAGTATGAAATTATTTCAATAAATGGTGTAGTCTTTTGTTGCGTTTTCAGTTTTTTCATACTTGATTATGGGGTAACTTTTCCAATTGTTAAGTCGTTTATTAACGCTTCATTTACCAAAATATTTTCTATAAGTGATAACTTTGATTTTCTAGTTGCATTTAGCTGAAAATTATTATAAAATATCTTATAGAATCTCAGCTTTATCAAAGCCCAGTCGAACCTTCTAAGAACGACTGCGTTGCAAAGATAATTGTATAAATTTATAATTATTTTAATAAATGGTGTAGTATTTTGTTGCGTTTTCAGTTTTTTCATACTTGATTATGGCATATCTTTTATAATTGTTAGATCGTTTATCAACACTTTAATTACTAAGATAACTTGTAAAATTGATACCTTTGTTTTTCTACTTGCATTTAGCTGAAAATTGATAGAAAATATCTCAGAGAGTGTCAGCTTTATCAAAGCCCAGTCGAAACAGCTAAGAATGACTGCATTGCAAAGATAATTGAAAAAGTATGAAATTATTTCAATAAATGGTGTAGTCTTTTGTTGCGTTTTCAGTTTTTTTCATACTTGATTATGGGGTATCTTTTATAACTGTAAGGTCATTTATCAACACTTTAATTTCTAGATAACTTCTAAAAGTAATACCTTTGTTTTTCTAGTTGCATTTAGCTGAGAATTATTAGAAAGGATCTCAGAGAGTATCAGCTTTATAAAAGCCAAGTCGAACCATCTAAGAATGACTGCATTGCAAAGATAATTATAGATATATGAAATTATTTCGATAGATGGTGTAGTGTTTTGTTGCTTTTTCAGTTTTTTTTCTACCTGATTGTTTGGTAATTTTTATAATTGTTAGGTCGTTTATCAACACTTTAATTACTAAGATAAATTCTAAAAGAGATACCTTTGTTTTTCAAGTTGCATTTAGCTGAAAATTAACTGAAATTATCTCTAAAAGAAAGCTTTATCAAAGCCCAGTCGAATTATCTAAGAATGACTGCATTACAAAGATAATTGTAGAAATATGAAATTATTTTAATAAATGGTGTAGTGTTTTGTCGCGTTTTCAGTTTTTTCATACTTAATCATGGGGTACTTTTTATTATTTCTAGGTCCTTTAACAACTCTTTATTTACCAAAATAATTTCTAAAAGTGATAACTTTGATTTTCTAGTTGCATTTAGCTTATAATTATTAGAAATTATCTCATAGAATCTCAGCTTTATCAAAACCCAGTCGAACCAGCTAAGAATGACTGCATTGCAAAGATAATTGTAGAAATTTAAAATAATTTTGATAAGTTGTGTAGTGTTTTGTAGCGTTTTTAGTTTTTTTCATATTTGATTATGGGGTAAACTTTATAATTATTAGATCATTTAACAACACTTTAATTACTAAGATAACCTCTAAAAGTAATACCTTAGTTTTTCTAGTTGCAATTAGCTGAGTATTATTAGTAAATATCTCTAAGAGTATCAGCTTTATCAAAGACCAGTCGAACCATCTAATAATGACTGCATTGCAAAGATAATGGTAGAAATATGAAAGTATTTTAATAAATGGTGTAGTGTTTTGTTGCGTTGTCAGTTTATTCATACTTAATTATAAATAACTTTTATAATTGTTAGTTCGTTTATTAACGCTTCATTTACCAAAATAATGTCTAAAAGTAATACCTTTGTTTTTATAGTTGCAATTAGCTGAAAATTATTAGTAAATATCTCTAAGAGTATCAGCTTTATTAAAGCCCAGTCAAACCATCTAATAATGACTGCATTGCAAAGATAATTGTAGAAATATGAAATTCTTTTAAAAAATGTTGTAGTGTTTTGTTGCGTATTCAGTTTTTTTTCATACTTGATTATCATGTTTCTTTTATATTTGTTAATTCGTTTATAAACGCTTTATTTACCAAAATAATTTATAAAAGTGATAATTTTTTTTCTTGTTGTATTTAGCTGATAAATATTAGAAAATATATCTGAGAGTATCAGCTTTATTAAAACCCAGTCGAACCAACTCAGAATGACTGCAATGCAAACATAGTTGTAGAAATATGAAATCATTTAATAACTGGTTTAGTGTTTAGTCGCGTTTTCAGTTTTTTTCATACTTGAATATGGTGTATCTTTTATAATTGTTAAGTCGTTAATCAACACTTTAATTACTAAGATAACTTCTAAAAGTGATACCTTTGTTTTTCTTGTTGCATTTAGCTGATAATTATTAGAAACTATATCTGAGAACATCAGCTTTATAAAAACCCAGTCGAACCAGCTAAGAATGATTTCATTGCAAGGATAATTTTAAAAATATGAAATTATTTCGATAGATGGTGTAGTGTTTTGTTGTGTAAATATTGTTTTTATACTTGATTTAGGGTAACTTTTATAATTGTTAGGTCGTTTATCAACATTTTAATTAATAAGATAATTTTTAGAAGTGATATATTTAATTTTCTAGTTGCATTTAGCCAAAAATTAATGGAAATTATCTCTAAAAGTATCAGCTTTATCAAAGCCCACTCGAACCATCTAAGAATGACTGCATTGCAGAGATAATTGTAGAAGTATGAAATTATTTTAATAAATGGTGTAGTATTTTGTTGCGTCTTCAGGTTTTTCATACTTGATTATAGTGTATCTTTTATAATTGTTAGGCCGTTTATCAACACTTTAATTACTAAGATAACTTCTAAAAGTGATATCTTTGTTTTTCTAGTTGCATTTATCTGAAAATTAATTGAAATTATTTCTTAGAGTATCAGCTTTATCGAAGCCCAGTCAAACCATCGAAGAATGACTGCATTGCAAAGATAATTGAAGAAATATGAAATTATTTTAATAAATGGTGTAGTGTTTTGTTGCGTTTTCACTTTTTTTCATACTTGATTATGGGGTAACTTTTATAATTGTTATGTCGTTTATCAACACTTTAATTACTAAGATAATTTATAGAATATTTATTTCGGCCATCATCAACAATGTTGAGATTTTTTATGCCATCGATAATAAACAACAAACTTTACCGCAAGATCAACAACAACAGCATCCGAGACAATCCTACGACCGGTTTCGTCCTTATTAGGACTCATCAGGCAGGAATAGTCGCGAGAAACCGCTATTGTGATCTTAAACAAGCGGGCTTAAGTACTAAGTACTAAAGCGACCGTTTGTAGGTAAAGCTGATGTTGTTGATTTTGCGGTAGAGTTAATTGTTTATAGTTTATAGAAGTGATATATTTGATTTTCTAGTTGCATTAGCCGAAAATTAATTGAAATTATCTTTAAGAGTATCAGCTTCATCAAAGCCCAGTCTAACCTTCTAAGAATGACTGCATTGCAAAGATAGTTGTAGAAATATGAAATTATTTTAATAAATGGTGTAGTGTTTTGTTGCGTTTTTAGTTTTTTTCATACTTGAATATGGTGTATCTTTTATAATTGTTAGGTCGTTTATCAACACTTAAATTACTAAGATAACTTCTAAAATTGATACCTTTGTTTTTCTACTTGCATTTAGCTGAAATTCGATAGAAAATATCTCAAAGAATATCAGCTTTATCAAAGCCCAGCGAAACAGCTAAGAATGACTGCATTGCAAAGATAATTGAAAAAGTATGAATTTATTTTAATAAATGGTGTAGTGTTTTGTTGCGTTTTAAGTTTTTTTCATACTTGATTATGGGGTAACTTTTATAATTGTTAGGTCGTTTATCAACACTTTAATTACTAAGATAATTTATAGAATATTTATTTCGGCCATCATCAACAATGTTGAGATGTTTTATGCCATCGATAATAAACAATAAACTTAACCGCAAGATCAACAACAACAGCATCCGAGACAATCCTACGACCGGTTTCGTCCTTATTAGGACTCATCAGGCAGGAATAGTCGCGAGAAACCGCTATTGTGATCTTAAACTAAAGGTCTTAAGTACTAAGTACTAAAGCGACCGTTTTTAGGTAAAGCTGTTGTTGTTGATCTTGCGGTAGAGTTCATTGTTTATAGTTTATAGAAGTGATATATTTGATTTTCTAGTTGCATTTCGCTTATAATTATTAGAATTTAACTCATAGAATCTCAGCTTCATCAAAGCCCAGTCAAACCAGCTAAGAATGACTGCATTGAAAAGATAATTATAGAAATTTAAAATAATTTTGATAAGTTGTGTAGTGTTTTGTAGCGTTTTTAGTTTTTTTCATATTTGATTATGGTGTAAACTTTATAATTATTAGGTCATTTAACAACACTTTAATTACTAAGATAACCTCTAAAAGTAATACCTTAGTTTTTCTAGTTGCAATTAGCTGAATATTATTAGTAAATATCTCTAAGATTATCAGCTTTATCAAAGGCCAGTCGAACCATCTAATAATGACTGCATTGCAAAGATAATGGTAGAAATATGAAAGTATTTTAATAAATGGTGTAGTGTTTTGTTGCGTTGTCAGTTTATTCATACTTAATTATAAATAAGTTTTATAATTGTTAGTTCGTTTATTAACGCTTGATTTACCAAAATAATATCTAAAAGTAATATCTTTGTTTTTCTAGTTGCAATTAGCTGAAAATTATTAGTAAATATCTCTAAGAATATCAGCTTTATTAAAGCCCAGTCTAACCATCTAATAATGACTGCATTGCAAAGATAATGGTAGAAATATAAAATTCTTTTAATAAATGTTGTAGTGTTTTGTTGCGTATTCAGTTTTTTTCATATTTGATTATGATGTTTCTTTTATATTTGTTAATTCGTTTATAAACGCTTTATTTACCAAAATAATTTCTAATAGTGATAATTTTTATTTTCTTGTTGTATTTAGCTGATAATTATTAGAAAATATATCTGAGAGTATCAGCTTTATTAAAACCAAGTGGAACCAACTCAGAATGACTGCAATGCAATCATAGTTGTAGAAATATGAAATCATTTAATAACTGGTTTAGTGTTTTGTTGCGTTTTCAGTTTTTTTCATACTTGAATATGGTGTATCTTTTATAATTGTTAAGTCGTTAATCAACACTTTAATTACTAAGATAACTTCTAAAAGTGATACCTTTGTTTTACTTGTTGCATTTAGCTGATAATTATTAGAAACTATATCTGAGAACATCAGCTTTATAAAAACCCAGTCGAACCAGCTAAGAATGATTGCATTTCAAGGATAATTTTAAAAATATGAAATTATTTCGATAGATGGTGTAGTGTTTTGTTGCGTAAATAGTGTTTTTCATACTTGATTTAGGGTAACTTTATAATTGTTAGGTCGTTTATCAACATTTTAATTACTAAGATAATTTATAGATGTGATATATTTGATTTTCTAGTTGCATTTAGCCAAAAATTAATTGAAATTATCTCTAAAAGTATCAGCTTTATCAAAGCCCACTCGAACCATCTAAGAATGACTGCATTGCAGAGATAATTGTAGAAGTATGAAATTATTTTAATAAATGGTGTAGTATTTTGTTGCGTCTTCAGGATTTTCATACTTGATTATAGTGTATCTTTTATAATTTTTAGGCCGTTTATCAACACTTTAATTACTAAGATAATTTATAGAATATTTATTTCGGCCATCATCAACAATGTTGAGATGTTTTATGCCATCGATAATAAACAATAAACTTAACCGCAAGATCAACAACAACAGCATCCGAGACAATCCTACGACCGGTTTCGTCCTTATTAGGACTCATCAGGCAGGAATAGTCGCGAGAAACCGCTATTGTGATCTTAAACAAGCGGGCTTAAGTACTAAGTACTAAAGCGACCGTTTGTAGGTAAAGCTGATGTTGTTGATCTTGCGGTAGAGTTCATTGTTTATAGTTTATAGAAGTGATATATTTGTTTTTCTACTTGCATTTAGCTGAAATTCGATAGAAAATATCTCAAAGAATATCAGCTTTATCAAAGCCCAGCGAAACAGCTAAGAATGACTGCATTGCAAAGATAATTGAAAAAGTATGAAATTATTTTAATAATTGGTGTAGTGTTTTGTTGCGTTTTCAGTTTTTTTCATACTTGATTATGGGGTAACTTTTAAAATTGTTAGGTCGTTTAACAACACTTCAATTACTAAGATATCTTCTAAAAGTTATAACTTTGATTATAGAGTTGTATTTGGCTGATAATTATTAGAAAATTTCTCAAAGAGTCTTACCTTTATCAAAGCAGCCCAGTCAAAACAGCTAAGAATGACTGAATTGCAAAGATAATTGAAAAAGTATGAAATTATTTTAATAATTGGTGTAGTCTTTTGTTGCGTCTTTAGTTTTTCATACTTGATTATGGGGTAACTTTTATAATTGTTAGGTCGTTTATCAACACTTTAGTTTCTAGATAACTTCTAAAAGTAATAACTTTGTTTTTCTAATAGCCATTAGCTTACAATTATTAGAAAAGAACTCACAGAGTATCAGCTTTATAAAAGCCAAGTCAAACCATATAAGAATGACTGCATTAGAAAGATAATTATAGATATATGAAATTATTTCGATAGATGGTGTAGTGTTTTGTTGCGTTTTTAGTTTTTTTCGTACCTGATTATGGGGTAATTTTTATAATTGTTAGGTCGTTTATCAACACTTTAATTACTAAGATAATTTATAGAAGTAATATATTTGATTTTCTAGTTGCATTTAGCCAAAAATTAATTAAAATTATCTCTAAGAGTATCAGCTTTATCAAAGCCCAGTCGAACCATCTAAGAATGACAGCATTACAAAGATAATTTTAGAAATATAAAATTATTTTAATAAATGGTGTAGTGTTTTGTTGCGTTTTCAGTTTTTTCATACTTGATTATGGGGTTACTTTTATAATTGTCAGGTCGTTTATCAACACTTTAATTACTAAGATATCTTCTAAAAGTGATACCTTTGATTTTCTAGTTGCATTTAGCTGAAAATTAATAAAATATCTTATAGAATCTCAGCTTTATCAAAGCCAATTCGAATTTTCTAAGAACGACTGTGTTGCAAAGATAATTGTATAAACTAATAATTATTTTAATAAATGGTGTAGTATTTTGTTGCGTTTTCAGTTTTTTCATACTTGATTATGGCATATCTTTTATAATTGTTAGATCGTTTATTAACACTTTAATTACTAAGATAACTTCTAAAATTGATACCTTTGTTTTTCTACTTCTATTTAGCTAAAAATTGATAGAAAATATCTCAGAGAGTGTCAGCTTTATTAAAGCCCAGTCGAAACAGCTAAGAATGACTGCATTGCAAAGATAATTGAAAAAGTATGAAATTATTTTAATAAATGGTGTAGTATTTTGTTGCGTCTTCAGGTTTTTCATACTTGATTATGGTGTATCTTTTATTATTGTTAAGCCGTTTATCAACACTTTAATTACTAAGATAACTTCTAAAAGTGATATCTTTGTTTTTCTAGTTGCATTTAGCTGAAAATTAATTGAAATTATCTCTAAGACTATGAGCTTTATCGAAGCCCAGTCAAACCATCGAAGGATGACTGCATTGCAAAGATAATTGAAGAAATATGAAATTATTTTAAAAAATGGTGTAGTGTTTTGTAGCGTTTTCAGTTTTATTCATACTTGATTACGGGGTAACTTTTATAATTGTTAGGTCGTTTATCAACACTTCAATTACTAAGATAATTTATAGAATACTTATTTCGGCCATCATCAACAATGTTGAGATGTTTTATGCCATCGATAATAAACAATGAACTTTGCAGCAAGATCAACAACAACAGCATCTGAGACAATCCTACGACCGGTTTCGTCCTTATTAGGAGTCATCAGGCAGGAATAGTCGCGAGAAACCGCTATTGTGATCTTAAACAAGCGGGCTTAAGTACTAAGTACTAAAGCGACCATTTGTAGGTAAAGCTGTTGTTGTTGATCTTGCGGTAGAGTTCATTGTTTATAGTTTATAGAAGTGATATATTTGATTTTCTAGTTGCATTTAGCTGAAAATTAATTAAAATTATCTTATAGAGTATCAGCTTCATCAAAGCCCAGTCTAACCTTCTAAGAATGACTGCATTGCAAAGATAATTGTAAAATATTAAACTCCTTTAATAAATGGTGTAGTGTTTTGTTGCGTATTCAGTTTTTTTCATACTTGAATATGGTGTATCTTTTATAAATGTTAGGTCGTTTATCAACACTTAAATTACTAAGATAACTTCTAAAATTGATACCTTTGTTTTTCTACTTGCATTTAGCTGATAATTATTAGAAAATATCTCATAGAGTCTTACCTTTATCAAAGCCCAGTCGAACCAGCTAAGAATGACTGCATTGCAAAGATAATTGAAGAAATATAAAGTTATTTTAATAAATGTTTTAGTGTTTTGTTGCGTTTTAAATTTTTTTCATATTTGATTATTGGGTAACTTTTATAATTGTTAGGTCGTTTATCTACACTGTAGTTAATAAGATAATTTATATAAGTGATATTGTAGCAGTCTAACAGACATGCTCTGTTATAAATTGATCGAATTGGGAAAAAGGGATTGTTAAAGCACTATATATACTACGCATGAACGATTACGTCGCTTTTTATCGCGTGCGCTTCTTGATCGCACAGACGATACAGAATAAAAGTCATTGTTTTACATTTGCTAGTTTTAGTCTTATTTTATACTTGTGTTCATTTACTTACGATTATAAAGATTATTTGTGTTTTATATTTTACGTTGTGAGTTCTTTTAATAAATAATTGTGTTTATACATTTTTGTTGTTTTAGTTTATACTACTTGACCATTCATTCGCGGTATATTAATCGATAAGTAGCGCGACATGAATTCAAAACAAGTTGCCAAAAAATTGGCCAAAATGACAACTCGCTCTGAGTCAGCCAACGCGCCTGATCCCGTTGTTAGCGAAACAGAGAAGTCTCGACTGCCGGCTCCGTCTAGGGAAAGTACCGAAGAGCCGAGCGATCGTCACAGTGGCGTCCTCCTCGGGTCTGAACCCATTATTATAAAAAAATATAATACCTTAGATAATAGGCAGAATTGCGATTCTGGCGTGCAAGCGATCAATGAAGCCTCTGCACACCCAGAAAGAATTTATTGCGAACCAGGAACGATAGCGAACAACGAAGCTTCCTCGTATCCACAAAACTCGCACGATTTATATACAGCAAGCGTAGATAACTCGCACTCTTCGATTTATCAAAGAAACGCTGCTGAAATTGTACAAGTTAGTCCGCACCTTAATAATAGGCAGGACGATATAGAAAATCTTAGCCTAAGCGAATTAGAGCTAAGGATTAAGACAATAAAAGAAAATCGTCGCACGAACGCTTTACGAAACAAGTTACGTGCGCTAATGACAGAATCATTGTCAGATAATAACAATGTTTATAATTTAGAAAACGGCGCTCGATGTTTTGAAACTGAACAAGATCGATTGCGCCGTAAGATAATCGAAAATGCGAAGTTATTTAGACAACTTCAAAATATTTCGGAACCTCGCGCGGAACTCGAATTATTCGAGTCGCGCTGTAAGTCGTTTCATATCGATAGCGATCGTGAGAAACTAGAGTTATTAATACATATTTGGCCTCGAGATGACATAATTGATTTTCGCGAAACTAATAGCGAGTGTCATTTCAATTATCCTAATTTAAAAACTTATCTTATTGGCAAAAAATCTAGTTTGCCACACATACTTCGATTTAAACAGAGTACCTTAGGGCAGGCGTCTTTCCAGTCAGATAAGTGCCTAGCTGAAAAGTTGTCTAAAGCTGATAAGGAAAGTATGATAAAGTATTTTATGTCAGCTATATGTCCAATCGAACTAAAAACGAAAGTTGAAGAAGCTTTTACGCTTAAATTAGAATATTTTTTAGTAAAAATTGAACAGATTTACTCTGGATCTCACTCGGAGATTCTAGAAAAAGCTCAAGAATTTCGTTATGAGCAAAGATCGCAGAATTTTCATAAAAAGAAACAAAATAATAATAAAAATTCGCATGTACAGCAATCTTCGCGTCGCCCTTATAGACATAATCAAAGTAATCAAGTTGATTACGATCAACAAAACGGTTATAATAATCAAAACGCGCATTACGACAGTAATATAAACTATCAGAACGTAGCGAACAATAACATGGGGTTCGGCAACGTTCAGCCGAACCACACGCAGTATCAGAATGTAATGCCACCAAACGGCCAAGTTTTTAACCAGAACCCTGTTCAGGTTAACAATAGATATAATAATTCAGGGTATACCAATGGTCCGAGTAATTTCCAGGAACAAGGTCCTCCATTTAATGAAGGTTTTTATAATCAAGGGCCTCCGTTTAATAATCAAACCAACCTACCAAGTCAAGGGCATCCCCCAAACAACCAAAATTTTCATAATCGACAGGGATCCTTGAATCAACAAAACGGGCACCCCTCCTCCCGACAGTAAGAGGTAGGGAGGAGAGGGGAGATTCACCTCTTGTTAAGACAGTCGGCTGTGTTTTTGAAACATCTGAGCAAACTGATTCCGACTCAGAATCAACCGCGTTAACGCACCTTAGCGGCGATATTAGTAACCTTAAGACTTCTCTAAAATCGGAAAACGAGTTAAGAGAGTCAGAAAATTTTAGCAATACAGATGATGTTCAGGTTGATGCTGAACAACAAACGACGTCTTTCGCGCCGGTTGGAGATAGTAACGAGGTTGATAGCGCAGAAGCCTATTGTGACGTCATAACAAAGCAGCCTTCGACTATGGAAAGGCTACCCGTGCCGACCGTAAAATCCTTTAATATGACAAGTGCAGAAACACATATAGTCAATAATGAGCTAGAAAAACAACGTTTCGGAGAACCGTATCAACGTTCTAAACTTATTGTCAATACAGATTATATCAGCCCTTCTAATAGTAATTACACTTCAAGTTCATTGCTTGTAAACAATAATTCGTGCACAAGTAAAACGTTTAGAAATATTCGTCATCTTAAGCGATATCAGCAGCGAAACATTATTTACAATGAGCCAGTGAATAAAATAAGCCAACCTTATAAGTTTACGTAAAATACAAGTTCACGATTAATTACACTGACGAACCGAGCGATGACTAATTCTACAAAGCAGTTAAATTATTATCAGCGGCACTTGAGTTTTAGCGTTGAGCAATAAAACTAATTTAGTTTTTGTTTAGCTATGCGCAGCAAAACAAAAGCACGTTAAAAGGTCGTGTATTTTAAACTTGCAGTTTATCAAACACGCGTTGATGTTTTTCTTAATAAAAAGAAGCATTACTAACAAGTTTAGTCTTTTAGCAAAATTAACGCATTTTTTCTTCCTTGAATGAAGGGTCAAGTTTTAAGAAAATGTTAAATACATGTTTGTTATTTTCTTTGTTTGTATTATGATCTACATTCTTTAGAAATTAGCTTGTTTTCGTTTAAAATGCTTGAAAAGTTTAAAAATTAATTTCAATTAATGTCAGTGTTGTTTATTGTTTGTGTTAATTTTTTTCTATTTTTCTTAAACATTAATATTTTTTATTCTTCTTTTCGTTTAAACGTAATAAGTTGTTTTTATTTGTTATACACTTTTTAACATAGAATTAAGCCTTAAATAGGTTTGAAATTGTTACAATTTTCAAGCGTAGTAACTAAGAATTCTTCTTTACCTTGAATTAGCGAATTTTGTTGTTATTTGAAATTCATACTAATAACATAGAGTAAAATTGTTAAACAAGTCATGTTTAAGGAGTATATGACAAGTCTATTACGTAAGTAAACAAGTATATGTTAAGATATTTTTGTTTAAACATCAAATATTTACTTTTGATATATTTTTAAATAAATAGAAGTTGTTGTTAATTTATCGTTTCAAAACAACTTATTTCCTGTACTTGTTTTAAAATTAATGCAGAACGATTGCTTTGATTTTAACTCCCACATTTTTATATATACTGATATTCTTTTGACAATTTATTTCTTAATTGTTGTTTTACTTCTTATTAAAGTAAACAAATTAAATTTTAAACGCACTATGAAATATGTAATGAAGCCTATTCGAAACTTAATAAGTTCAGTCTAAAAGTTAATTTATCTTTCATTGTTGTTGTGAACTTTATGCAACAATAATTCTGAACTGCGATCGATGAGAATTCTGATTGAATTAATTAAGAGTAGTGTTTCTAGCAAAACACAATGATTGAAGTTTTATTCTCTTGAGTAACAAATTACTTTCTTAATTGTTAAGCTCATTAGACAATCAGTCAGAGTTGTTTTCTGTTTCAGTTCAAAGTAAGGGAAATGAGTTGTAAATCGTTAACCTTTTTTGTCCGTAAATATCATCTTTTCTTGTATAATTGTAATATTGCGAGAATGCTTTAGCTGATTGGTTTTTTACGACGTGTAGCAATGATTATAGCTATTGTTAAATAAACATTATACCTCGTTAAGCAATTTCAAAGCTAATTATTGTTGTTATTTTCTATTTATTTAAATAACTATAAAAATAAGGTAAAACTAAGTTTTTTCAAAAAACGAAAAGACTGCGATTTAATATTTTGTTTTAAATTATATCGGCCGGTTAAAGCATTCTTTCAGTTATTGTTTGACATCAGTGCTTACTTCATTTTTACGTTAAACGATAAAAATAGTATATGTCATTATAAATACAATGTTTAGTTAATAAACTAGACTTTTTTTTTTCTAAACTATTTTAATGTTTACGCTACATTTAACATTGTATTTTATGTTACATGTTGATAAATAAACAATCACAATGGATGGAAGTCTTGACGCCATAAAGAATCTTTAGGAGACCTCATTTGTCACAATGATTCCTACATGGTTGCAAATGGAGATTCACATGTTTACCGTACAAAACTCGTGAAAAAAGATGAAGCATTGGTAATCGCTAACACGTCATCGTTTCACGAATATCACGATATGGAAGAGACTTCGCTAACCACTCAGTGGAAATGCTTACCGATTTAGCATCTAGTTGTTCCATTACAACTGTGATATTCATTGCGGGAACCACCGGTTTTATCTCAACGAGGAGTGGAGAAAAGACAACATGGCTACAGAACTATAGAACTGCTTCAATTTGCTAGGAGCCAATAAACTGTAAACTTTTTTAGGGATTGAGTAACATAATTCTAGGATTGTGTAAACTTTTAAATTTTTTAATTAAAATTTTAAAGCTTGTTTATTTTATTATATATTTTAATTTTTTGAATTTAAATCATTGTTTGTTAACTTTATGTTACATCTAAAACAAAATTACAATACTTTAAAAACAAAAATGAAATTATAAAACAAAAGAGTGAAAACTTCTTTGATATGTTTTTTAAGTATTAGTGTGATATTGCTAATTGCTACTTTTAATTTACATTGTCATTTTTTTTAAGTATTGTTGCATACTTTACAATATCAACAAATTATTAGCATGTTTTCTAAAAGAAGGAATCTTAAGCGTTAAGTTTTTACTACTTCGTATTTATTTTTTATGTTTTGTCGCTTAAAAATTACATCAATTTTATTCGTACATACAATTTTTTCTTTTAGCTTACATTACAAGTAAATACTACATCAACGTTATTTTAAGCTTTATGCTTTGTGTATTAAAAACTTGTTTAGTATTGCACGTAATCGAATTTCGTGGTATAAGTGATAATAACATCCTTAAAATTTTTATACTCTCATTTAATTCAAAAAAAAATGACTGGAGTGGGGGAAGGGGAG
Organism: Thalia democratica; assembly: GCF_965202585.1. NCBI lineage: Eukaryota > Metazoa > Chordata > Thaliacea > Salpida > Salpidae > Thalia > Thalia democratica. Next base: position 877,971 of record NC_139173.1, read on the forward strand.
CGCACGGAAAATGCGTTATTGAAATCCCTAAGCCTCCACAGTCATTTCTTCTTCGGGCTAGACGGAGTGTAGCAGTCTAACAGACATGCTCTGTTATAAATTGAGAGAATTAAGAAAAAGGGATTGTTAAAGCACTATATATACTACGCATGAACGATTACGTCGCTTTTTATCGCGTGCGCTTCTTGATCGCACAGACGATACAGAATAAAAGTTATTGTTTTACTTTTTGCTAGTTTTAGTCTTATTTTATACTTGTGTTCATTTACTTACGATTATAAAGATTATTTGTGTTTTATATTTTACGTTGTAAGTTCTTTTAATAAATAATTGTGTTTATACATTTTTGTTCTTTTAGTTTATACTACTTGACCATTCATTCGCGGTATATTAATCGATAAGTAGCGCGACATGAATTCAAAACAAGTTGCCAAGAAATTGGCCAAAATGACAACTCGCTCTGAGTCAGCCAACGCGCCTGATCCCGTTGTTAGCGAAACAGAGAAGTCTCGACCGCCGGCTCCGTCTAGGGAAAGTACCGAAGAGCCGAGCGATCGTCACAATATATTTGATTTTCTAGTTGCATTCAGCCAAAAATTAATTGAAATTATCTCTAAGAGTATCAGCTTTATCAAAGCCCAGTCGAACCTTCTAAGAACGACTGCGTTGCAAAGATAATTGTATAAATTTATAATTACTTTAATAAATTAGGTAGTATTTTGTTGCGTTTTCAATTTTTTTCATACTTGATTATGGTGTATCTTTTATAATTGTTAAGTCGTTTATCAACAATTTAATTACTAAGATAACTTCTAAAATTGATACCTTTGTTTTTCTACTTGCATTCAGCTGAAAATTGATAGAAAATATCTCAAAGAGTGTCAGCTTTATCAAAGCCCAGTCGAAACAGCTAAGAATGACTGCATTGCAACGATAATTGAAAAAGTATGAAATTATTTTAATAATTGATGTAGTCTTTTGTTGCGTTTTCAGTTTTTTTTCATACTTGATTATGGGGTAACTTTTATAAATGTTAGGTCGTTTATCAACACTATAGTTTCTAGATAACTTCTAAAAGTAATAACTTTGTTTTTATAATTGCATTTAGCTGACAATTATTAGAAAAGAACTCAGAGAGTATCAGCTTTATAAAAACCAAGTCAAACCATCTAAGAATGACTGCATTGCAAAGATAATTATAGATATATGAAATTATTTCGATAGATGGTGTAGTGTTTTGTTGCGTTTTTAGTTTTTTTAGTACCTGATTATGGGGTAACTATTATAATTGTTAGGTCCTTTATCAACGCTTTACTTACCAAAAAAAATTCTAAAAGTGATAACTTTGATTTTCTAGTTGTATTTAGCTGATAATTATTAGAAATTATCTCATAGAATTTCAGCTTTATCAAAGCCCAGTCAAAACAGCTAAGAATGACTGCATTGCAAGAATTATTGAAAAAATATAAAAATATTTTAATAAATGGTGTAGTGTTTTGTTGCGTTTTCAGTTTTTTTCATACTTAAATATGGTGTATCTTTTATAATTGTTAAGTCGTTAATCAACACTTTAATTACTAAGATAACTTCTAAAAGTAATACATTTGTTTTTCTTGTTGCATTTAGCTGATATTTATTAGAAATTATATCTGAGAGTATCAGCTTTATAAAAACCAAGTCGAACCAGCTAAGAATGACTGCATTGCAAGGATAATAGTAGAAATATGAAATTATTTTAATAAAGGTGTAGTGTTTTGTTGCGTTTTCAGTTTTTTTCATACTTGATTATGGGGTAACTTTTATAATTGTTAGGTCGTTTATCAACACTTTAATTACTAAGATAATTTATAGAAGTGATATATGTGATTTTCTAGTTGCATTTAGCCAAAAATTAATTGAAATTATCTCTAAGAGTATCAGTTTTATCGAAGCCCAATCGAACTATCTAAGAATGACTGGATTGCAAAGATAATTGTAGAAATATTAATATATTTTAATAAATGGTGTAGTGTTTGGTTGTGTTTTCAGTTTTTTCATACTTGATTATGAGGTAACTTTTATAATTGTTAAGTCGTTTATTAACGCTTCATTTACCAAAATATTTTCTAAAAGTGATAACTTTGATTTTCTAGTTGCATTTAGCTGAAAATTATTAGAAAATGTCTTAAAGAATCTCAGCTTTATCAAGGCCCAGTCGAACGTTCTAAGAACGACTGCGTTGCAAAGATAATTGTTTAAATTTATAATTATTTTAATAAATGGTGTAGTATTTTGTTGCGTCTTCAGGTTTTTCATACTTGTTTATGGTGTATCTTTTATAATTGTTAAGTCGTTTATCAACAATTTAATTACTAAGATAACTTCTAAAAGTGATATCTTTGTCTTACTAGTTGCATTTAGCTGAAAATTAATTGAAATTATCTCTAAGAGTATCAGCTTTATCGAAGCCCAGTCAAACCATCGAAGAATGACTGCATTGCAAAGATAATTGAAGAAATATGAAATTATTTTAATAAATGGTGTAGTGTTTTGTGGCGTTTTAAGTTTTTTTCATACTTGATTATGGGGTAACTTTTATAATTGTTAAGTCGTTAATCAACACTTTAATTACTAAGATAACTTCTAAAAGTAATACATTTGTTTTTCTTGTTGCATTTAGCTGATATTTATTAGAAATTATGTCTGAGAGTATCAGCTTTATAAAAACCCAGTCGAACCAGCTAAGAATGACTGCATTGCAAGGATAATAGTAGAAATATGAAATTATTTTAATAAAGGTGTAGTGTTTTGTTGCGTTTTCAGTTTTTTTATACTTGATTATAGGGTAACTTTTATAATTGTAAGGTCGTTTATCAGAACTTTAATTTCTAAGATAATTTATAGAAGTGATATATTTGATTTTCTAGTTGGATTTAGCCAAAAATTAATTGAAACTATCTCTAAGAGTATCAGCTTTATCAAAACCCAGTCGAACCATCTAATAATGACTGAATTGCAAAGATAATTGTAGAAATATAAAGTTATTTTAATAAATGGTGTACTGTTTTGTTGCGTTTTAATTTTTGTCATAATTGATTATTGGGTAACTTTATAATTGTTAGGTCGTTTATCAACACTTTAATTACTAAGATAATTTATAGAAGTGATATATGTGATTTTCTAGTTGCATTTAGCCAAAAATTAATTGAAATTATCTCTAAGAGTATCAGTTTTATCGAAGCCCAATCGAACTATCTAAGAATGACTGCATTGCAAAGATAATTGTAGAAATATTAAATTATTTTAATAAATGGTGTAGTGTTTTGTTGTGTTTTCAGTTTTTTCATACTTGATTATGAGGTAACTTTTATAATTGTTAAGTCGTTTATTAACGCTTCATTTACCAAAATATTTTCTAAAAGTGATAACCTTGATTTTCTAGTTGCATTTAGCTGAAAATTATTAGAAAATGTCTTAAAGAATCTCAGCTTTATCAAAGCCCAGTCGAACGTTCTAAGAACGACTGCGTTACAAAGATAATTGTATAAATTTATAATTATTTTAATAAATGGTGTAGTATTTTGTTGCGTCTTCAGGTTTTTCATACTTGTTTATGGTGTATCTTTTATAATTGTTAAGTCGTTTATCAACAATTTAATTACTAAGATAACTTCTAAAAGTGATATCTTTGTTTTACTAGTTGCATTTAGCTGAAAATTAATTGAAATTATCTCTAAGAGTATCAGCTTTATCGAAGTCCAGTCAAACTATCGAAGAATGACTGCATTGCAAAGATAATTGAAGAAATATGAAATTATTTTAATAAATGGTGTAGTGTTTTGTTGCGTTTTAGATTTTTTTCATACTTGATTATGGGGTAACTTTTATAATTGTCAGGTCGTTTATCAACAGTTTAATTACTAAGATAATTTATAGAATATTTATTTCGGCCATCATCAACAATGTTGAGATGTTTTATGCCATCGATAATAAACAATAAACTTAACCGCAAGATCAACAACAACAGCATCCGAGACAATCCTACGACCGGTTTCGTCCTTATTAAGACTTATCAGGCAGGAATAGTCGCGAGAAACCGCTATTGTGATCTTAAACTAAAGGGCTTAAGTACTAAGTACTATAGCGACCGTTTGTAGGTAAAGCTGTTGTTGTTGATCTTGCGGTAGAGTTCATTGTTTATAGTTTATAGAAGTGATATATTTGATTTTCTAGTTGCATTTAGCCGAAAATTTATTGAAATTATTTTTAAGAGTATCAGCTTCATCAAAGCCCAGTCTAACCTTCTAAAAATGACTGCATTGCAAAGATAATTGTAGAAATATTAAATTATATTAATAATGGTGTAGTGTTTTGTTGCGTTTTTAAATTTTTCATACTTGATTATGAGATAACTTTTATAATTGTTAAGTAGTTTATAACCCTTCATTTACCAAAATATTTTCTTAAAGTGATAACTTAGATTTTCTAGTTGCATTTAGCTGAAAATTATTAGAAAATATCTTATAGAATCTCAGCTTTATCAAAGCCCAGTCGAACCTTCTAAGAAGGACTGCGTTGCAAAGATAATTGTATAAATTTATAATTACTTTAATAAATTGTGTAGTATTTTGTTGCGTTTTCAATTTTTTTCATTCTTCATTATGGTGTATCTTTTATAATTGTTAGGTTGTTTATTAACAATTTTATTACTAAGATAACTTCTAAAATTGATACCTTTGTTTTTCTACTTGCATTTAACTGAAAATTGATAGAAAGTATCTCAGAGAGTGTCAGCTTTATCAAAGCCGAGTCGAAACAGCTAAAAATGACTGCATTGCAAAGATAAATGAAAAAGTATGAATTTATTTTAATAATTGGTGTAGTCTTTTGTTGCGTTTTCAGTTTTTTTTATACTCGATTATGGGGTAACTTTTATAATTGTTAGGTGGTTTATCAACACTTTATTTTCTAGATAAGTTCTAAAAGTAATACCTTTGTTTTTCTAATTGCATTTAGCTTACAATTATTAGAAAAGAACTCAGAATGTATCAGCTTTATAAAAGTCAAGTCAAACGATCTAAGAATGACTGCATTGCAAAGATAATTATAGATATATGAAATTATTTCGATAGATGGTGTAGTGTTTTGTTGCGTTTTTAGTTTTTTTCGTACCTGATTATGGGGTAATTTTTTTAATTGTTAGGTCGTTTATCAACACTTTAATTACTAAATAACTTCTAAAAGAGATACCTTTGTTTTTCTAATTGCATTTAGCTGAAAATTAATTGTAATTATCTCTAAGAGGAAGCTTTATCAAAGCCGAGTCGAACCATCTAAGAATGAGTGCATTACAAAGATAATTGTAAAGATATGAAATGATTTTAATAAATGGTGTAGTGTTTTGTCGCGTTTTAAGTTTTTTCATACTTAATCATGGAGTAACTTTTATAATTGTTATGTCCGTTATCAACGCTTTACTTACCAAAAAAATTTCTAAAAGTGATAACTTTAATTTTCTAGTTGCATTTACCTGATAATTAATAGAAATTATCTCATAGAATCTCAGCTTTATCAAAGCCGAGTCGAACCAGCTGAGAATGACTGCATTGCAAAAAGAATTGTAAAAATTTAAAATTATATTAATAAATGGTGTAGTGTTTTGTAGCGTTTTTAGTTTTTTTCATATTTGATGATGGGATAAATTTTATAATTGTTAGGTCATTTATCAACACTTTAATTACTAAGATAACTTCTAAAAGTAATACTTTTGTTTTTCTAGTTGCAATTAGCTGAAAATTATTAGTAAATATCTCTAAAATCATTAGCTTTATTAAAGCCCAGTCGAACCATCTAAGAATGACTGCTTTGCAAAGATAATTGTAGAAATATGAAATTATTTTGATAAATGGTGTAGTGTTTTGTTGCATATTCAGTTTTTTTCATACTTGATTATGAGGTTTCTTTTATATTTGTTAATTCGTTTCTAAACGCTTTATTTACCAAAATAATTTCTAAAAGTGAAAACTTTTATTTTTATGTTGCATTTAGCTGATAATTATTAGAAAATATATCTGAGTGTATCAGCTTTATCAAAGCCCAGACGAACCATCGCGGAATGACTGCATTACAAGCATAGTTGTAGAAATATGAAATTATTTTAATAAATGTTTTAGTGTTTTGTTGCGTTTTCAGTTTTTTTCATACTTGATTAGGAGTAACTTTTAAAATTGTCATGTCGTTTATCAACACTTTAATTACTAAGATAACTTCTAAATTGATACTTTTATTTTTCTTCTTGCAATTAGCTGAAAGTTGATAGAAAATAACTCAGAGAGAATCAGCTTTATCAAAGCCCAGTCGAAACAGCTAAGAATGACTGCATTGCAAGAATTATTGAAAAAATATGAAAATACTTTAATAAATGGTGTAGTGTTTTGTTGCGCTTTCAGTTTTTTTCTTACTTGAATATTTTGTATCTTTTATAATTGTTAAGTCGTTAATCAACACTTTAATTACTAAGATAACTTCTTAAAGTGATACCTTTTTTTTTCTTGTTGCATTTAGCTTATAATTATTAGAAATTATATCTGAGAGTATCAGCTTTATAAAAATCCAGTCGAACCAGCTAAGAATGACTGCATTGCAAGGATAATAGTAGAAATATGAAAGTATTTTAATAAAGCAGTAGTGTTTTGTTACGTTTTCAGTTTTTTTCATACTTGATTATTGGGTAACTTTTATAATTGTAAGGTCGTTTATCAACACTTTAATTTCTAAGATAATTTATAGAAGTGATATATTTGATTTTCTAGTTGCATTTAGCCAAAAACTAATTGAAACTATCTCTAAGAGTATCAGCTTTATCAAAACCCAGTCGAACCATTTAATAATGACTGCATTGCAAAGATAATTGTAGAAATATAAAGTTATTTTAATAAATGGTGTACTGTTTTGTTGCGTTTTAAGTTTTGTCATAATTGATTATTGGGTAACTTTATAATTGTTAGGTCGTTTATCAACACTTTAATTACTAAGATAATTTATAGAAGTGATATATGTGATTTTTTAGTTGAATTTAGCCGAAAATTAATTGAAATTATGTCTAAGAGTATCAGTTTTATCAAAGCCCAATCGAACCATCTAAGAATGACTGCATTGCAAAGATAATTGTAGAAATATTAAATTATTTTAATAATTGGTGTAGTGTTTTGTTGTGTTTTCAGATTTTTCATACTTGATTATGAGGTAACTTCTATAATTGTTAAGTCGTTTATTTACGCTTCATTTACCAAAATATTTTCTAAAAGTGATAACTTTGCTTTTCTAGTTGCACTTAGCTAAAAATTATTAGAAAATGTCTTATAGAATCTCAGCTTTATCAAAGCTCAGTCGAACCTTCTAAGAACGACTGCGTTGCAAAGCTAATTGTATAAATTTATAATTATTTTAATAAATGGTGTAGTATTTTGTTGCGTTTTCAGTTTTTTCATACTTGATTATGGCATATCTTTTATAATTGTTAGATCGTTTATCAACACTTTAATTACTAAGATAACTTCTAAAATTGATACCTTTGTTTTTCTACTTGCATTTAGCTGAAAATTGATAGAAAATATCTCAGAGAGTGTCAGCTTTATCAAAGCCCAGTCGAAACAGCTAAGAATGACTACATTGCAAAGATAATTGTAAAGATATGAAACTATTTTAATAAATGGTGTAGTATTTTGTTGCGTTTTCAGTTTTTTCATACTTGATTATGGGGTAATTTTTAAAATTGTTAGGTCGTTTAACAACACTTAAATTACTAAGATATCTTCTGAAAGTGATAACTTTGATTTTAAAGTTGTATTTAGCTGATAATTATTAGAAAATATCCCGTAGAGTCTTACCTTTATCAAAGCAGCCCAATCGAACCATCTAAGAACGAATGCATTGCTAAGATAATTGTAAAAATATCAAATTAATTTAATAAATGGTTTAGTGATTTGTTGCGTCTTTAGTTTTTCATACTTGATTATGGAGTAACTTTTAAAATTATTTGGTCGTTTAACAACACTTTAATTACTAAGACATCTTCTAAAAGTGATAACTTTGATTTTAGAGTTGTATTTAGCTGATAATTATTGAAAATATCTCATAGAGTCTTACCTTTATCAAAGGCCTGTCGAACCAGCTACGAATGACTGCATTGCAAAGATAATTGAAGAAATATGAAGTTATTTTAATAAATGGTGTAGTGTTATGTTGCGTTTTAAGTTTTTTTCATATTTGATTATTGGGTAACTTTTATAATTGTTAGGTCGTTTATCAACACTTTAGTTACTAAGATAATTTATAGAAGTGATATATTTGATTTTCTAGTTGCATTTAGCCAAAAATTAATTAAATTATCTCTAAGAATATCAGCTTTATCAAAGCCCAGTCGAACCATCTAAGAATGACTGCATTGCAAAGATAATTGTAGAAATATTAAATTATTTTAATAAATGGTGTAGTGTTTTGTTGCGTTTTTAGTTTTTTCATACATGATTACGATATAACTTTTATAATTGTTAAGTAGTTTATTAACGCTTCATTTACCAAAATATTTTCTAAAAGTGATAACTTAGATTTTCTAGTTGCATTTAGCTGAAAATTATTAGAAAATTTCTAATAGAATCTCAGCTTTATCAAAGCCCAGTCGAACCTTCTAAGAACGACTGCGTTGCAAAGATAATTGTATAAATTTATAATTACTTTAATAAATTGTGTAGTATTTTATTGCGTTTTCAATTTTTTTCATACTGTTATGGTGTATCTTTTATAAATGCTAGGTCGTTTATTAACAATTTAATTACTGAGATAACTTCTAAAATTGATACCTTTGTTTTTCTACATGCATTTAGCTGAAAATTGATAGAAAATATCTCAGAGAGTGTCAGCTTTATTAAAGCCCAGTCGAAACAGCTAAGAATGACTGCATTGCAAAGATAATTGAAAAAGTATGAAATTATTTTAATAATTGGTGTAGTCTTTTGTTGCGTTTTCAGTTTTTTTCATACTTGATTATGGAGTAACTTTTATAATTGTTAGGTCATTTATCAACACTTTAGTTTCTAGATAACTTCTAAAAGTAATACCTTTGTTTTTCTAATTGCATTTAGCTTACAATTATTAGAAAAGAACTCAGAGAGTATCAGCTTTATAAAAGCCAAGTCAAACCATTTAAGAATAACTGCATTGCAAAGATTATTATAGATATATGAAATTATTTCGATAGATGGTGAAGTGTTTTGTTGCGTTTTTAGATTTTTTCGTACCTAATTACGGGATAATTTTTATAATTGTTAAGTCGTTTATCAACACTTTAATTACTAAATAACTTCTAAAAGAGATACCTTTGTTTTTCTAGTTGCATTTAACTGAAAATTAATTGAAATTATCTCTAAGAGGAAGCTTTATCAAAGCACAGTCGAACCATCTAAGAATGCCTGCATTGCAAAGATAATTGTAGAGATATGAATTATTTTAACAAATGGTGTAGTGTTTTGTCGCGTTTTCAGATTTTCATACTTAATCATGGAGTAACTTTTATAATTGTTAGGTCCTTTATCAACACTTTACTTACCAAAAAAATTTCTAAAAGTGATAACTTTGATTTTCTAGTTGCATTTAGCTGATAATTATTAGAAATTATCTCATAGAATTTTTCTAGTTGCAATTAGCTGAAAATTATTAGTAAATATCTCTAAGAGTATTAGCTTTATTAAAGCCCAGTCGAACCATCTAAGAATGACTGCATTACAAGCATAGTTGTAGAAATATGAAATTATTTTAATAAATGTTTTAGTGTTTTGTTGCGTTTTCAGTTTTTTTCATACTTGATTAGGGGTAACTTTTAAAATTGTCAGGTCGTTTATCAACACTTTAATTACTAAGATAACTTCTAAATTGATACTTTTATTTTTCTTCTTGCAATTAGCTGAAAATTGATAGAAAATAACTCAGAGAGTATCAGCTTTATCAAAGCCCAGTCGAAACGGCTAAGAATGACTGCATTGCAAGAATTATTGAAAAAATATTAAAATACTTTAATAAATGGTGTAGTGTTTTGTTGCGTTTTCAGTTTTTTTCATACTTGAATATGGTGTATCTTTTATAATTGTTAAGTCGTTAATCAACACTTTAATTACTAAGATAACTCTTAAAGTGATACCTTTGTTTTTCTTGTTGCATTTAGCTGATAATTATTAAAAATTATATCTGAGAGTATCAGCTTTATAAAAACCCAGTCGAACCAGCTAAGAATGACTGCATTGCAAGGATAATAGTAGAAATATGAAATTATTTTAATAAAGGAGTAGTGTTTTGTTGCGTTTTCAGTTTTTTTCATACTTGATTATGGGGTAACTTTTATAGTTGTAAGGTCGTTTATCAACACTTTAATTTCTAAGATAATTTATAGAAGTGATATATTTGATTTTCTAGTTGCATTTAGCCAAAAATTAATTGAAACTTTCTCTAAGAGTATCAGCTTCATCAAAGCCAAGTCGAACCATCTAATAATGACTGCATTGCAAAGATAATTGTAGAAATATAAAGTTGTTTTAATAAATGGTGTAGTGTTTTGTTGCGTTTTAAGTTTTTTTATAATTGATTATTGGGTAACTTTATAATTGTTAGGTCGTTTAACAACACTTTAATTACTAAGATAATTTATAGAAGTGATATATGTGATTTTCTAGTTGCATTTAGCCAAAAATTAATTGAAATTATCTCTAAGAGTATCAGTTTTATCAAAACCCACTCGAACCATCTAAGAATGACTGCATTGCAAAGATAATTGTAGAAATATTAAATTATTTTAATAATTGGTGTAGTGTTTTGTTGTGTTTTCAGTATTTTCATACTTGATTATGAGGTAACTTTTATAATTGTTAAGTCGTTTACTAACGCTTCATTTACCAAATTATTTTCTAAAAGTGATAACTTTGATTTTCTAATTGCATTTAGCTGAAAATTATTAGAAAATGTCTTATAGAATCTTAGCTTTATCAAAGCTCAGTCGAACCTTCTAAGAACGACTGCGTTGCAAAGATAAGTGTATAAATTTATAATTATTTTAATAAATTGTGTAGTATTTTGTTGCATTTTCATTTTGTTTCATACTTGATTATTGGGTAACTTTTATAATTGTTAGGTCGTTTATCAACACTTTAATTATTAAGAAAACTTCTAAAATTGATACCTTTGTTTTTCTACTTGCATTTAGCTGAAAATTGATAGAAAATATCTCAGAGAGTGTCGGCTTTATCAAAGCCCAGTCGAAACATCTAAGAATGACTGCATTGCAAAGATAATTGAAAAAGTATGAAATTATTTTAATAATTAGTTTAGTTTTTGTTGCGTTTTCAGTTTTTTTTTCCTACTTGATTATGGGGTAACTTTTATAATTGTAAGGCCGTTTATCAACACTTTAATTTCAGATAACTTCTAAAAGTAATACCTTTGTTTTTCTAGTTGCATTCAGCTGACAATTATTAGAAAAGATCTCAGAGAGTATCAGCTTTATAAAACCCAAGTTGAAGCATCTAAGAATAACTGCATTGCAAAGATAATTATCGATATATGAAATTATTTCGATAGATGGTGTAGTGTTTTGTTGCGTTTATAGTGTTTTTCTTACTTGATTATGGGGTAACTTTTATAATTGTTAGGTCTTTTATTAACACTTTACTTACTAAGACAATTTATAGAAGTGATACATTTGATTTTCTAGTTGCATTTAGCCGAAAATTAATTGAAATTATCTCTAAAAGTATCAACTTTATCAAAGCCCAGTCGAACCATCTAAGAATGATTGCATTGCAGAGATAGTTGTAGATATATGAAATTATTTCGATAGATGGTGTAGTATTTTGTTGCGTCTTCAGGTTTTTCATACTTGATTATGGTTATCTTTTATGATTGTTAAGTCGTTTATCAACACTTTAATTACTAAGATAACTTCTAAAAGTAATATCTTCGTTTTCTAGTTGCATTTAGCTGAAAATTAATTGAAATTATCTCTAAGAGTATCAGCTTGATCGAAACATGGTCATACCATCGAAGAATAACTTCATTGCAAAGATAATTGAAGAAATATGAAATTATTTTAATAAGTGGTGTAATGTTTTGTAGCATTTTTTGTTTTTTTCATACTTGATTATGGGGTAACTTTTATAATTGTTAGATCGTATATCAACACTTTTATTACTAAGATAATTTATAGAAGTGATATATTTGATTTTCTAGTTGCATTTATCCGAAAATTAACTGAAATTATCTTTAAGAGTATCAGCTTCATCAAAGCCCAGTCTAACCATCTAAGAATGACTGCATTGCGAATATAATTAAAAAAGTATGGAGTTATTTTAATAATTGGTGTAGTCTTTTGTTGCGTTTTCAGTTTTTTTCATACTTGATTATGGGGTAATTCTAAAATTGTTAGGTCGTTTAACAACACTTCAATTACTAAGATATCTTCTAAAAGTGATAACTTTGATTTTAAAGTTGTGTTTAGCTGATAATTATTAGAAAATATCTCATAGAGTCTTACCTTTATCAAAGCCCAGTTGATCCATCTAAGAATGACTGCATTGCAAAGATAATTGTAGAAATACGAAATTAATTTAATAAATGATGTAGTGTTTTGTTGCGTCTTTAGTTTTTTATACTTGATTATGGGGTAATTCTAAAATTGTTAGGTCGTTTAACAACACTTTAATTACTAAGATATCTTCTAAAAGTGATAACTTTGATTTTAAAGTTGTATTTAGCTGATAATTATTAGAAAATAATTCATAGAGTCTTACCTTTATCAAATCTTAGTCGAACCAGCTAAGAATTACTGCATTGCAAAGATAATTGAAGAAATATAAAGTTATTTTAATAAATGGTGTAGTGTTTTGTTGCGTTTTAAGTTTTTTTTATATTTGATTATTGGGTAACTTTTATAATTGTTAGGTCATTTATCAACAATTTAATTACTAAGATAACTTCTAAAAGTAATACCTTTGTTTTTCTAGTTGCATTTAGCTGACAATTAATAGAAAGATCTCAGAGAGTATCAGCTTTATAAAAGCTAAGTCGAACCATCTAAGAATGACTGCATTGCAAGGTAGTTATAGATATATGAAATTCTTTCGATAGATGGTGTAGTGTTTTGTTGCGTTTTCAGTTTTTTTGTACCTGATTATGGGGTAATTTTTGTAATTGTTAGGTCGTTTATCAACACTTAAATTACTAAATAACTTCTAAAAGGGATACCTTTGTTTTTCTAGTTGCATTTAGCTGAAAATTAATTGAAATTATCTCTAAGAGAAAGCTTTATGAACGCCCAGTCAAACCATCTAAGAATGACTGCATTACAAAGATAATTGTAGAAATATGAAATTATTTTAATAAATAGTGTAGTGTTTTGTTGCTTCTTTAGTTTTTCATACTTGATTATGTTGTAACTATTAAAATTGTTAGGTTGTTTAACAACACTTTAATTACTAAGATATCTTCTTAAAGTGATAACTTTGATTTTAGAGTTGTATTTAGCTAACAATTATTAGAAAATAATTCATAGAGTCTTACCTTTATCGAATCCCAGTCGAACCAGCTAGGAATTACTGCATTGCAAAGATAATTGAAGAAATATAAAGTTATTTTAATAAATGCTGTAGTGTTTTGTTGCGTTTTAAGTTTTATTCATATTTGATTATTGGGTAACTTTTATAATTGTTAGGTCGTTTAGCAACACTTTAGTTACTAAGATAATTTATAGAAGTGATATATTTGATTTTCTAGTTGCATTTAGCCAAAAATTAATTGAAATTATCTTATAGAATCTCAGCTTTGTCAAAGCCCAGTCGAACCAGCTAAGAATGACTGCATTGCAAAGATAATTGTAGAAATTCAAAATAATTTTAATAAATAGTGTAGTGTTTTGGAGCGTTTTTAGTTTTTTCATATTTGATTATGGTGTATCTTTTAAAAATGTTCGCTCGTTTATCAACAATTTAATTACTAAGATAACTTCTAAAATTGAAACCTTTGTTTTTCTACTTGCAATTAGCAGATAATTATTAGAAAATATATCTGAGAGTATCAGCTTTATCAAAGCCCAGTCGAACCATCTAAGAATGACTACACTGCAAAAATAATTGTAAAAATATAAAGCTATTTTAGTAAATGGTGTAGTGTTTCGTTGCGTTTTCAGTTTTTTTAACTTGATTCTGGGATATTTTTTATAATTGTTAAGTCGTTTATAAACGCTTTATTTACCAAAAATTATTTCTAAAAGTGATAACTTTGATTTTCTAGTAGCATTTAGCTGACAATTATTAGAAAATACTTATCTTATAGAACCTCAGCTTAATCGAAGCCCAGTCGAACCAGCTTTGAATGACTGCATTGCAAAGATAATTGTAGATATATGAAACAATTTGACAGATGGTGTAGTGTTTTGATGCGTTTACAGTTTCTTTCATACTTGATTATGGGGTCACTTTTCCAAATATTAGGTCGTTTATCAACACTTTTATTACTAGGATAACTTCTAATAGTGATAACTTTAATTTCATAGTTCCATTTAGCTGATAATTATTAGAAAATAAATCAGACAGTATCAGCTTTATCAAAACCAAGTCGAACCAGCTATGAATAACTGCATTGCAAAGATAATTGTAGATATATGAAACAATTTGACAGATGGTGTAGTGTTTTGATGCGTTTACAGTTTCTTTCATACTTGATTATGGGGTCACTTTTCTAAATATTAGGTCGTTTATCAACACTTTTATTACTAGGATAACTTCTAATAATTTTAACTTTAACTTCATAGTTCCATTTAGCTGATAATTATTAGAAAATATATTAGACAGTATCAGCTTTATCAAAACCAAGTCGAACCAGCTATGAATAACTGCATTGCAAAGATAATGGTAGAAATTTCAAATTATTTTAATAAATGTTGTAGCGTTTTGTTGCGTTTTCAGTTTTTTCATACTTGATTATGGGGTAACTTTTAAAATTGTCAGGTCGTTTATCAACACTTTAATTACTAAGATAACTTCTAAATTGATACCTTTATTTTTCTTCTTGCAATTAGCTGAAAATTGATAGAAAATAACTCAGAGAGTATCAGCTTTATCGTAGCCAAGTCTAATCATCGAAGAAAGACTGCATTGCAAAGATAATTGAAGAAATATGAAATTATTTTAATAAATGGTGTAGTGTTTTGTAGCGTTTTCAGTTTTTTTCATACTTGATTATGGGGTAATTTTTATAATTGTTAGGTCGTTTATCAACACTTTAATTACTAAGATAATTTATAGAAGTGATATAATTGATTTTCTAGTAGCATTTAGCCGAAAATTAATTGAAATTATATTTAAGAGTATCAGCTTTATTAAAGCCCAGTCTAACCATCTAAGAATGACTTTATTGCAAAGATAATTGTAGAAATATTAAATTATTTTAATAAATGGTGTAGTGTTTTGTTGCGTTTTCAGTTTTTTTCATACTTGATTATTGGGTATCTTTTATAATTGTTAGGTCGTTTATCAACACTTTAATTACTAAGATATCTTCTAAAAGTGATAACTTTGATTTTGAAGTTGTATTTAGCTGATAATTATTAGAAAATATCTCATAGAGTCTTACCTTTCTCAAAGCCCAGTCGAACCATCTACGAATGACTGCATTGCAAAGATAATTGTAGAAATAAGAAATTAATTTAATAAATGGTGTAGTGTTTTGTTGCGTCTTTAGTTTTTCATACTTGATTATGTTGTAACTTTTAAAATTGTTAGGTCGTTTAACAACACTTTAATTACTAAGATATCTTCTTAAAGTGATTACTTTGATTTTAGAGTTGTATTTGGCTAACAATTATTTGAAAATAATTCATAGAGTCTTACCTTTATCGAATCCCAGTCGAACCAGCTAAGAATTACTGCATTGCAAAGATAATTGAAGAAATATTAAGTTATTTTAATAAATGATGTAGTGTTTTGTTGCGTTTTAACTTTTATTCATATTTGATTATTGGGTAACTTTTATAATTGTTAGGTCGTTTAGCAACACT
The DNA here is from genome assembly GCF_965202585.1 of Thalia democratica. NCBI lineage: Eukaryota > Metazoa > Chordata > Thaliacea > Salpida > Salpidae > Thalia > Thalia democratica. The sequence continues at coordinate 894,046 of NC_139173.1, forward strand.
TTAGTTACTAAGATAATTTATAGAAGTGATATATTTGATTTTCTAGTTGCATTTAGCCAAAAATTAATTGAAATTATCTTATAGAATCTCAGCTTTATCAAAGCCCAGTCAAACCTTCTAAGAACGACTGCGTTGCAAAGATATATGTATAAATTTATAATTATTTTAATAAATTGTGTAGTATTTTGTTGCGTTTTCAGTCTTTTTCATACTTGATTATCGGGTATCTTTTATAATTGTTAGGTCGTTTATCAACACTTTAATTCTTAGATAACTTCTAAAAGTAATACCTTTGTTTTTCTAGTTGCATTTAGCTGAAAATTGATAGAAAATATCTCAGAGAGTATCAGCTTTATCAAAGCCCAGTCGAAACAGCTAAGAATGACTGCATTGCAAAGATAATTGAAAAATTATGAAGTTATTTTAAAAATTGGTGTAGTCTTTTGTTGCGTTTTAAGTTTTTTCATACTTTATCATGGGGTAACTTTTATAATTCTTAGGTCCTTTATCAACGCTTTATTTACCAAAATAATTTCTAAAAGTGATAACTTTGATTTTCTAGTTGCATTAAGCTGATAATTATTAGAAATTATCTCATAGAATCTCAGCCTATCAAAGCCCAGTCGAACCAGCTAAAAATGACTGAGTTGCAAAGATAATTGTAGAAATTTAAAATAATTTTAATAAATAGTGTAGTGTTTTGTAGCGTTTTTAGTTTTTTCATATTTGATTATTGGGTAACTTTTATAATTGTTAGGTCGTTTATCAACACTTTAATTACTAAGATAACTTCTAAAATTGAAACCTTTGTTTTTCTACTTGCAATTAGCAGATAATTATTAGAAAATATATCTGAGAGTATCAGCTTTATCAAAGCCCAGTCGAACCATCTAAGAATGACTGCACTGCAAAAATAATTGTAGAAATATAAAGCTATTTTAGTAAATGGTGTAGTGTTTCGTTGCGTTTTCAGTTTTTTTAACTTGATTATGGGATATCTTTTATAATTGTTAATTCGTTTATAAACGCTTTATTTACCAAAAATTATTTCTAAAAGTGATAACTTTGATTTTCTAGTAGCATTTAGCTGACAATTATTAGAAAATATTTATCTTATAGAACCTCAGCTTAATCGAAGCCCAGTCGAACCAGCTTTGAATGACTGCATTGCAAAGATAATTGTAGATATATGAAACAATTTGACAGATGGTGTAGTGTTTTGATGCGTTTACAGTTTCTTTCATACTTGATTATGGGGTCACTTTTCTAAATATTAGGTCGTTTATCAACAAATTTATTACTAGGATAACTTCTAATAGTGATAACTTTAATTTCATAGTTCCATTTAGCTGATAATTATTAGAAAATATATTAGACAGTATCAGCTTTATCAAAACCAAGTCGAACCAACTATGAATAACTGCATTGCAAAGATAATGGTAGAAATTTCAAATTATTTTAATAATTGTTGTAGCGTTTTGTTGCGTTTTCAGTTTTTTCATACTTGATTATGGGGTAACTATTAAAATTGTCAGGTCGTTTATCAACACTTTAATTACTAAGATAACTTCTAAATTGATACCTTTATTTTTCTTCTTGCAATTAGCTGAAAATTGATAGAAAATAACTCAGAGAGTATCAGCTTTATCGTAGCCAAGTCTAACCATCTAAGAATGACTTCATTGCAAAGATAATTGTAGAATTATGAAATTATTTAATAAATGGTGTAGTGTTTTGTAGCGTATTCAGTTTTTTTCATACTTGAATCTGGTGTATCTTTTATAATTGTTAAGTCGTTAATCAACACTTTAATTACTAAGATAACTTCTAAAAGTGATACCTTTGTTTTTCGTGTTGCATTTAGCTGATAATTATTAGAAATTATATCTGAGAGTATTAGCTTTATAAAAACCCAGTCGAACCAGCTAAGAATGATTGCATTGTAAGGATTATTGTAGAAGTATGAAATTATTTTAATAAATGATGTAGTATTTTGTTGCGTCTTCAGGTTTTTCATACTTGATTATGGTGTATCTTTATAATTGTTAAGTCGTTTATCAACATTTTAATTACTAAGATAACTTCTAAAAGTGATAACTTTTATTTTCTTGTTGCATTTAGCTGATAATTATTAGAAAATATATCTGAGAGTATCAGCTTTATCAAAACCCAGTCGAACCAACTCAGAATGACTGCATTGCAAACATAGTTGTAGAAATATGAAATTATTTTAATATATGGTTTAGTGTTTTGTTGTCTTTATAGTGTTTTTCATACTTGATTATGGGGTAACTTTTATGATTGTTAGGTCGTTTATCAACACTTTCATTACTAAGATAATTTATAGAAGTGATATTTTTGATTTGCTAGTTGCATTTAGCCGAAGATTAATTAAAATTATCTCTAAAAGTATCAGCTTTATCAAAGCCCAGTCGAACCATCTAAGAATGACTGCATTGCAGAGATAATTGTAGAAGTATGAAATTATTTTAATAAATGATGTAGTATTTTGTTTCGTCTTCAGGTTTTTCATACTTGATTATGGTGTATCTTTATAATTGTTAAGTCGTTTATCAACACTTTAATAACTACGATAACTTCTAAAAGTGATATCTTTGTTTTTATAGTTGCATTTAGCTGAAAATTAATTGAAATTATCTCTAAGAGTATCAGCTTTATCGAAGCATAGTCAAACCATCGAAGAATGACTGCATTGCAAAGATAATTGAAGAAATATGAAATTATTTTAATAAATGGTGTAGTATTTTGTAGCGTTTTCAGTTTTTTTCATACTTGATTATGGGGTAACTTTTATAATTGTTAGGTCGTTTATCAACACTTTAATTACTAAGATAATTTATAGAAGTGACATAATTGATTTTCTAGTAGCATTTAGCCGAATATTAATTGAAATTATCTTTAAGAGTATCAGCTTCATCAAACCCAGTCTAACCATCTAAGAATGACTGCATTGCAAAGATAATTGTAGAAATATTAAATTATTTTTTAAATGGTGTAGTGTTTTGTTGCGTTTTCAGTTTTTTCAATACTTGATTATGGGGTTACTTTTATAATTGTTAGGTCGTTTATCAACACTTTAATTTCTAGATAACTTCTAAAAGTAATACCTTTGTTTTTCTAGTTGCATTTAGCTGACAATTATTAGAAAGATATCAGAGAGTATCAGCTTTATAAAAGCTAAGTCGAACCATCTAAGAATGACTGCATTGAAAAGATAGTTTTAGATATATGAAATTATTTCGATAGATGGTGTAGTGTTTTGTTGCATTTTCAGTTTTTTTCGTACCTGATTATGGGGTAATTTTTATAATTGTTAGGTCGTTTATCAACACTTAAATTACTAAATAACTTCTAAAAGAGATATCTTTGTTTTTCTAGTTGCTTTTACCTGAAAATTAATTGAAATTATCTCTAAGAGAAAGCTTTATCAAAGCCCAGTCAAACCATCTAAGAATGACTGCATTACAAAGATAATTGTAGAAGTATGAAATTATTTTAATAAATGGTGTAGTATTTTGTCGCGTTTTTAGTTTTTTCATACTTAATTATGGGGTAACATAGAGTCTTACCTTTATCAAATCCCAGTCGAACCAGCTGAGAATGACTGCATTCCAAAGATAATTGAAAAAATATAAAGTTATTTTAATAAACGGTGTAGTGTTTTGTTGCGTTTTAAGTTTTTTTCATATTTGATTATTGGGAAACTTTTATAATTGTTAAGTCGTTTATCAACATTTTAAATACTAAGATAATTTATAGAAATGATATATTTGATTTTTTAGTTGCATTTAGCCAAAAATTAATTGAAATTATATTATAAAATCTTAGCTTTATCAAAGCCCAGTCGAATCTTCTAAGAACGACTGCGTTGCAAAGACAATTGTATAAATTTTTCATTATTTTAATATACTGTGTAGTATTTTGTTGCGTTATATTTTTTTTCATACTTGATTATGGTGTATGTTTTATAATTGTTAGGTCGTTTATCAACAATTTAATTACTAAGATAACTTCTAAAATTGATACCTTTGTTTTTCTACTTACATTTAGGTGAAAATTATTAGAAAATATCTCAAAGAGTATCAGCTTTATCAAAGCCCAGTCGAACCATCTAAGAATGACTGCATTGCAAAGATAATTGAAAAAGTATGAAATTATTTTAATAGTTGGTTTAGTCTTTTGTTGCGTTTTCAGTTTTTTTCATACTTGATTATGGGGTATCTTTTATAATTGTTAGTTCGTTTATCAACACTTTAATTTCTAGATAACTTCTAAAAGTAATACCTTTTTTTTCTAGTTGCATTTAGCTGACAATTATTAGAAAAGATCTCAGAGAGTATCAGCTTTATAAAAGCTAAGTCAACCCATCTAAGAATGACTGCAATGCAAAGATAATTATAAATATATGAAATTTTTCCATAGATGGTGTAGTGTTTTGTTGCGTTTTCAGTTTTTTTCGTTCCCGATTATGGGATAATTTTTATAGTTGTTAGGTCGTTTATCAACACTTTAATTACTTAATAACTTCTAAAAGAGATACATTTGTTTTTCTAGTTGCATTTAGCTGAAAATTAATTGAAATTATCTCTAAGAGAAAGCTTTATCAAAGCCCAGTCGAACCATCTAACAATGACTGCATTACAAAGATAATTGTAGAAATATGAAATTATTTTAATAAATGGTGTAGTGTTTTGTCGCGTTTTCAGTTTTTTATACTTAAACATGGGGTAACTTTTATAATTGTTAGATCCTTTATCAACGCTTTATTTACCAAAATAATTACTAAAAGTTATAACTTTGATTTTCTAGTTGCATTTAGCTGATAAGTATTAGAAATTATCTCATAGAATCTCAGCTTTATCAAAGCCCAGTCGAACCAGCTAAGAATGACTGCATTGCAAAGATAATTGTAGAAATTTAAAATAATTTTAATAAATTATGTAGAGTTTTGTAGAGTTTTTAGTTTTTTTCATATTTGATTATGGGGTAAATTTTATAATTGTTAGGTCATTTATCAACAAATTAATTACCAAGATAACTTCTAAATTGATACCTTTATTTTTCTTCTTGCAATTAGCTGAAAATTGATATAAAGAACTCAGATAGTATTAGCTTTATCGAAGCCCAGTCGAAACAGCTAAGAATGACTGCATTGCAAAAATTATTGAAAAAATATGAAATTATTTTAATAAATGGTGTAGTGTTTTGTTGCGTTTTCATTGTTTTTCATACTTGAATATGGTGTATTTTTTATAAATGTTAAGTCGTTAATCAACACTTTAATTACTAAGATAACTTCTGAAAGTAATACCATTGTATTTCTAGTTGCAATTAGCTGAAAATTATTAGTAAATATCTCTAAGAGTATCAGCTTTATTAAAGCCCAGTCGAACCATCTAAGAATGACTGCATTGCAAAGATAATTGTAGAAATATAAAATTATTTTAACAAATGGTGTAGTGTTTTGTTGCGTTTTCAGTTTTTTTCATACTTGATTATGAGGTTTCTTTTATATTGTTAATTCGTTTATAAACGCTTTTATTACCAAAATAATTTCTAAAAGTGATGACTTTTATTTTCTCGTTGCATTTAGCTGATAATTATTAGAAAATATATCTGAGTTTATCAGCTTTATCAAAGCCCAGACAAACCATCTCAGAATGACTGCATTGTAAACATAGCTGTAGAAATATGAAATTATTTAAATAAACGGTTTAATGTTTTGTTGCGGTTTCAGTTTTTTTCATACTTTATTATGGGGTAACTTTTAAAATTGTCAGGTCGTTTATCAACACTTTAATAACTAAGATAACTTCTTAATTGATACCTTTATTTTTCTTCTTGCAATTAGCTTAAAATTGATAGAAAATAACTCAGAGAGTATCAGCTTTAATGAAGCCCAGTCGAAACAGCTAAGAATGATTGCATTGCAAAAATTATTGAAAAAATATGAAATTATTTTAATAAATGGTGTAGTGTTTTGTTGCGTTTTCATTGTTTTTCATACTTGAATATGGTGTATTTTTTATAAATGTTAAGTCGTTAATCAACACTTTAATTACTAAGATAACTTCTGAAAGTAATACCATTGTATTTCTAGTTGCAATTAGCTGAAAATTATTAGTAAATATCTCTAAGAGTATCAGCTTTATTAAAGCCCAGTCGAACCATCTAAGAATGACTGCATTGCAAAGATAATTGTAGAAATATAAAATTATTTTAACAAATGGTGTAGTGTTTTGTTGCGTTTTCAGTTTTTTTCATACTTGATTATGAAGTTTCTTTTATATTGTTAATTCGTTTATAAACGCTTTTATTACCAAAATGATTTCTAAAAGTGATGACTTTTATTTTCTCGTTGCATTTAGCTGATAATTATTAGAAAATATATCTGAGTTTATCAGCTTTATCAAAGCCCAGACAAACCATCTCAGAATGACTGCATTGTAAACATAGTTGTAGAAATATGAAATTATTTTAATAAACGGTTTAATGTTTTGTTGCGTTTTCAGTTTTTTTCATACTTTATTATGGGGTAACTTTTAAAATTGTCAGGTCGTTTATCAACACTTTAATAACTAAGATAACTTCTAAATTGATACCTTTATTTTTCTTCTTGCAATTAGCTGAAAATTGATAGAAAATAACTCAGAGAGTATCAGCTTTAATGAAGCCCAGTCGAAACAGCTAAGAATGACTGCATTGCAAAAATTATTGAAAAAATATGAAATTATTTTAATAAATGGTGTAGTGTTTTGTTGCGTTTTCAGTTTTTTTCATACTTGAATATGGTGTATCTTTTATAAATGTTAAGTCGTTAATCAACACTTTAATTACTAAATTAACTTCTAAAAGTGATACCTATGTTTTCCTTGTTGCATTTAGCTGATAATTATTAGAAATTATATCTGAGAGTATAAGCTTCATAAAAACCCAGTCGAACCAGCTAAGAATGACTGCATTGCAAGGATAATAGTAGAAATATGAAATTAATTTAATAAATGGTGTAGTGTTTTGTTGCGTTTTTAGTTTTTTTATACTTAATTATGGATTAACTTTTATAATTGTTAGGTCGTTTATCAACTTTTTATTTACTATGAAAACTTAAAAAGTTATAACTTTGTTTTTTTTTTAGTCGCAAGCCATTTTAAATGAGTGGAAAAAGTTTTTTAGAGTCTCACCTTTATCAAAGTTAGGTCGAACCGGCCGGAATGAATGCATGAAGAATATATTAGTAATAGTATATAAGTATTTTAAAGGAGTTTGTATAGTTATGTAGTATTTTTGGTTTTAAGTATACTTTATTTTAGAGTAACTTTCAAAATTATTTAATTGTTTATCAATATTTTATTTACTAAGATATCTTCTAAAAGCGGCAACTTTGTACTTTTCTAGTTGCATGTAGCTGAAAGTTATTTTAAATGTCTTAGAGAGTCTCAACTTTAACAAAGTCCCGTCGAAACAGCCGAGGATGACTGCATAAAAAAGATAGTTGTAAAAAAAATATTTAAATAAAGTTTGTAGTGTGTTGTAGTATTTTTAGTTTTATTATGTTTGATTTAGAAGCGACTTAAGATATTGTTTAGTCATGTATTAACATTATATTTACTAAGATTATTCTAAAACTTATAAATTTGTTTTTATTCTAGTCGCACGCAGTTAAAAGTTCCTTAAAAATATTTTAGACTTTCAGCTTTATCAAATTTTAGTCAAACCTGTGGAGGATGACTGCATTGAAAAAGGATAGTTGAAGAAAAAAATATTTTAAGGAAGTTTGTAGTTTTTTTTGGTCTTTTTTTTATGCTAAATTGTGAAGCAACTTTAGAAATTGTTTAGTTTTTTATCAACACTATATTTACTAAGATAACTTCTTAAAGTGATAACTTTGTCATTTCTAGTTGCATGTAGCTGAAAGTTTTTTTTAAATGTCTTAGAGAGTCTCAACTTTCTCACAGTGAAGTCGAATCAGCTGAGAATGACTGCTATGATAAGAAAACTGCAGAAATAAAAAAATATTTTAAGACAGATTAAAGCGTTTTGTTATGTTTTTAATATTATAGATACTTGATTATGGTGTATCATTTATAACTGTTAGGTCGTTTATCAACACTTTAATTACTAACTTAACTTCTAAAAGTGATAAATTTAATAGTCTGGTTGCATTTAGCTGAAAATCATTATAAAATACCTCTGAGAGTCTCAGCTTTATCAAAGCCAAGTCGAACAAGCTAAGAATGACTGCTTTTCAAAAATAATTGTAGAAATTTGAAATAATTTTAATAAATGGTGTAGTGTTTTGTTGCGTTTTCAGTTTTTTCATACTTGATAATGAGGTAAGTTTTATAATTGTTAAGTCGTTTATAAACGCTTTATTTACCAAAATAATTTGAAAAGTGATAGCTTTGATTTTCTAGTTGCATTTAGCCCAAAATTATTAGAAAATATCTTATAGAATCTCAGCTTTATCGAAGCTCAGTCGAACCTTCTAAGAATGACAGCATTGCAAAAATAATTGTAGAAATTTAATATTATTTTAATAAATGTTGTAGTATTTTGTTGCGTTTTCAGATTTTTTCATACTTGATTATGGTGTATCTTTTTTAATTGTTAGGTCGTTTATCAACACTTTAATTACTAAGATAACTTCTGAAATTGATACCTTTGTTTTTCTACTAGCATTTAGCTGAAAATTGATAGAAAATATCTAAGAGGGTATCAGCTTTATTACAGCTCAGTCAAAACAGCTAAAAATGACTGCATTGCAAAGATAATTGAAAAATATGAAATTATTTAAATAAATGGTGTAGTGTTTTGTTGCGTTTTTAGTTTTTTTCATACTTGATTATGGGATAACTTTTATAATTGTTAGGTCGTTTATCAACACTTTAATTACTAAGATAATTTATAGAAGTGATATATTTGATTTTCTAGTTGCATTTAGCCGAAAATTAATTGAAATTATCTTTAAGAGTATCAGCTTTATCAAAGCCCAGTCTAACCATCTAAGAATGACTGCATTGCAAAAATAATTGTAGAAATATGAAATTAATTTAATAAAAGGTTTAGTGATTTGTTGCGTCTTTAGTTATTTATACTTGATTATGGAGTAACTTTTAAAATTGTTAGGTTGTTTAACAACACTTTAATTACTAAGATATCTTCTAAAAGTGATAACTTTGATTTTAAAGTTGTATTTAGCTGATGATTATTAGAAAATATCTCATAGAGTCTTACCTTTATCAAAGCCCAGTCTAACCATCTAAGAATGACTGCATTGCAAAGATAATTGTAGAAATATGAAATTAATTTAATAAAAGGTTTAGTGATTTGTTGCGTCTTTAGTTATTTATACTTGATTATGGAGTAACTTTTAAAATTGTTAGGTTGTTTAACAACACTTTAATTACTAAGATATCTTCTAAAAGTGATAACTTTGATTTTAAAGTTGTATTTAGCTGATGATTATTAGAAAATATCTCATAGAGTCTTACCTTTATTAAAGCCCAGTCGAACCATCTAAGAATGACTGCATTGCGAAGATAATTGAAGAAATATAAAGTTATTATAATAAATGGTGTAGTTTATTATTGCGTTTTAACTTTTTTTCATATTTGATTATTGGGTAACTTTTATAATTGTTAGGTCGTTTATCAACACTTTAATTACTAAGATAACTTATAGAAGTGATATATTTGATTTTCTAGTTCATTTAGCCAAAAATTAATTTAAATAATCTCTAAGAGTATCAGCTTTATCAAAGCCCAGTCGAACCATCTAAGAATGACTGCATTGCAAAGATAATTGTAGAAATATGAAATTTTTTTAATAAATGGTGTAGTGTTTTGTTGCGTATTCAGTTTTTAAATTCTTGATTATTAGGTTTCTTTTATAATTGTTAATTTGTTTATAAACGCTTTATTTACCAAAATAATTTCTCAAAGTGATAACTTTTATTTTCTTGTTGCAATTAGCTGAAAATTATTTGAAAAAATCCTATAGATACTCAGCTTTATCGAAGCCCTGTCGAACCTTCTAGAACGACTGCGTTGCAAAGATAATTGTATAAATTTATAATTATTTTAATAAATGGTGTAGTATTTTGTTGCGTTTTCAGTTTTTTTCATACTTGATTATGGCATATCTTTTATAATTGTTAGGTCGTTTATCAACACTTTAATTACTAAGATAACTTCTAAAAGTGATACCTTTGATTTTCTAGTTGCATTTAGCTGAAAATTAATTGAAATTATCTCTAAGAGTATCAGCTTTATCAAAGCCCAGTCAAATCATCTAAGAATGACTGCATTACAAAGATAATTGTAGAAATATGAAATTATTTTAATAAATGGTGTAGTGTTTTGTCGCATTTTCAGTTTTTTTACACTTAATCATGGAGTAACTTTATAATTGTTAGGTCGTTTATCAACGCTTTAATTACCAAAATCTTTTCTAAAAGTGATAACTTTGTTTTTCTAATTGCAATTAGCTGAAAATTATTAGTAAATATCTCTAAGAGTATCAGCTTCATTAAAACCAAGTCGAACCATCTAAGAACGTCTGCATTGCAAAGATAATTGTAGAAGTATGAAATTATTTTAATAAATGGTGTAGTGTTTTGTTGCGTCTTCAGTTTAATATACTTGATTATGAGGTAACTTTTATTATTGTTAATTTGTTTATAAACGCTTATTTAATAAAATAATTTTTAAAAGTGATAACTTTGATTTTCTTGTTGCATTTAGCTAATAATTATAAGAAAATATATCTGAGAGTATCATCTTTATTAAAGCCCAGTCGAACCATCTAAGAATGACTGCATTGCAAAGATAATTGTAGAAATATGAAATTAATTTAATAAATGGTGTAGTGTTTTGTTGCGTATTCAGTTTTTTTCATACTTGATTATGAGGTAACTTTTATAATTGTTAATTCGTTTATAAACGCTTTATTTACCAAAATAATTTCTAAAAGTGATAACTTTGATTTTCTTTTCTGCATTTAGCTAATAATTATAAGAAAATATATCTGAGAGTATCAGCTTTGTCAAAGCCCAGACGAACCATCTCAGAATGACTGCATTGCAAACATAGTTGTAGAAATACGGGATTAATTTAATTATTGGTTTAGTGATTTGTTGCGTTTTCAGTTTTTTTCATACTTGATTATGGGGTAACTTTTATAATTGTTAGGTCGTTTATCAACACTTTAATTACTAAGATAATTTATAGAAGTGATATATTTGATTTTCTAGTTGCATTTAGCCAAAAATTAATTAAAATTATCTTTAAGAGTATCAGCTTTATCAAAGCCCAGTCTAACCATCTAAGAATGACTGCATTGCAGAGATAATTGTAAAAATATTAAATTAATTTAATAAATGGTTTAGTGATTTGTTGCGTCTTTAGTTATTCATACTTGATTATTGTGTAACTTTTAAAATTGTTAGGTCGTTTAACAACACTTTAATTACTAAGATATCTTCTAAAAGTGATAACTTTGATTTTAAAGTTGTATTTAGCTGATAATTATTAGAAAATATATCTGAGTTTATGAGCTTTATCAAAGCCTAGACAAACCATCTCAGAATGACTGCATTGCAAACATAGTTGTAGAAATATGAAATTATTTTAATAATTTGTTTAGTGTTTTGTTGCGTTTTCATTTTTTTTTCATACTTGATTATGGGGTAACATAGAGTCTTACCTCTATTAAAGCCCAGTCGAACCAGCTAAGAATGACTGCATTGCAAAGATAATTGAAGAAATAAAAATTTATTTTAACAAATGGTGTAGTTTTTTGTTGCCTTTTAAGTTTTTATCATATTTGATTATTGGGTAAAATTTATAATTGTTAGGTCGTTTATCAACACTTTAATTACTAAGATAACTTATAGAAGTGATATATTTAATTTTCTAGTTCATTTAGCCAAAAATTATTTGAAATTATCTCTAAGAGTATTAGCTTTATTTAAGCCCAGTCGAACCATCTAAGAATGACTGCATTGCAAAGATAATTGTAGAAATATGAAATTTTTTTAATAAATGGTGTAGTGTTTTGTTGCGTATTCAGTTTCCTCAGTAGTGAGACTTCCGAAGTTTATTTTTAAGCACACTTGTTTAACTGGATTGAATTGTAAACTAAGAACGCGCGCCAATTGCGAATGTCTTTCTAAAAACTGCATTAGCTCACTTCTGACTTCGACAAACTTTTCTTTGTATACTGGTTTGTTGACGGCGGCGCTTTCGTTATACATGGCATGTATGTCGAAAATGTAGTTTAAGTACGAAAGCGCAACTAAATAAAAACTGTGGTTTAAAACTAACCCTTCATGGTAAAATTTTGTTTTCAAAATTTTCTCAAACTTTTTAACTTTTTCACTTTCTAACTTTTTCAAAAACCTCATAATTAGATGTGAACGTAACGAAGTCAAGTAACAAATGAAGGTATTTTAAAAATCGAAGCCTTACGATAACAGAATTGTAGGGAATCCCCGTTGTAATATTGTAAAAAGGAATTTTTGACTTTTGACCAGGGACGTTTTACCGCTAGCTTTGAAAAATATAACAAATCGTTGTATGGCAAATTGCCTAAATTGCTAAGAATTATAAATTTTAACAAATTTTGATAACAACGCATGTAATTAAAAATATGCTTGTACCTTGATTCTACTAATGAAAAAAAAACAACAAATAAAGAATTACTTTTAAAAGTTTATAATGATAATACTTAACAAATTAAAGGTTGAATTCAAATGGTTTTATGTACAGCAAATTATAAAAAGTAACTTCTAACTTTAAGCTGTATCGAGAATTCTGCTTTAACATATATTTTACTATTTTACTTATTTTATACTTACAGTATAATAGATAAATATCAGATAAGTAGTACAAAATAGTATAAATAATATAAAATTTGAGATAGAGAACTTTTAAACTTAAAATAAAAGTAAAAGTAAATAAGCTGTATTTATAGTGCACTTTGGTTTCAAATGCTTAAAATCAATTCTAAAACATTTAACTTTTTCAATTAAATGTTTTTGTTTTGTTGATTTTAAGCATTTTACTTAACAGCAAAGACCACGTGAAGGACAAAGTAGCAAAATGGATGTTTTCCTTTACATTTTTTTAAAGAAAGGAAAAAGAAATCCAATTGCTAATTTGTGTGCACTTTTTTTTAATTTTTAACAGCTTTTAAAAGTTAAAAACTTCGCCGCCTGAGTTTTCCTGATTTTTCCTGAGGTTCCCTAATTTTAAGAGTCAACTAAACTAAGAAAGAAATTTGCAAATAGCTAAAAGGTAATTTTAACACTGAACTTTTCTGATTTTTCTGAGATGCTAATTTTAAGAGTCAACTAAACTAAGAAAGGAATTTGCAAATAGCTAAAAGGTAATTTTAACACTGAACTTTTCTGATTTTTTCCTGAGATGCTAATTTTAAGAGTCAACTAAACAAAGAAAGTAGTTTGCAATAAGCTAAAAGGTAGTTCTAAGAACTAAAAAACCTGTAATTTTAATGACATAAACTCTTAACTAACATTAATCTACTTACTAACTTATTTACTCAGCAGCAGAGACACCTACAATGCGGACATTGAAACTTCGGCACGTAATCTCGTCTCGCATAATGGTTCAACACTCAAAGTCTCAAACATGAACCTTGGCCTGACACCAGTGGTAAACTCTACTTGGCTAAAGGCGCTTATATATGCAGAAAAATATTCCAAATTCTTTGACTGTCTTTCTGGTAATTTTAACCACTCCGCAGTGCAGTCTTTGTGGAAAAGGTGACCACACGGCATTTTGCTAACTAATTGGTCGACTTCGAAACCTCCTAAACAAATGAGAACCTTTTCATCTGCGGCTACGCTCGCCTTGGTACTGCCTAAGGTAAAGGATAGTTCCTCAATGCGTGCTTTCGAAACGGTTTTGCTAATTAAGTCTTTCCGCATTCTTTCAATCTTACCTCTAAGCTGCTCGTGAGAACATTTTGTCTCCTTCCATTCTGGGTAGTTTGAAAGCAAACTCTTTCTGGTGAGATCGAGCGACAACTAGACGGTTTCTCGTAGAGTCCTTTTAAGAACTCATCTACTGCGCAATATCGCCAAATGAAATTTAGCCGGCTACAGCTCGAGTGACAGCGACGGTAGCATCTTATTTGGCGGTAGTAGTCGGCAAACTTATCAAAGTCCAAAAAAGTTTCCGCAGTAGTGAGACTTCCGAAGTTTATTTTTAAGCACACTTGTTTAACTGGATTGAATTGTAAACTAAGAACGGGCGCCAATTGCGAATGTCTTTCTAAAAACTGCATTAGCTCACTTCTGACTTCGACAAACTTTTCTTTGTATACTGGTTTGTTGACGGCGGCGCTTTCGTTATACATGGCTGTATGTCAAAAATGTAGTTTAAGTACGAAAGTGCAACTAAATTAAAACTGTGGTTTAAAACTAACCCTTCATGGTAAAACTTTGTTTTCAAAATTTTCTCAAATTTTTTAACTTTTTCACTTTCTATTTTTTTCAAAAACCTCATAATTAGATGTGAACGCAACGAAGTCAAGTAACAAATGAAGGTATTTTAAAAATCAAAGCCTTACGATAACAGAATTGTGGGGAACCCCCGTTGTAATATTGTAAAAAGGAATTTTTGACTTTTGACCAGGGATGTTTTACCGCTAGCTTTGAAAAATATAACAAATCGTTGTATGGCAAATTGCCTAAATTGCTAAGAATTAAGAATTTTAACAAGTTTAGATAACAACGCATGTAATTAAAAATATGCTTGTACCTTGATTCTACTAATGAAAAAAAACAACAAATAAAGAATTACTTTTAAAAGTTTATAATGAACATACTTAACAAATTAAAGGTTGAATTCAAATGGTTTTATGTACAGCAAATTATAAAAAGTAACTTCTAACTTTAAGCTGTATCTAAAATGTTTTCTAACAGTTATAGTATCTGCTTTAACATACAATTTACTATTTTACTTATTTTATACTTACAGTATAATAGATAAATATCAGATAAATAGTACAAAATAGTATAAATAATATAAAATTTGAGATAGAGAACTTTTAAACTTAAAATAAAAGTAAAAGTAAATGAGCTGTATTTATAGTGCACTTTGGTTTCAAATGCTTAAAATCAATTCTAAAACATTTAACTTTTTCAATTAAATGTTTTTGTTTTGTTGATTTTAAGCATTTTACTTAACAGCAAAGACCACGTGAAGGACAAAGTAGCAAAATGGATTTTTTCCTTTACATTTTTTTAAAGAAAAGAATAAGAAAACCAATTGCACAATAATTTTCCTTTATTATACCAACATATGTTTCTGTGTATTAACAAATTAACACACTTCAACTCCGTTCTGTAAAAAAAAACTACTGTAATGAAAGAATAGAAGCATAGAAAAAGATAGGTGTATACATGTTTTCATTAAAATAAAATAAACTCTACAGATAAAAGTTAATAATAGGTAACATACCTAATATTAAATCCGACTGTTATAAAACTATACAATAAGCATTTTATCAATTAAGATTAAGTTAATTAAAAAGTCCGATTGATTAAAAAAATTTCTAGAACTAATCTATTATTTAGGTACTTTATAAAACCATTGATTTATACATACTTTCAGCTGGGCGCTTTGGCAGGCGCCTGTAATCTAGCTACTTAGGCTTAAAATAGTGACGATATTACTGAATTCATGATCGCTTATAATGGTCGACGAAAACTGAGTCATTGCGAAATGCAGAGCACTAAAGAGGCTTGAAAGGTAATGTCGGAGCTATTTCTTTTTTGCACAAATTAAAACATTCACTATTTTATTTTAATTATTACAAATTCAAAATCAGCTTTAGTTTTACAAACTTTAAATTAGATGAATAAAGTTATGTTGGCTAAAAAATATATAACAAAATAATAAAGCTTAAATGAATCGGACATAAATTTACTCAACAAATAGTCAATTGGATAAGGAATTTTATTAAAATTCTGAAGTAATATGAAATATTCTAGAAGTGCATTATATCTGTCTTAAATTAACATACGTAAATACTAAATAAAAACAAATTGCACAATCATTTTCCTTTATTATACCAACATATGTTTCTGTGTATTAACAAATTAACACACTTCAACTCCGTTCTGTAAAAAAAAACTACTGTAATGAAAGAATAGAAGCATAGAAAAAGATAGGTGTATACATGTTTTCATTAAAATAAAATAATTTCTACAGATAAAAGTTAATAATAGGTAACATACCTAATATTAAATCCGACTGTTATAAAACTATACAATAAGCATTTTATCAATTAAAATTAAGTTAATTAAAAAGTCCGATTGGTTAAAAAAATATCTAGAACTAATCTATTATTTAGGTACTTTATAAAACCATTGATTTATACATACTTTCAGCTGGGCGCTTTGGCAGGCGCCTGTAATCTAGCTACTTAGAGGCTTAAAATAGTGACGATATTACTGAATTCATGATCGCTTATAATGGTCGACGAAAACTGAGTCATTGCGAAATGCAGAGCGCTAGAGAGGCTTGAAAGGTAATGTCGGAGCTATTTCTTTTTTGCACAAATTAAAACACTCACTATTTTATGTTAATTATTACAATTTCAAAATCAGCTTTAGTTTTACAAACTTTAAATTAGATAAATAAAGTTATGTTGGCTAAAAAATAAATAACAAAATAATAAAGCTTAAATAAATCGGACATAAATTTACTCAACAAATAGTCAATTGGAAAAAGGAATTTTATTAAAATTCTGAAGTAATATGAAATATTCTAGAAGTGCATTATATCTGTTTTAAATTAACATACGTAAATACTAAATAAAAACAAATTGCACAATAATTTTCCTTTATTATACCAACATATGTTTCTGTGTATTAACAAATTAACACACTTCAACTCCGTTCTGTAAAAAAAAACTATTGTAATGAAAGAATAGAAGCATAGAAAAAGATAGGTGTATACATGTTTTCATTAAAATAAAATAATTTCTACAGATAAAAGTTAATAATAGGTAACATACCTAATATTAAATCCGACTGTTATAAAACTATACAATAAGCATTTTATCAATTAAAATTAAGTTAATTAAAAAGTCCGATTGGATAAAAAAATTTCTAGAACTAATCTATTATTTAGGTACCATATAAAACCGTACACTTATACATTTTATCAGCTGGGCGCGTTGGCAGGCGCCTGTAATCTAGCTACTTAGAGACTTAAAATAGTGACGATATTACTGAATTCATGATCGCTTATAATGGTCGACGAAAACTGAGTCATTGCGAAATGCAGAGCGCTAGAGAGGCTTGAAAAGTAATGTCGGAGCTATTTCTTTTTTGCACAAATTAAAACACTCACTATTTTATTTTAATTATTACAATTTCAAAATCAGCTTTAGTTTTACAAACTTTAAATTAGATAAATAAACTTATGTTGGCTAAAAAATAAATAACAAAATAATAAAACTTAAATGAATCGGACATAAATTTACTCAACAAATAGTCAATTGGAAAAAGGAATTTTATTAAAATTCTGAAGTAATATGAAATATTCTAGAAGTGCATTATATCTGTCTTAAATTAACATACGTAAATACTAAATAAAAACAAATTGCACAATAATTTTCCTTTATTATACCAACAAATGTTTCTGTGTATTAACAAATTAACACACTTCAACTCCGTTCTGTAAAAAAAACTACTGTAATAAAAGAATAGAAGCATAGAAAAAGATAGGTGTATACATGTTTTTATTAAAATAAAATAATTTCTACAGATAAAAGTTAATAATAGGTAACATACCTAATATTAAATACGACTGTTATAAAACTATACAATAAGCATTTTATCAATTAAAATTAAGTCAATTAAAAAGTCCGATTGGTTAAAAAAATTTCTAGAACTAATCTATTATTTAGGTACTTTATAAAACCATTGATTTATACATACTTTCAGCTGGGCGCTTTGGCAGGCGCCTGTAATCTAGCTACTTAGAGGCTTAAAATAGTGACGATATTACTGAATTCATGATCGCTTATAATGGTCGACGAAAACTGAGTCATTGCGAAATGCAGAGCGCTAGAGAGGCTTGAAAGGAAATGTCGGAGCTATTTCTTTTTTGCACAAATTAAAACACTCACTATTTTATGTTAATTATTACAATTTCAAAATCAGCTTTAGTTTTACAAACTTTAAATTAGATAAATAAAGTTATGTTGGCTAAAAAATAAATAACAAAATAATAAAGCTTAAATAAATCGGACATAAATTTACTCAACAAATAGTCAATTGGAAAAAGGAATTTTATTAAAATTCTGAAGTAATATGAAATATTCTAGAAGTGCATTATATCTGTCTTAAATTAACATACGTAAATACTAAATAAAAACAAATTGCACAATAATTTTCCTTTATTATACCAACATATGTTTCTGTGTATTAACAAATTAACACACTTCAACTCCGTTCTGTAAAAAAAAACTACTGTAATGAAAGAATAGAAGCATAGAAAAAGATAGGTGTATACATGTTTTCATTAAAATATAATAATTTCTACAGATAAAAGTTAATAATAGGTAACATACCTAATATTAAATCCGACTGTTATAAAACTATACAATAAGCATTTTATCAATTAAGATTAAGTTAATTAAAAAGTCCGATTAGTTAAAAAAATTTCTAGAACTAATCTATTATTTAGGTACTTTATAAAACCATTGATTTATACATACTTTCAGCTGGGCGCTTTGGCAGGCGCCTGTAATCTAGCTACTTAGAGGCTTAAAATAGTGACGATATTACTGAATTCATGATCGCTTATAATGGTCGACGAAAACTGAGTCATTGCGAAATGCAGAGCGCTAGAGAGGCTTGAAAGGTAATGTCGGAGCTATTTCTTTTTTGCACAAATTAAAACACTCACTATTTTATTTTAATTATTACAATTTCAAAATCAGCTTTAGTTTTACAAACTTTAAATTAGATAAATAAAGTTATGTTGGCTAAAAAATAAATAACAAAATAATAAAGCTTAAATGAATCGGACATAAATTTACTCAACAAATAGTCAATTGGAAAAAGGAATTTTATTAAAATTCTGAAGTAATATGAAATATTCTAGAAGTGCATGATATCTGTCTTAAATTAACATACGTAAATACTAAATAAAAACAAATTGCACAATAATTTTCCTTTATTATACCAACAAATGTTTCTGTGTATTAACAAATTAACACACTTCAACTCCGTTCTGTAAAAAAAACTACTGTAATAAAAGAATAGAAGCATAGAAAAAGATAGGTGTATACATGTTTTCATTAAAATAAAATAATTTCTAAAGATAAAAATTAATAATAGGTAACATACCTAATATTAAATACGACTGTTATAAAACTATACAATAAGCATTTTATCAATTAAAATTAAGTTAATTAAAAAGTCCGATTTGTTAAAAAAATTTCTAGAACTAATCTATTATTTAGGTACTTTATAAAACCATTGATTTATACATACTTTCAGCTGGGCGCTTTGGCAGGCGCCTGTAATCTAGCTACTTAGAGGCTTAAAATAGTGACGATATTACTGAATTCATGATCGCTTATAATGGTCGACAAAAACTGAGTCATTGCGAAATGCAGAGCGCTAGAGAGGCTTGAAAGGTAATGTCGGAGCTATTTCTTTTTTGCACAAATTAAAACACTCACTATTTTATTTTAATTATTACAAATTCAAAATCAGCTTTAGTTTTACAAACTTTAAATTAGATGAATAAAGTTATGTTGGCTAAAAAATAAATAACAAAATAATAAAGCTTAAATGAATCGGACATAAATTTACTCAACAAAGAGTCAATTGGAAAAAGGAATTTTATTAAAATTCTGAAGTAATATGAAATATTCTAGAAGTGCATTATATCTGTCTTAAATTAACATACGTAAATACTAAATAAAAACAAATTGCACAATATCTTTCCTTTATTATACCAACATATGTTTCTGTGTATTAACAAATTAACACACTTCAACTCCGTTCTGTAAAAAAAAACTACTGTAATGAAAGAATAGAAGCATAGAAAAAGATAGGTGTATACATGTTTTCATTAAAATAAAATAATTTCTACAGATAAAAGTTAATAATAGGTAACATACCTAATATTAAATCCGACTGTTATAAAACTATACAATAAGCATTTTATCAATTAAGATTAAGTTAATTAAAAAGTCCGATTGGTTAAAAAAATTTCTAGAACTAATCTATTATTTAGGTACTTTATAAAACCATTGATTTATACATACTTTTAGCCGGGCGCTTTGGCAGGCGCCTGTAATCTAGCTACTTAGAGGCTTAAAATAGTGACGATATTACTGAATTCATGATCGCTTATAATGGTCGACGAAAACTGAGTCATTGCGAAATGCAGAGCGCTAGAGAGGCTTGAAAAGTAATGTCGGAGCTATTTCTTTTTTGCACAAATTAAAACACTCACTATTTTATGTTAATTATTACAATTTCAAAATCAGCTTTAGTTTTACAAAGTTTAAATTAGATAAATAAACTTATGTTGGCTAAAAAATAAATAACAAAATAATAAAGCTTAAATGAATCGGACATAAATTTACTCAACAAATAGTCAATTGGAAAAAGGAATTTTATTAAAATTCTGAAGTAATATGAAATATTCTAGAAGTGCATTATATCTGTCTTAAATTAACATACGTAAATACTAAATAAAAACAAATTGCACAATAATTTTCCTTTATTATACCAACATATGTTTCTGTGTATTAACAAATTAACACACTTCAACTCCGTTCTGTAAAAAAAAACTACTGTAATGAAAGAATAGAAGCATAGAAAAAGATAGGTGTATACATGTTTACATTAAAATAAAATAATTTCTACAGATAAAAGTTAATAATAGGTAACATACCTAATATTAAATCCGACTGTTATAAAACTATACAATAAGCATTTTATCAATTAAGATTAAGTTAATTAAAAAGTCCGATTGGTTAAAAAAATTTCTAGAACTAATCTATTATTTAGGTACTTTATAAAACCATTGATTTATACATACTTTCAGCCGGGCGCTTTGGCAGGCGCCTGTAATCTAGCTACTTAGAGGCTTAAAATAGTGACGATATTACTGAATTCATGATCGCTTATAATAGTCGACGAAAACTGAGTCATTGCGAAATGCAGAGCACTAAAGAGGCTTGAAAGGTAATGTCGGAGCTATTTCTTTTTTGCACAAATTAAAACACTCACTATTTTATTTTAATTATTACAAATTCAAAATCAGCTTTAGTTTTACAAACTTTAAATTAGATGAATAAAGTTATGTTGGCTAAAAAATAAATAACAAAATAATAAAGCTTAAATGAATCGGACATAAATTTACTCAACAAATAGTCAATCGGAAAAAGGAATTTTATTAAATTTCTGAAGTAATATGAAATATTCTAGAAGTGCATTATATCTGTCTTAAATTAACATAAGTAAATACTAAATAAAAACAAATTGCACAATTATTTTCCTTTATTATACCAACATATGTTTCTGTGTATTAACAAATTAACACACTTCAACTCCGTTCTGTAAAAAAAAACTACTGTAATGAAAGAATAGAAGCATAGAAAAAGATATATGTATACATGTTTTCATTAAAATAAAATAATTTCTACAGATAACCGACTGTTATAAAACTATACAATAAGCATTGTAACCGTCATCAATTACGATGTTGTTAGGTTGGTTTAGCTGCTCTTAAATAAGATAACAAGAAACGGTTATTTAAAGTATTACAGACGTTCAGATGGAACGCAGGCTTTATTTGATATACTAGTACTTACCATAAAAATAATGATATAAAAACTAGTTATTAGTGCACGTGATTTTATATACAAAATTAATAAACACATTGTGAAATAAGTGAAAGAAGAGAAATTAAAACCAATGACTTCTGATAAGAGCCCAGTAGGCACATATACTAACTACTAAACATTTTGTTGAAATGTACAGAAAGTAGACTGTACGATCAAGTATTCTATCCACATTCTATCAATAAAACCCTTCTCGATTGTTCATCATACGATTCGCAATCCTATCGTCTACACGTAGTTTTGTGCGTTCTCTCCCCGGTAGTAATACGCCGACTCGCGTCTCTCCCGTCACTAATCCGCCGACTCGCGTCTGCAAGCTAAGTTTTAAACTCTTTCTCTCAAATTTACTTCACGCTTCTTTTTCTCATTTTCTATTCTCATTACTAGTTGTGACGTCACTGAAAACATTGAAATTCTTTAACTTTAACTCTTCTGAAATAAAACGAAACATAAAATGTAATGATTGGTTCGTTACATTTTCTTTTGCTTAATTTTTTTTTTCTTTTTTATTCTTGCTTTTTTTTAATATTTTTCTAAATCTAGTCTCTTACCTTACCTCTCTATTTTGTCATCATTTTAAGATTTTTTTTTAAATTCTATTTCTGTCTAGTATCAGTTTCTATTAACATTTTTATACTTAAGATTGTTATATCAACATCACCTTTTAATGTATCAATAATCATTTACGTCTATCATTTAGTACCTGTACCCACAAACTCCTTCCGAAACCATTGGTAGAATAAAAAAAAGAAAAAAGATAAAAAACAAGTAAATAGAAAAAAATTAGTGAGTAATGGATTAAAAACACGGCAAAAAATTACAAACCATAACAAAACATTTTCTAAAGTAAAACTAATTAATTGATTCAGTAATTCATAATTTGTAAGAATTAAGTTTGGTGTTACAAAAACTATAAACATAGACAATCATTGTTTAACATACATATTACAATTAATTTTTTTATTTGCCTGTTTGCAGAGCAGGAGTCATGTAAGTAAAAGTGTATGTAGAATTAAAAATCTTATTTTAAGCTAATTAAATCTTAAAAAAACTGATGTATTCGTTACTTTGAAAATTGAATGTTATTTAAAGTTAAGTAATTAAAAAAATTACATAAAAAAACTTATAACAAAACCTAAATATTGTTTTTCTTCATTTTTTTGATGCAATAAACTCAATGTAAGTTTTTTTTTTTGTGAATTCATCGTCAACTTCTTCGTCTCCACCCATCATCTTCCATATCAACTTATTCGTCCACACATCATCTTCCATATCAACTTATTCGTCTCCACACATCTTCCATGTCAACTTATTCGTCTTCACACATCTTCCATGTCAATTTATTCGTCTCCACACATCTTCCATATCAACTTATTCGTCTCCACACATCTTCCATGTCAACTTATTCGTCTCCACACATCTTCCATGTCAACTTATTCGTCTCCACACATCTTCCATGTCAACTTATTCGTCTCCACACATCTTCCATGTCAACTTATTCGTCTCCACACATCTTCCATGTCAACTTATTCGTCTCCACACATCTTCCATATCAACTTATTCGTCTCCACACATCTTCCATGTCAACTTATTCGTCTCCACACATCTTCCATGTCAACTTATTCGTCTCCACACATCTTCCATGTCAACTTATTCGTCTCCACACATCTTCCATATCAACTTATTCGTCTCCACACATCTTCCATGTCAACTTATTTATCTCCACTCATCTTCCATGTCAACTTATTCGTCTCCACACATCTTCCATATCAACTTATTCGTCTCCACACATCTTCCATGTCAACTTATTCGTCTCCACACATCTTCCATGTCAACTTATTCGTCTCCAAACATCTTCCATGTCAACTTCTTTGTCTCCACACATCTTCCATGTCAACTTATTCGTCTCCACACATCTTCCATGTCAACTTATTCGTCTCCACACATCTTCCATATCAACTTATTCGTCTCCACACATCTTCCATGTCAACTTATTCGTCTCCACACATCTTCCATGTCAACTTATTCGTCTCCACACATCTTCCATATCAACTTATTCGTCTCCACACATCTTCCATGTCAACTTATTCGTCTCCACACATCTTCCATGTCAACTTATTCGTCTCCACACATCTTCCATGTCAACTTATTCGTCTCCACACATCTTCCATGTCAACTTATTCGTCTCCACACATCTTCCATATCAACTTATTCGTCTCCACACATCTTCCATGTCAACTTATTCGTCTCCAAACATCTTCCATATCAACTTATTCGTCTCCACACATCTTCCATGTCAACTTATTCGTCTCCACACATCTTCCATGTCAACTTATTCGTCTCCACACATCTTCCATATCAACTTATTCGTCTCCACACATCTTCCATGTCAACTTATTCGTCTCCACACATCTTCCATGTCAACTTATTCGTCTCCACACATCTTCCATATCAACTTATTCGTCTCCACACATCTTCCATGTCAACTTCTTTGTCTCCACATGTGATCTTCCATCTCAACTTCTTCGTTTTTTTTGATTTATTTTGATTTTCAGTTAATTTAGTTTGTTGCTTGTGCCGTTTTCTTCGTGATTCTTGAACTTAAATATCTTTAAGCACTCATATTTTTAAAATATCTTTATTAGAACTTGTTTTGACTTTTAACAATGATAATGAATTATTCTTAGTATATATTTATAAAAAGGGTAATTTCATTTCTATTAAATAAAATACTGTTAAGAACTGTAAAAATAAAATTGAACTTTTGCAGACAGCAGGCTATATCATTAAACTTAAGTTTAAACTTCTATATATAAGTTGTGTTTCTTAAAAAGTTACTTTTTTTGTGTTAGTACTTAGACATAAGTAGTTCGACTATCTTTCAGTTAATATTACTGGAGCTGTTTACCCTTCCAAACTTTAAAAAAAATATTTTTTTCTCACATAAAATAATAAATATTTCTGAGTTCAGCCAACGAAGTTCGTATAAAATATTGATAAATTGAGAAGTTTCATTATGTAGTGTCACGGGAATAGAATTGCGTGAGCGTTCCACGACTTTTATGTTATGGCACAGAATTGATAAATACGTAACTTTGACGTGAACATTTCGTTTTCTTTGTTTGGTGACACTGGAGTAGTAGGTGATTTCTGATCACAAAATTAATAATAAGTATCCCACAATTACTGAATAAAAAAAATTAATGAAAAACTCTCGCAATAACAAGTTAAATATTAAAAATGCTGCTGACCCTAAAATTTGCATGTCTTTTATGCGAAAAGAAAGTACACTTATTATAGTTTTGAACAAAGTATTTGCGATCTCCAGACTTTTTAAAAACTGTATTAGAATAGCACTCATCTCTGGTCGTTTAATAACTTATAGTTTCTTATTTGTTTAAAGTTTTACTTATTCAATAATTTTTGTGAAAACAAGCCTGCTGCTGATTAATGGCTGATTTTGAAATAATAGTACCAAAAATTATATTATTACTTGATTATATTTGAAAAACTGTACACACAATTGCTTGTTATAAATCGTTAAGTTTGTATTTGAAAATAAGAGTTTTTTAAGGTAGGAATTCAAAATAATATAGTTTCTAAACTTATTACTACTAAATCACTTGACAAACCACTATCTTTTAAAACTCTTCTGTATGTTTTTATTAACTAATAAATAATTATTTTTTATGAGCTTTAACACTCGAAGTTAAAATATTTATTAAAATAATTAAAGTTATATAAGACTGAATGTAAATTACAGTATTAAACTATATATATTTCATTAGTTGAATATTTGTAATATTTATTAGAATTAGTTGACCTATAAATTGATAGAGTAACAAAGACATAGAGTAACTCGGATGTTAATTTACTGTTACAATTTTTGACATTTAACTTAACAATGTTATCACTTGACAATTTTAAAACACTTGATTTGTGGTATTCTACTTGCTTAAAATGAAAAACAAAACTAAGTTTATATTATTTTTTGTTGATATACAATGCACTAAGATTAATATAATTAAATGAATACTGAAACTTTTTTATTTTTTATAGTTTTATTATATTTACTTACAAAACACATTTTTTAATTTAGAAAGAGTGTTTTTTTGTTTTCGTAAGTTATTTTTTGTAATATACAACATTTTTAAAAACAAAAGCAGTTAATGCTTTAATTTAAACTATCAAAAATTTAAGGAAACTTTTCATACTTATAAATTTCAAAGAAAAGCTTCAATCGTAATTGTAATTGAACTTGACATTGACTTTAGTAACAAAGATTTAAGATTCATTTTTACCATTTTACGAGCATTAAGAGAAGCTGAAAATTCACTGTTAACATGCCATGCGAAGTTGCTTACGAGTTAAGTAGTTAAACTAGCAATTTAAAAAGGACCAGAACTTTGCGCTTTTTTAAAAAAAACCAAAATTTCTTCATTATAAAACCAAATAACATCAACAATATATATATATATACAAGAAAAAAAAATAAGATAATTAATATGAAAACTACAACAGACAGACTATACATATAGTAACTATAAATCATAATATTCTTCTAAGCATGACATAATGAGAATAAACTTAATAAGTAATTTGTAGTTTAAGACAACGAAAGTCCTCCATCGATGCTCAAACCCATAAAATGCCTTATGCATAATATCAACATTACTGTTACCTCAACAAATCACAACCTCTTGTGAAGCTATAATCAAAAGTTTATACACCTATTGTTTATACACTTTTTAAACAAACATTAGTGGAATTTTTTAGACATTAAGTAAGACTGTTAAAAAATAGATAAAGCTACTCATACTTTATATTTTTTTATAATTCATTTTAATAAACTAAATTAATAAGTTATTAAAGCAAAATATTTATTATATTATTTAGATAATTTAATGAAAATATTTAAATGATAACAGTTTTTTTAATCTATGTTCACAGAAATATGTTTGATAGTTATTGTATCATTATAGCAATCAATAGTTAAATATTAAATGTATTAATTGACTTTTTACTGAATTATCATTATAACTTTATCAATAGATATAAATCACTATAAGTATTTAAAACAATTTTAACCCTACAGAGAAAACTAATTATTAAACTACAAGTTTGCCGTACAATGTGATGTAATATATCAATTGAATTTGAATTAAGTTTTATTTTTTTTATGCCATGTTACAAGAGAACAATAAGACAATTAATTAACAAAATAAAGTGTTTTGGTAAGAAAAACTTCATAGTATTTTTAGGTTCTGTTTTGTTATCGATTTATAGTCAAACGCCATACTGAATAAACTAAAGCCAGATGTTATAGAATTTAACAATTGTTATTTACTCCTAACGTTTTAGATTTTACCGATAAAAAAATAAAATCCAACTGAAATTTAAATTGATAAGAAAGTTTATCTTTTACGACAGTAACTATAAAAAATTATCAGATGCTTGTAAAACGAAAATAGCAAGTTTTATTTTGTTATTGTTTGAAAAATTTATTTTTGACAATTTTTTTATGTGAAAATTTTCAAATACTGTCAACCAGTACTCCTATTTGTTTATGATTAAAGTACAATTTTACTGCTAAAAATTAAGTTAACAAATTCGATTTTTTATACGACGGGAATTTTATCAGTAACAGGTGCGGTTAAAATAATTTAAACTCCTTCCGTTGTTCACAAACTTTAAAATAAAACAAGTTGTTAAAAAAAGATTAAAAGTTAGGCTATAAGATTGTATCGTAATAATTTAAAGTTTAAAAACAAACATTTTTAAAGTTATTAAGTATTGTGTAGTTTATTATACATAAGTTGTAGTTAGAGTATACTAAAACATTCTACACTTCTTATATTCTTAATGAAACCACACTAACAAAAATAATAGCAACATAATAATACACATGACATAGTTAATTAGTTTGTAAATGTAAACAATAAAACTTTTTTTATTTTTTTATTATATAATATTTGCAATTTTTATGGTTTTTTGTCATATCTTTTAATTTTATGTACTTTTTATATTATTTTTATTATTTTACCAATTAAACATATGAAATAAAATAACTTAAAAATTTAGTATATGGTAGTAACAAACAAAAAAAAATCCTTTAATTGTTTCGATATTTTGAATAAAAATTGTTTTAAAAAAACTTTAAGTATAGATGCAAATTAATCCATATTAAAAGTTTCCGAATTAAATAGGGAAAATTTATAACCTACACCGCAAACACTTGAACAAATTTAATTTGCACTTAAATCAATTCTGAAAGTTACTTAACTACACATTATGTCACTTCTTATACAAAAGTTATTTTCGAAATGTTATAACTTCACTTGTTTAATTGTTATTAAATAAATACTTCTCGTTTAAACTTATTGTTTTATAGTTATGATGTAAAACACATACAAATTATCAAAAAAAATTCAAAAACCTGATTTAAGTGATTGACGTTTTAATCTTAAAACCAATAATTATTAGGTGAAGTCATTACTGTTAGTTTTAGTCGAAAAATAAGATTTGTTTTAAACGAAGGAGTTACTTTAAGTGTCTTTAGAATTTGTTTTGAAAATGTTTAGTCTATTTTTAAAATCAAAATATTTAATTTTTAACCAACTTAAATAACATAAATGAAACCATATAAATTTTACATTTCTAATTTATAAGTTACATTTTAAGGTATTATAATATAAAATTCTAAAATATGTAAAAAATTGAATATTTATTATTATGTAATTATTGTAACAAGTAGTGGTGCTTGAAAAATAATAAACAAAATTTAATTAATGGCAAAAAATGTAGTTAATATGTATAAAATATTGAAATAGTAACTAACAGTTAGATTGATGTACATCCGAATGAGCTGAATTATTCAAAGAACATCTTGTTATGGTTGAAAATATTTGGTCAAACCTCAAAAAAATCCCATTCACAACCTCTTCGTGGCCGTCCATTCACAATTTTGACTAGCATTCACAATCTCTTCGTCAACGAAATCGGTTGGTTTCCTGGATTCCCATGTCCAGTCCCTGGCCGGGTCGGTTGTACATTCCTCTGAGCGGTTCCGCTGTCCATCTTTTATGTTCTAGGTTGTCAGTTTTTGCGTAATTTGATTCTCATTTGCTTGTGGTTCGATAGTTATTTGTCTTCGTGGGCGCATTCGACTGTTAATCTTAAAGGTGATAGGTTTGTAGGCCGTTGTGGAGTTACGCCATGTAACCGTCATCAATTACGTTGTTGTTAGGTTGGTTTAGCTGCTCTTAAATAAGATAACAAGAAACGGTTATTTAAAGTATTACAGACGTTCAGATGGAACGCAGGCTTTATTTGATATACTAGTACTTACCATAAAAATAATAATATAAAAACTAGTTATTAGTGCACGTGATTTTATATACAAAGGTAATAAACACATTGTGAAATAAGTGAAAGAAGAGAAATTAAAACCAATGACTTCTGATAAGAGCCCAGTAGGCACATATACTAACTACTAAACATTTTGTTGAAATGTACAGAAAGTAGACTGTACGATCAAGTATTCTATCCACATTCTATCAATAAAACCCTTCTCGATTGTTCATCATACGATTCGCAATCCTATCGTCTACACGTAGTTTTGTGCGTTCTCTCCCCGGTAGTAATACGCCGACTCGCGTCTCTCCCGTCACTAATCCGCCGACTCGCGTCTGCAAGCTAAGTTTTAAACTCTTTCTCTCAAATTTACTTCACGCTTCTTTTTCTCATTTTCTATTCTCATTACTAGTTGTGACGTCACTGAAAACATTGAAATTCTTTAACTTTAACTCTTCAGAAATAAAACGAAACATAAAATGTAATGATTGGTTCGTTACAGCATTTTATCAATTAAGATTAAGTTAATTAAAAAGTCCGATTGGTTAAAAAAATTTCTAGAACTAATCTATTATTTAGGTACTTTATAAAACCATTGATTTATAAATACTTTTAGCTGGGCGCTTTGGCAGGCGCCTGTAATCTAGCTACTTAGATGCTTAAAATAGTGACGATATTACTGAATTCATGATCGCTTATAATGGTCGACGAAAACTGAGTCATTGCGAAATGCAGAGCGCTAGAGAGGCTTGAAAGGTAATGTCGGAGCTATTTCTTTTTTGCTCAAGTTAAAACACTCACTATTTTATTTTAATTATAACAATTTTAAAATCAGCTTTAGTTTTACAAAGCTTAAATCAGATAAATAAAGTTATGTTGGCTAAAAAATAAATAACAAAATAATAAAGCTTAAATGAATCGGACATAAATTTACTCAACAAATAGTCAATTGGAAAAAGGAATTTTATTAAAATTCTGAAGTAATATGAAATATTCTAGAAGTGCATTATATCTGTCTTAAATTAACATACGTAAATACTAAATAAAAACAAATTGCACAGTAATCTTCCTTTATTATACCGACATATGTTTCTGTGTATTAACAAATTAACACACTTCAACTCCGTTCTGTAAAAAAAAACTACTGTAATGAAAGAATAGAAGCATAGAAAAAGATAGGTGTATACATGTTTTCATTAAAATAAAATAATTTTTACAGATAAAAGTTAATAATAGGTAACATACCTAATATTAAATCCGACTGTTATAAAACTATACAATAAGCATTCTAACAATTAAAATTAAGTTAATTAAAAAGTCCGTTTGGATAAAAAAATTTCTAGAACTAATCTATTATTTAGGTACCATATAAAACCGTACACTTATACATTTTATCAGCTGGGCGCTTTGGCAGGCGCCTGTAATCTAGCTACTTAGAGGCTTAAAATAGTGACGATATTACTGAATTCATGATCGCTTATAATGGTCGACGAAAACTGAGTCATTGCGAAATGCAGAGCGCTAGAGAGGCTTGAAAGGTAATGTCGGAGCTATTTCTTTTTTGCTCAAGTTAAAACACTCACTATTTTATTTTAATTATAACAATTTTAAAATCAGCTTTAGTTTTACAAAGCTTAAATTAGATAAATAAAGTTATGTTGGCTTAAAAATAAATAACAAAATAATAAAGCTTAACTGAATCGGACATAAATTTACTCAACAAATAGGCAATTGGAAAAAGGAATTTTATTAAAATTCTGGAGTAATATGAAATATTCTAGAAGTGCATTATATCTGTCTTAAATTAACATACATAAATATTAAATAAAAACAAATTGCACAGTAATCTTCCTTTATTATACCGACATATGTTTCTGTGTATTAACAAATTAACACACTTCAACTCGGTTCTGTAAAAAAAAACTACTGTAATGAAAGAATAGAAGCATAGAAAAAGATAGGTATATACATGTTTTCATTAAAATAAAATAATTTCTACAGATAAAAGTTAATAATAGGTAACATACCTAATATTAAATCCGACTGTTATAAAACTATACAATAAGCATTTTATCAATTTAAATTAAGTTAATTAAAAAGTCCGATTGGTTAAAAAAACTTCTAGAACTAATCTATTATTTAGGTACTTTATAAAACCATTGATTTATACATACTTTCAGCTGGGCGCTTTTGCAGGCGCCTGTAATCTAGCTACTTAGAGGCTTAAAATAGTGACGATATTACTGAATTCATGATCGCTTATAATGGTCGACGAAAACTGAGTCATTGCGAAATGCAGAGCACTAAAGAGGCTTGAAAGGTAATGTCGGAGCTATTTCTTTTTTGCACAAATTAAAACACTCACTATTTTATTTTAATTATTACAATTTCAAAATCAGCTTTAGTTTTACAAACTTTAAATTAGATGAGTAAAGTTATGTTGGCTAAAAAATAAATAACAAAATAATAAAGCTTAAATGAATCGGACATAAATTTACTCAACAAATAGTCAATTGGAAAAAGGAATTTTATTAAAATTCTGAAGTAATATGAAATATTCTAGAAGTGCATTATATCTGTCTTAAATTAACATACGTAAATACTAAATAAAAACAAATTGCACAATAATTTTCCTTTATTATACCAACATATGTTTCTGTGTATTAACAAATTAACACACTTCAACTCCGTTCTGTAAAAAAAAACTACTGTAATGAAAGAATAGAAGCATAGAAAAAGATAGGTGTATACATGTTTTCATTAAAATAAAATAATTTCTACAGATAAAAGTTAATAATAGGTAACATACCTAATATTAAATCCGACTGTTATAAAACTATACAATAAGCATTTTATCAATTAAGATTAAGTTAATTAAAAAGTCCGATTGGTTAAAAAAATTTCTAGAACTAATCTATTATTTAGGTACTTTATAAAACCATTGATTTATACATACTTTCAGCTGGGCGCTTTGGCAGGCGCCTGTAATCTAGTTACTTAGAGGCTTAAAATAGTGACGATATCACTGAATTCATGATCGCTTATAATGGTCGACGAAAACTTAGTCATTGCGAAATGCAGAGCGCTAGAGAGGCTTGAAAGGTAATGTCGGAGCTATTTCTTTTTTGCACAAATTAAAACACTCACTATTTAATTTTAATTATTACAATTTCAAAATCAGCTTTAATTTTACAAACTTTAAATTAGATAAATAAAGTTATGTTGGCTAAAAAATAAATAACAAAATAATAAAGCTTAAATGAATCGGACATAAATTTACTCAACAAATAGTCAATTGGAAAAAGGAATTTTATTAAAATTCTGAAGTAATATGAAATATTCTAGAAGTGCATTATATCTGTCTTAAATTAACATACGTAAATACTAAATAAAAACAAATTGCACAATAATTTTCCTTTATTATACCAACATATGTTTCTGTGTATTAACAAATTAACACACTTCAACTCCGTTCTGTAAAAAAAAACTACTGTAATGAAAGAATAGAAGCATAGAAAAAGATAGGTGTATACATGTTTTCATTAAAATAAAATAATTTCTACAGATAAAAGTTAATAATAGGTAACATACCTAATATTAAATCCGACTGTTATAAAACTATACAATAAGCATTTTATCAATTAAAATTAAGTTAATTAAAAAGTCCGATTGGTTAAAAAAATTTCTAGAACTAATCTATTATTTAGGTACTTTATAAAACCATTGATTTATACATACTTTTAGCTGGGCGCTTTGGCAGGCGCCTGTAATCTAGCTACTTAGAGGCTTAAAATAGTGACGATATTACTGAATTCATGATCGCTTATAATGGTCGACGAAAACTGAGTCATTGCGAAATGCAGAGCGCTAGAAAGGCTTGAAAGGTAATGTCGGAGCTATTTCTTTTTCGCACAAATTAAAACACTCACTATTTTATTTTAATTATTACAATTTCAAAATCAGCTTTAGTTTTACAAACTTTAAATTAGATAAATAAACTTATGTTGGCTAAAAATAAATAACAAAATAATAAAGCTTAAATGAATCGGACATAAATTTACTCAACAAATAGTCAATTGGAAAAAGGAATTTTATTAAAATTCTGAAGTAATATGAAATATTCTAGAAGTGCATTATATCTGTCTTAAATTAACATACGTAAATACTAAATAAAAACAAATTGCACAATAATTTTCCTTTATTATACCAACATATGTTTCTGTGTATTAACAAATTAACACACTTCAACTCCGTTCTGTAAAAAAAAAGTACTGTAATGAAAGAATAGAAGCATAGAAAAAGATAGGTGTATACATGTTTTCATTAAAATAAAATGATTTCTACAGATAAAAGTTAATAATAGGTAACATACCTAATATTAAATCCGACTGTTATAAAACTATACAATAAGCATTTTATCAATTAAAATTAAGTTAATTAAAAAGTCCGATTGGTTAAAAAAATTTCTAGAACTAATCTATTATTTAGGTACTTTATAAAACCATTGATTTATACATACTTTCAGCTGGGCGCTTTGGCAGGCGCCTGTAATCTAGCTACTTAGGCTTAAAATAGTGACGATATTACTGAATTCATGATCGCTTATAATGGTCGACGAAAACTGAGTCATTGCGAAATGCAGAGCACTAAAGAGGCTTGAAAGGTAATGTCGGAGCTATTTCTTTTTTGCACAAATTAAAACACTCACTATTTTATTTTAATTATTACAATTTTAAAATCAGCTTTAGTTTTACAAACTTTAAATTAGATAAATAAAGTTATGTTGGCTAAAAAATAAATAACAAAATAATAAAGCTTAAATGAATCGGACATAAATTTACTCAACAAATAGTCAATCGGAAAAAGGAATTTTATTAAAATTTCTGAAGTAATATGAAATATTCTAGAAGTGCATTATATCTGTCTTAAATTAACATACGTAAATACTAAATAAAAACAAATTGCACAATAATTTTCCTTTATTATACCAACATATGTTTCTGTGTATTAACAAATTAACACACTTCAACTCCGTTCTGTAAAAAAAAACTACTGTAATGAAAGAATAGAAGCATAGAAAAAGATAGATGTATACATGTTTTCATTAAAATAAAATAATTTCTACAGATAACAGACTGTTATAAAACTATACAATAAGCATTTTATCAATTAAGATTTAGTTAATTAAAAAGTCCGATTAATTAAAAAAATTTCTAGAACTAATCTATTATTTAGGTACTTTATAAAACCATTGATTTATACATACTTTCAGCTGGGCGCTTTGGCAGGCGCCTGTAATCTAGCTACTTAGAGGCTTAAAATAGTGACGATATTACTGAATTCATGATCGCTTATAATGGTCGACTAAAACTGAGTCATTGCGAAATGCAGAGCGCTAGAGAGGCTTGAAAGGTAATGTCGGAGCTATTTCTTTTTTGCACAAATTAAAACACTCACTATTTTATTTTAATTATTACAAATTCAAAATCAGCTTTAGTTTTACAAACTTTAAATTAGATAAATAAAGTTATGTTGGCTAACAAATAAATAACAAAATAATAAAGCTTAAATGAATCGGACATAAATTTACTCAACAAATAGTCAATTGGAAAAAGGAATTTTATTAAAATTCTGAAGTAATATGAAATATTCTAGAAGTGCATTATATCTGTCTTAAATTAACATACGTAAATACTATATAAAAACAAATTGCACAATAATTTTCCTTTCTTATACCAACATATGTTTCTGTGTATTAACAAATTAACACACTTCAACTCCGTTCTGTAAAAAAAAACTACTGTAATGAAAGAATAGAAGCATAGAAAAAGATAGGTGTATACATGTTTTCATTAAAACAAAATAATTTCTACAGATAAAAGTTAATAATAGGTAACATACCTAATAATAAATACGACTGTTATAAAACTATACAATAAGCATTTTATCAATTAAAATTAAGTTAATAAAAAAGTCCGATTGGTTAAAAAAAATTCTAGAACTAATCTATTATTTAGGTACTTTATAAAACCATTGATTTATACATACTTTCAGCTGGGCGCTTTGGCAGGCGCCTGTAATCTAGCTACTTAGGCTTAAAATAGTGACGATATTACTGAATTCATGATCGCTTATAATGGTCGACGAAAACTGAGTCATTGCGAAATGCAGAGCGCTAGAGAGGCTTGAAAGGTAATGTCGGAGCTATTTCTTTTTTGCACAAATTAAAACACTCACTATTTTATTTTAATTATTACACATACAAAATCAGCTTTAGTTTTACAAACTTTAAATTAGATAAATAAAGTTATGTTGGCTAACAAATAAATAACAAATTAATAAAGCTTAAATGAATCGGACATAAATTTACTCAACAAATAGTCAATTGGAAAAAGGAATTTTATTAAAATTCTGAAGTAATATGAAATATTCTAGAAGTGCATTATATCTGTCTTAAATTAACATACGTAAATACTATATAAAAACAAATTGCACAATAATTTTCCTTTATTATACCAACATATGTTTCTGTGTATTAACAAATTAACACACTTCAACTCCGTTCTGTAAAAAAAAACTACTGTAATGAAAGAATAGAAGCATAGAAAAAGATAGGTGTATACATGTTTTCATTAAAATAAAATAATTTCTACAGATAAAAGTTAATAATAGGTAACATACCTAATAATAAATACGACTGTTATAAAACTATACAATAAGCATTTTATCAATTAAAATTAAGTTAATTAAAAAGTCCGATTGGTTAAAAAAAATTCTAGAACTAATCTATTATTTAGGTACTTTATAAAACCATTGATTTATACATACTTTCAGCTGGGCGCTTTGGCAGGCGCCTGTAATCTAGCTACTTAGGCTTAAAATAGTGACGATATTACTGAATTCATGATCGCTTATAATGGTCGACGAAAACTGAGTCATTGCGAAATGCAGAGCACTAAAGAGGCTTGAAAGGTAATGTCGGAGCTATTTCTTTTTTGCACAAATTAAAAGACTCACTATTTTATTTTAATTAGTACAATTTTAAAATCAGCTTTAGTTTTACAAACTTTAAATTAGATAAATAAACTTATGTTGGCTAAAAAATAAATAACAAAATAATAAAGCTTAAATGAATCGGACATAAATTTACTCAACAAATAGTCAATTGGAAAAAGGAATTTTATTAAAATTCTGAAGTAATATGAAATATTCTAGAAGTGCATTATATCTGTCTTAAATTAACATACGCAAATACTAAATAAAAACAAATTGCACAATAATTTTCCTTTATTATACCAACATATGTTTCTGTGTATTAACAAATTAACACACTTCAACTCCGTTCTGTAAAAAAAAACTACTGTAATGAAAGAATAGAAGCATAGAAAAAGATAGGTGTATACATGTTTTCATTAAAATAAAATAATTTATACAGATAAAAGTTAATAATAGGTAACATACCTAATATTAAATCCGACTGTTATAAAACTATACAATAAGCATTTTATCAATTAAGATTAAGTTAATTAAAAAGTCCGGTCGGTTAAAAAAATTTCTAGAACTAATCTATTATTTAGGTACTTTATAAAACCATTGATTTATACATACTTTCAGCTGGGCGCTTTGGCAGGCGCCTGTAATCTAGCTAATTAGAGGCTTAAAATAGTGACGATATTACTGAATTCATGATCGCTTATAATGGTCGACGAAAACTGAGTCATTGCGAAATGCAGAGCGCTAGAGAGGCTTGAAAGGTAATGTCGGAGCTATTTCTTTTTTGCACAAATTAAAACACTCAATATTTTATTTTAATTATTACAAATTCAAAATCAGCTTTAGTTTTACAAACTTTAAATTAGATAAATAAAGTTATGTTGGCTAACAAATAAATAACAAATTAATAAAGCTTAAATGAATCGGACATAAATTTACTCAACAAATAGTCAATTGGAAAAAGGAATTTTATTAAATTTCTGAAGTAATATGAAATATTCTAGAAGTGCATTATATCTGTCTTAAATTAACATACGTAAATACTAAATAAAAACAAATTGCACAATAATTTTCCTTTATTATACCAACATATGTTTCTGTGTATTAACAAATTAACACACTTCAACTCCGTTCTGTAAAAAAAAAACTTCTGTAATGAAAGTTTAGAAGCATAGAAAAAGATAGGTGTATACATGTTTTCTTAAAATAAAATAATTTCTACAGATAAAAGTTAATAATAGGTAACATACCTAATATTAAATCCGACTGTTATAAAACTATACAATAAGCATTTTATCAATTAAGATTAAGTTAATTAAAAAGTCCGATTGGTTAAAAAAAATTCTAGAACTAATCTATTATTTAGGTACTTTATAAAGCCATTGATTTATACATACTGTCAGCTGGGCGCTTTGGCAGGCGCCTGTAATCTAGCTACTTAGAGGCTTAAAATAGTGACGATATTACTGAATTCATGATCGCTTATTATGGTCGACGAAAACTGAGTCATTGCGAAATGCAGAGCGCTAGAGAGGCTTGAAAGGTAATGTCGGAGCTATTTCTTTTTTGCACAAATTAAAACACTCACTATTTTATTTTAATTATTACAATTTCAAAATCAGCTTTAGTTTTACAAACTTTAAATTAGATAAATAAAGTTATGTTGGCTAAAAAATAAATAACAAAATAATAAAGCTTAAATGAATCGGACATAAATTTACTCAACAAATAGTCAATTGGAAAAAGGAATTTTATTAAAATTCTGAAGTAATATGAAATATTCTAGAAGTGAATTATATCTGTCTTAAATTAACATACGTAAATACTATATAAAAACAAATTGCACAATAATTTTCCTTTATTATACCAACATATGTTTCTGTGTATTAACAAATTAACACACTTCAACTCCGTTCTGTAAAAAAAAACTACTGTAATGAAAGAATAGAAGCATAGAAAAAGATAGGTGTATACATGTTTTCATTAAAATAAAATAATTTCTACAGATAAAAGTTAATAATAGGTAACATACCTAATATTAAATCCGACTGTTATAAAACTATACAATAAGCATTTTATCAATTAAGATTAAGTTAATTAAAAAGTCCGATTGATTAAAAAAATTTCTAGAACTAATCTATTATTTAGGTACTTTATAAAACCATTGATTTATACATACTTTCAGCTGGGCGCTTTGGCAGGCGCCTGTAATCTAGCTAATTAGAGGCTTAAAATAGTGACGATATTACTGAATTCATGATCGCTTATAATGGTCGACGAAAACTGAGTCATTGCGAAATGCAGAGCGCTAGAGAGGCTTGAAAGGTAATGTCGGAGCTATTTCTTTTTTGCACAAATTAAAACACTCAATATTTTATGTTAATTATTACAATTTCAAAATCAGCTTTAGTTTTACAAACTTTAAATTAGATAAATAAACTTATGTTGGCTAAAAAATAAATAACAAAATAATAAAGCTTAAATGAATCGGACATAAATTTACTCAACAAATAGTCTATTGGAAAAAGGAATTTTATTAAATTTCTGAAGTAATATGAAATATTCTAGAAGTGCATTATATCTGTCTTAAATTAACATACGTAAATACTAAATAAAAACAAATTGCACAATAATTTTCCTTTATTATACAAACATATGTTTCTGTGTATTAACAAATTAACACACTTCAACTCCGTTCTGTAAAAAAAAACTACTGTAATGAAAGAATAGAAGCATAGAAAAAGATAGGTGTATACATGTTTTCATTAAAATAAAATAATTTCTACAGATAAAAGTTAATAATAGGTAACATACCTAATATTAAATCCGACTGTTATAAAACTATACAATAAGCATTTTATCAATTAAAATTAAGTTAATTAAAAAGTCCGATTGGTTAAAAAAATTTCTAGAACTAATCTATTATTTAGGTACTTTATAAAACCATTGATTTATACATACTTTCAGCTGGGCGCTTTGGCAGGCGCCTGTAATCTAGCTAATTAGAGGCTTAAAATAGTGACGATATTACTGAATTCATGATCGCTTATAATGGTCGACGAAAACTGAGTCATTGCGAAATGCAGAGCGCTAGAGAGGCTTGAAAGGTAATGTCGGAGCTAATTCTTTTTTGCACAAATTAAAACACTCAATATTTTATTTTAATTATTACAAATTCAAAATCAGCTTTAGTTTTACAAACTTTAAATTAGATAAATAAAGTTATGTTGGCTAACAAATAAATAACAAATTAATAAAGCTTAAATGAATCGGACATAAATTTACTCAACAAATAGTCAATTGGAAAAAGGAATTTTATTAAAATTCTGAAGTAATATGAAATATTCTAGAAGTGCATTATATCTGTCTTAAATTAACATACGTAAATACTATATAAAAACAAATTGCACAATAATTTTCCTTTATTATACCAACATATGTT
This sequence comes from Thalia democratica, assembly GCF_965202585.1. Classification (NCBI taxonomy): domain Eukaryota; kingdom Metazoa; phylum Chordata; class Thaliacea; order Salpida; family Salpidae; genus Thalia; species Thalia democratica. The sequence goes on from NC_139173.1 coordinate 933,761, forward strand.
TCTGTGTATTAACAAATTAACACACTTCAACTCCGTTCTGTAAAAAAAAACTACTGTAATGAAAGAATAGAAGCATAGAAAAAGATAGGTGTATACATGTTTTCATTAAAATAAAATAATTTCTACAGATAAAAGTTAATAATAGGTAACATACCTAATAATAAATACGACTGTTATAAAACTATACAATAAGCATTTTATCAATTAAAATTAAGTTAATTAAAAAGTCCGATTGGTTAAAAAAAATTCTAGAACTAATCTATTATTTAGGTACTTTATAAAACCATTGATTTATACATACTTTCAGCTGGGCGCTTTGGCAGGCGCCTGTAATCTAGCTACTTAGGCTTAAAATAGTGACGATATTACTGAATTCATGATCGCTTATAATGGTCGACGAAAACTGAGTCATTGCGAAATGCAGAGCACTAAAGAGGCTTGAAAGGTAATGTCGGAGCTATTTATTTTTTGCACAAATTAAAAGACTCACTATTTTATTTTAATTATTACAATTTCAAAATCAGCTTTAGTTTTACAAACTTTAAATTAGATAAATAAAGTTATGTTGGCTAAAAAATAAATAACAAAATAATAAAGCTTAAATGAATCGGACATAAATTTACTCAACAAATAGTCAATTGGAAAAAGGAATTTTATTAAAATTCTGAAGTAATATGAAATATTCTAGAAGTGCATTATATCTGTCTTAAATTAACATACGCAAATACTAAATAAAAACAAATTGCACAATAATTTTCCTTTATTATACCAACATATGTTTCTGTGTATTAACAAATTAACACACTTCAACTCCGTTCTGTAAAAAAAAACTACTGTAATGAAAGAATAGAAGCATAGAAAAAGATAGGTGTATACATGTTTTCATTAAAATAAAATAATTTCTACAGATAAAAGTTAATAATAGGTAACATACCTAATATTAAATCCGACTATTATAAAACTATACAATAAGCATTTTATCAATTAAGATTAAGTTAATTAAAAAGTCCGGTTGGTTAAAAAAATTTCTAGAACTAATCTATTATTTAGGTACTTTATAAAACCATTGATTTATACATACTTTCAGCTGGGCGCTTTGGCAGGCGCCTGTAATCTAGCTAATTAGAGGCTTAAAATAGTGACGATATTACTGAATTCATGATCGCTTATAATGGTCGACGAAAACTGAGTCATTGCGAAATGCAGAGCGCTAGAGAGGCTTGAAAGGTAATGTCGGAGCTAATTCTTTTTTGCACAAATTAAAAGACTCAATATTTTATTTTAATTATTACAATTTCAAAATCAGCTTTAGTTTTACAAACTTTAAATTAGATAAATAAAGTAATTTTGGCTAAAAAATAAATAACAAAATAATAAAGCTTAAATGAATCGGACATAAATTTACTCAACAAATAGTCAATTGGAAAAAGGAATTTTATTAAAATTCTGAAGTAATATGAAATATTCTAGAAGTGCATTATATCTGTCTTAAATTAACATACGTAAATACTAAATAAAAACAAATTGCACAATAATTTTCCTTTATTATACCAACATATGTTTCTGCGTATTAACAAATTAACACACTTCAACTCCGTTCTGTAAAAAAAAACTACTGTAATGAAAGAATAGAAGCATAGAAAAAGATAGGTGTATACATGTTTTCATTAAAATAAAATAATTTCTACAGATAAAAGTTAATAATAGGTAACATACCTAATATTAAATCCGACTGTTATAAAACTATACAATAAGCATTTTATCAATTAAAATTAAGTTAATTAAAAAGTCCGATTGGTTAAAAAAATTTCTAGAACTAATCTATTATTTAGGTACTTTATAAAACCATTGATTTATACATACTTTCAGCTGGGCGCTTTGGCAGGCGCCTGTAATCTAGCTACTTAGAGGCTTAATATAGTGACGATATTACTGAATTCATGATCGCTTATAATGGTCGACGAAAACTGAGTCATTGCGAAATGCAGAGCGCTAGAGAGGCTTGAAAGGTAATGTCGGAGCTATTTCTTTTTTGCACAAATTAAAACACTCAATATTTTATTTTAATTATTACAATTTCAAAATCAGCTTTAGTTTTACAAACTTTAAATTAGATAAATAAAGTTATGTTGGCTAAAAAATAAATAACAAAATAATAAAGCTTAAATGAATCGGACATAAATTTACTCAACAAATAGTCAATTGGAAAAAGGAATTTTATCAAAATTCTGAAGTAATATGAAATATTCTAGAAGTGCATTATATCTGTCTTAAATTAACATACGTAAATACTAAATAAAAACAAATTGCACAATAATTTTCCTTTATTATACCAACATATGTTTCTGTGTATTAACAAATTAACACACTTCAACTCCGTTCTGTAAAAAAAAACTACTGTAATGAAAGAATAGAAGCATAGAAAAAGATAGGTGTATACATGTTTTCATTAAAATAAAATAATTTCTACAGATAAAAGTTAATAATAGGTAACATACCTAATATTAAATCCGACTGTTATAAAACTATACAATAAGCATTTTATCAATTAAAATTAAGTTAATTAAAAAGTCCGATTGGTTAAAAAAATTTCTAGAACTAATCTATTATTTAGGTACTTTATAAAACCATTGATTTATACATACTTTCAGCTGGGCGCTTTGGCAGGCGCCTGTAATCTAGCTACTTAGAGGCTTAATATAGTGACGATATTACTGAATTCATGATCGCTTATAATGGTCGACGAAAACTGAGTCATTGCGAAATGCAGAGCGCTAGAGAGGCTTGAAAGGTAATGTCGGAGCTATTTCTTTTTTGCACAAATTAAAACACTCAATATTTTATTTTAATTATTACAATTTCAAAATCAGCTTTAGTTTTACAAACTTTAAATTAGATAAATAAAGTTATGTTGGCTAAAAAATAAATAACAAAATAATAAAGCTTAAATGAATCGGACATAAATTTACTCAACAAATAGTCAATTGGAAAAAGGAATTTTATCAAAATTCTGAAGTAATATGAAATATTCTAGAAGTGCATTATATCTGTCTTAAATTAACATACGTAAATACTATATAAAAACAAATTGCACAATAATTTTCCTTTATTATACCAACATATGTTTCTGTGTATTAACAAATTAACACACTTCAACTCCGTTCTGTAAAAAAAAACTACTGTAATGAAAGAATAGAAGCATAGAAAAAGATAGGTGTATACATGTTTTCATTAAAATAAAATAATTTCTACAGATAAAAGTTAATAATAGGTAACATACCTAATATTAAATCCGACTGTTATAAAACTATACAATAAGCATTTTATCAATTAAGATTAAGTTAATTAAAAAGTCCGATTGGTTAAAAAAATTTCTAGAACTAATCTATTATTTAGGTACTTTATAAAACCATTGATTTATACATACTTTCAGCTGGGCGCTTTGGCAGGCGCCTGTAATCTAGCTACTTAGAGGCTTAAAATAGTGACGATATTACTGAATTCATGATCGCTTTTAATGGTCGACGAAAACTGAGTCATTGCGAAATGCAGAGCGCTAGAGAGGCTTGAAAGGTAATGTCGGAGCTATTTCTTTTTTGCACAAATTAAAACACTCAATATTTTATGTTAATTATTACAAATTCAAAATCAGCTTTAGTTTTACAAACTTTAAATTAGATAAATAAAGTTATGTTGGCTAACAAATAAATAACAAATTAATAAAGCTTAAATGAATCGGACATAAATTTACTCAACAAATAGTCAATTGGAAAAAGGAATTTTATTAAATTTCTGAAGTAATATGAAATATTCTAGAAGTGCATTATATCTGTCTTAAATTAACATACGTAAATACTAAATAAAAACAAATTGCACAATAATTTTCCTTTATTATACCAACATATGTTTCTGTGTATTAACAAATTAACACACTTCAACTCCGTTCTGTAAAAAAAAAACTTCTGTAATGAAAGTTTAGAAGCATAGAAAAAGATAGGTGTATACATGTTTTCTTAAAATAAAATAATTTCTACAGATAAAAGTTAATAATAGGTAACATACCTAATATTAAATCCGACTGTTATAAAACTATACAATAAGCATTTTATCAATTAAGATTAAGTTAATTAAAAAGTCCGATTGGTTAAAAAAATTTCTAGAACTAATCTATTATTTAGGTACTTTATAAAACCATTGATTTATACATACTGTCAGCTGGGCGCTTTGGCAGGCGCCTGTAATCTAGCTACTTAGAGGCTTAAAATAGTGACGATATTACTGAATTCATGATCGCTTATTATGGTCGACGAAAACTGAGTCATTGCGAAATGCAGAGCGCTAGAGAGGCTTGAAAGGTAATGTCGGAGCTATTTCTTTTTTGCACAAATTAAAACACTCACTATTTTATTTTAATTATTACAATTTCAAAATCAGCTTTAGTTTTACAAACTTTAAATTAGATAAATAAAGTTATGTTGGCTAAAAAATAAATAACAAAATAATAAAGCTTAAATGAATCGGACATAAATTTACTCAACAAATAGTCAATTGGAAAAAGGAATTTTATTAAAATTCTGAAGTAATATGAAATATTCTAGAAGTGCATTATATCTGTCTTAAATTAACATACGTAAATACTATATAAAAACAAATTGCACAATAATTTTCCTTTATTATACCAACATATGTTTCTGTGTATTAACAAATTAACACACTTCAACTCCGTTCTGTAAAAAAAAACTACTGTAATGAAAGAATAGAAGCATAGAAAAAGATAGGTGTATACATGTTTTCATTAAAATAAAATAATTTCTACAGATAAAAGTTAATAATAGGTAACATACCTAATATTAAATCCGACTGTTATAAAACTATACAATAAGCATTTTATCAATTAAGATTAAATTAATTAAAAAGTCCGATTGATTAAAAAAATTTCTAGAACTAATCTATTATTTAGGTACTTTATAAAACCATTGATTTATACATACTTTCAGCTGGGCGCTTTGGCAGGCGCCTGTAATCTAGCTACTTAGGCTTAAAATAGTGACGATATTACTGAATTCATGATCGCTTATAATGGTCGACGAAAACTGAGTCATTGCGAAATGCAGAGCGCTAAAGAGGCTTGAAAGGTAATGTCGGAGCTATTTCTTTTTTGCACAAATTAAAACACTCACTATTTTATTTTAATTATTACAATTTCAAAATCAGCTTTAGTTTTACAAACTTTAAATTAGATAAATAAACTTATGTTGGCTAAAAATAAATAACAAAATAATAAAGCTTAAATGAATCGGACATAAATTTACTCAACAAATAGTCAATTGGAAAAAGGAATTTTATTAAAATTCTGAAGTAATATGAAATATTCTAGAAGTGCATTATATCTGTCTTAAATTAACATACGTAAATACTAATTAAAAACAAATTGCAAAATAATTTTCCTTTGTTATACCAACATATGTTTCTGTGTATTAACAAATTAACACACTTCAACTCCGTTCTGTAAAAAAAAACTACTGTAATGAAAGAATAGAAGCATAGAAAAAGATAGGTGTATACATGTTTTCATTAAAATAAAATAATTTCTACAGATAAAAGTTAATAATAGGTAACATACCTAATATTAAATCCGAATGTTATAAAACTATACAATAAGCATTTTATCAATTAAAATTAAGTTAATTAAAAAGTCCGATTGGTTAAAAAAATTTCTAGAACTAATCTATTATTTAGGTACTTTATAAAACCATTGATTTATACATACTTTCAGCTGGGCGCTTTGGCAGGCGCCTGTAATCTAGCTACTTAGAGGCTTAAAATAGTGACGATATTACTGAATTCATGATCGCTTATAATGGTCGACGAAAACTGAGTCATTGCGAAATGCAGAGCGCTAGAGAGGCTTGAAAGGTAATGTCGGAGCTATTTCTTTTTTGCACAAATTAAAACACTCACTATTTTATTTTAATTATTACAAATTCAAAATCAGCTTTAGTTTTACAAACTTTAAATTAGATAAATAAAGTTATGTTGGCTAACAAATAAATAACAAATTAATAAAGCTTAAATGAATCGGACATAAATTTACTCAACAAATAGTCAATTGGAAAAAGGAATTTTTTTAAAATTCTGAAGTAATATGAAATATTCTAGAAGTGCATTATATCTGTCTTAAATTAACATACGTAAATACTAAATAAAAACAAATTGCACAATAATTTTCCTTTATTATACAAACATATGTTTCTGTGTATTAACAAATTAACACACTTCAACTCCGTTCTGTAAAAAAAAACTACTGTAATGAAAGAATAGAAGCATAGAAAAAGATAGGTGTATACATGTTTTAATTAAAATAAAATAATTTCTACAGATAAAAGTTAATAATAGGTAACATACCTAATAATAAATACGACTGTTATAAAACTATACAATAAGCATTTTATCAATTAAAATTAAGTTAATTAAAAAGTCCGATTGGTTAAAAGATTCTAGAACTAATCTATTATTTAGGTACTTTATAAAACCATTGATTTATACATACTTTCAGCTGGGCGCTTTGGCAGGCGCCTGTAATCTAGCTACTTAGGCTTAAAATAGTGACGATATTACTGAATTCATGATCGCTTATAATGGTCGACGAAAACTATGTCATTGCGAAATGCAGAGCACTAAAGAGGCTTGAAAAGTAATGTCGGAGCTAATTCTTTTTTGCACAAATTAAAAGACTCACTATTTTATTTTAATTATTACAATTTCAAAATCAGCTTTAGTTTTACAAACTTTAAATTAGATAAATAAAGTTATGTTGGCTAAAAAATAAATAACAAAATAATAAAGCTTAAATGAATCGGACATAAATTTACTCAACAAATAGTCAATTGGAAAAATGAATTTTATTAAAATTCTGAAGTAATATGAAATATTCTAGAAGTGCATTATATCTGTCTTAAATTAACATACGTAAATACTAAATAAAAACAAATTGCACAATAATTTTCCTTTATTATACCAACATATGTTTCTGTGTATTAATAAATTAACACACTTCAACTCCGTTCTGTAAAAAAAAACTACTGTAATGAAAGAATAGAAGCATAGAAAAAGATAGGTGTATACATGTTTTCATTAAAATAAAATAATTTCTACAGATAAAAGTTAATAATAGGTAACATATTTAATATTAAATCCGACTGTTATAAAACTATACAATAAGCATTTTATCAATTAAAATTAAGTTAATTAAAAAGTCCGATTGGTTAAAAAAATTTCTAGAACTAATCTATTATTTAGGTACTTTATAAAACCATTGATTTATACATACTTTCAGCTGGGCGCTTTGGCAGGCGCCTGTAATCTAGCTACTTAGAGGCTTAAAATAGTGACGATATTACTGAATTCATGATCGCTTATAATGGTCGACGAAAACTGAGTCATTGCGAAATGCAGAGCGCTAGAGAGGCTTGAAAGGTAATGTCGGAGCTATTTCTTTTTTGCACAAATTAAAACACTCACTATTTTATTTTAATTATTACAATTTCAAAATCAGCTTTAGTTTTACAAACTTTAAATTAGATAAATAAACTTATGTTGGCTAAAAATGAATAACAAAATAATAAAGCTTAAATGAATCGGACATAAATTTACTCAACAAATAGTCAATTGGAAAAAGGAATTTTATTAAAATTCTTAAGTAATATGAAATATTCTAGAAGTGCATTATATCTGTCTTAAATTAACATACGTAAATACTAAATAAAAACAAATTGCACAATAATTTTCCTTTATTATACCAACATATGTTTCTGTGTATTAACAAATTAACACACTTCAACTCCGTTCTGTAAAAAAAAAACTTCTGTAATGAAAGTTTAGAAGCATAGAAAAAGATAGGTGTATACATAATTTCTTAAAATAAAATAATTTCTACAGATAAAAGTTAATAATAGGTAACATACCTAATATTAAATCCGACTGTTATAAAACTATACAATAAGCATTTTATCAATTAAGATTAAGTTAATTAAAAAGTCCGATTGGTTAAAAAAATTTCTAGAACTAATCTATTATTTAGGTACTTTATAAAACCATTGATTTATACATTTTATCAGCTGGGCGCTTTGGCAGGCGCCTGTAATCTAGCTACTTAGAGGCTTAAAATAGTGACGATATTACTGAATTCATGATCGCTTATTATGGTCGCCGAAAACTGAGTCATTGCGAAATGCAGAGCGCTAGAGAGGCTTGAAAGGTAATGTCGGAGCTATTTCTTTTTTGCACAAATTAAAACACTCTCTATTTTATGTTAATTATTACAATTTCAAAATCAGCTTTAGTTTTACAAACTTTAAATTAGATAAATAAAGTTATGTTGGCTAAAAAATAAATAACAAAATAATAAAGCTTAAATGAGTCGGACATAAATTTACTCAACAAATAGTCAATTGGAAAAAGGAATTTTATTAAAATTCTGAAGTAATATGAAATATTCTAGAAGTGCATTATATCTGTCTTAAATTAACATACGTAAATACTAAATAAAAATAAATTGCACAATAATTTTCCTTTATTATACCAACATATGTTTCTGTGTATTAACAAATTAACACACTTCAACTCCGTTCTGTAAAAAAAAACTACTGTAATGAAAGAATAGAAGCATAGAAAAAGATAGGTGTATACATGTTTTCATTAAAATAAAATAATTTCTACAGATAAAAGTTAATAATAGGTAACATACCTAATATTAAATCCGACTGTTATAAAACTATACAATAAGCATTTTATCAATTAAAATTAAGTTAATTAAAAAGTCCGATTGGTTAAAAAAATTTCTAGAACTAATCTATTATTTAGGTACTTTATAAAACCATTGATTTATACATACTTTCAGCTGGGCGCTTTGGCAGGCGCCTGTAATCTAGCTACTTAGAGGCTTAAAATAGTGACGATATTACTGAATTCATGATCGCTTATAATGGTCGACGAAAACTGAGTCATTGCGAAATGCAGAGCGCTAGAGAGGCTTGAAAGGTAATGTCGGAGCTATTTCTTTTTTGCACAAATTAAAACACTCACTATTTTATTTTAATTATTACAATTTCAAAATCAGCTTTAGTTTTACAAACTTTAAATTAGATAAATAAACTTATGTTGGCTAAAAATGAATAACAAAATAATAAAGCTTAAATGAATCGGACATAAATTTACTCAACAAATAGTCAATTGGAAAAAGGAATTTTATTAAAATTCTGAAGTAATATGAAATATTCTAGAAGTGCATTATATCTGTCTTAAATTAACATACGTAAATACTAAATAAAAACAAATTGCACAATAATTTTCCTTTATTATACCAACATATGTTTCTGTGTATTAACAAATTAACACACTTCAACTCCGTTCTGAAAAAAAAAACTTCTGTAATGAAAGTTTAGAAGCATAGAAAAAGATAGGTGTATACATAATTTCTTAAAATAAAATAATTTCTACAGATAAAAGTTAATAATAGGTAACATACCTAATATTAAATCCGACTGTTATAAAACTATACAATAAGCATTTTATCAATTAAGATTAAGTTAATTAAAAAGTCCGATTGGTTAAAAAAATTTCTAGAACTAATCTATTATTTAGGTACTTTATAAAACCATTGATTTATACATTTTATCAGCTGGGCGCTTTGGCAGGCGCCTGTAATCTAGCTACTTAGAGGCTTAAAATAGTGACGATATTACTGAATTCATGATCGCTTATTATGGTCGCCGAAAACTGAGTCATTGCGAAATGCAGAGCGCTAGAGAGGCTTGAAAGGTAATGTCGGAGCTATTTCTTTTTTGCACAAATTAAAACACTCTCTATTTTATTTTAATTATTACAATTTCAAAATCAGCTTTAGTTTTACAAACTTTAAATTAGATAAATAAAGTTATGTTGGCTAAAAAATAAATAACAAAATAATAAAGCTTAAATGAATCGGACATAAATTTACTCAACAAATAGTCAATTGGAAAAAGGAATTTTATTAAAATTCTGAAGTAATATGAAATATTCTAGAAGTGCATTATATCTGTCTTAAATTAACATACGTAAATACTAAATAAAAACAAATTGCACAATAATTTTCCTTTATTATACAAACATATGTTACTGTGTATTAACAAATTAACACACTTCAACTCTGTTCTGTAAAAAAAAACTACTGTAATGAAAGAATAGAAGCATAGAAAAAGATAGGTGTATACATGTTTTCATTAAAATAAAATAATTTCTACAGATAAAAGTTAATAATAGGTAACATACCTAATATTAAATCCGACTGTTATAAAACTATACAATAAGCATTTTATCAATTAAAATTAAGTTAATTAAAAAGTCCGATTGGTTAAAAAAATTTCTAGAACTAATCTATTATTTAGGTACTTTATAAAACCATTGATTTATACATACTTTCAGCTGGGCGCTTTGGCAGGCGCCTATAATCTAGCTACTTAGAGGCTTAAAATAGTGACGATATTACTGAATTCATGATCGCTTATAATGGTCGACGAAAACTGAGTCATTGCGAAATGCAGAGCGCTAGAGAGGCTTGAAAGGTAATGTCGGAGCTATTTCTTTTTTGCACAAATTAAAACACTCAATATTTTATTTTAATTATAACAATTTCAAAATCAGCTTTATTTTTACAAACTTTAAATTAGATAAATAAAGTTATGTTGGCTAACAAATAAATAACAAAATAATAAAGCTTAAATGAATCGGACATAAATTTACTCAACAAATAGTCAATTGGAAAGAGGAATTATATTAAAATTCTGAAGTAATATGAAATATTCTAGAAGTGCATTATATCTGTCTTAAATTAACATACGTAAATACTATATAAAAACAAATTGCACAATAATTTTCCTTTATTATACCAACATATGTTTCTGTGTATTAACAAATTAACACACTTCAACTCCGTTCTGTAAAAAAAAACTACTGTAATGAAAGAATAGAAGCATAGAAAAAGATAGTTGTATACATGTTTTCATTAAAATAAAATAATTTCTACAGATAAAAGTTAATAATAGGTAACATACCTAATATTAAATCCGACTGTTATAAAACTATACAATTAGCATTTTATCAATTAAAATTAAGATAATTAAAAAGTCCGATTGGTTAAAAAAATTTCTAGAACTAATCTATTATTTAGGTACTTTATAAAACCATTGATTTATACATACTTTCAGCTGGGCGCTTTGGCAGGCGCCTGTAATCTAGCTACTTAGAGGCTTAAAATAGTGACGATATTACTGAATTCATGATCGCTTATAATGGTCGACGAAAACTGAGTCATTGCGAAATGCAGAGCGCTTTTTTACAGAACCGAGTTGAAGTGTGTTAATTTGTTAATACACAGAAACATATGTCGGTATAATAAAGGAAGATTACTGTGCAATTTGTTTTTATTTAGTATTTATGTATGTTAATTTAACTCAGATATAATGCACTTCTAGAATATTTCATATTACTTCAGAATTTTAATAAAATTCCTTTTTCCATTTGACTATTTGTTGAGTAAATTTATGTCCGATTCATTTAAGCTTTATTATTTTGTTATTTATTTTTTAGCCAACATAACTTTATTTATCTAATTTAAGCTTTGTAAAACTAAAGCTGATTTTAAAATTGTTATAATTAAAATAAAATAGTGAGTGTTTTAACTTGAGCAGAAAAGAAATAGCTCCGACATTACTTTTCAAGCCTCTCTAGCGCTCTGCATTTCGCAATGACTCAGTTTTCGTCGACCATTATAAGCGATCATGAATTCAGTAATATCGTCACTATTTTAAGCCTCTAAGTAGCTAGATTACAGGCGCCTGCCAACGCGCCCAGCTGATAAAATGTATAAGTGTACGGTTTTATATGGTACCTAAATAATAGATTAGTTCTAGAAATTTTTTTATCGAATCGGACTTTTTAATTAACTTAATTTTAATTGATAGAATGCTTATTATATAGTTTTATAACAGTCGGATTTAATATTAGGTATGTTACCTACTATTAACTTTTATCTGTAAAAATTATTTTATTTTAATGAAAACATGTATACACCTATCTTTTTCTATGCTTCTATTCTTTCATTACAGTAGTTTTTTTTTACAGAACCGAGTTGAAGTGTGTTAATTTGTTAATACACAGAAACATATGTCGGTATAATAAAGGAAGATTACTGTGCAATTTGCTTTTATTTAGTATTTATGTATGTTAATTTAAGACAGATATAATGCACTTCTAGAATATTTCATATTACTTCAGAATTTTAATAAAATTCCTTTTTCCAATTGACTATTTGTTGAGTAAATTTATGTCCGATTCATTTAAGCTTTATTATTTCGTTATTTATTTTTTAGCCAACATAACTTTATTTATCTAATTTAAAGTTTGTAAAACTAAAGCTGATTTTGAAGTTGTAATAATTAAAATAAAATAGTGAGTGTTTTAACTTGAGCAAAAAAGAAATAGCTCCGACATTACCTTTCAAGCCTCTCTAGCGCTCTGCATTTCGCAATGACTCAGTTTTCGTCGACCATTATAAGCGATCATGAATTCAGTAATATCGTCACTATTTTAAGCCTCTAAGTAGCTAGATTACAGGCGCCTGCCAACGCGCCCAGCTGATAAAATGTATAAGTGTACGGTTTTATATGGTACCTAAATAATAGATTAGTTCTAGAAATTTTTTTATCCAATCGGACTTTTTAATTAACTTAATTTTAATTGATAGAATGCTTATTGTATAGTTTTATAACAGTCGGATTTAATATTAGGTATGTTACCTATTATTAACTTTTATCTGTAGAAATTATTTTATTTTAATGAAAACATGTATACACCTATCTTTTTCTATGCTTCTATTCTTTCAGTACAGTAGTTTTTTTTTACAGAACGGAGTTGAAGTGTGTTAATTTGTTAATACACAGAAACATATGTCGGTATAATAAAGGAAGATTACTGTGCAATTTCTTTTTATTTAGTATTTATGTATGTTAATTTAAGACAGATATAATGCACTTCTAGAATATTTCATATTACTTCAGAATTTTAATAAAATTCCTTTTTCCAATTGACTATTTGTTGAGTAAATTTATGTCCGATTCATTTAAGCTTTATTATTTTGTTATTTATTTTTTAGCCAACATAACTTTATTTATCTAATTTAAGCTTTGTAAAACTAAAGCTGATTTTAAAATTGTTATAATTAAAATAAAATAGTGAGTGTTTTAACTTGAGCAAAAATAAAATAGCTCCGACATTACCTTTCAAGCCTCTCTAGCGCTCTGCATTTCGCAATGACTCAGTTTTCGTCGACCATTATAAGCGATCATGAATTCAGTAATATCGTCACTATTTTAAGCCTCTAAGTAGCTAGATTACAGGCGCCTGCCAACGCGCCCAGCTGATAAAATGTATAAGTGTACGGTTTTATATGGTACCTAAATAATAGATTAGTTCTAGAAATTTTTTTATCCAATCGGACTTTTTAATTAACTTAATTTTAATTGGTAGAATGCTTATTGTATAATTTTATAACAGTCGGATTTAATATTTAGTATGTTACCTATTATTAACTTTTATCTGTAGAAATTATTTTATTTTAATGAAAACATGTATACACCTATCTTTTTCTATGCTTCTATTCTTTCATTACAGTAGTTTTTTTTTACAGAACCGAGTTGAAGTGTGTTAATTTGTTAATACACAGAAACATATGTCGGTATAATAAAGGAAGATTACTGTGCAATTTGTTTTTATTTAGTATTTATGTATGTTAATTTAAGACAGATATAATGCACTTCTAGAATATTTCATATTACTTCAGAATTTTAATAAAATTCCTTTTTCCAATTGACTATTTGTTGAGTAAATTTATGTCCGATTCATTTAAGCTTTATTATTTTGTTATTTATTTTTTAGCCAACATAACTTTATTTATCTAATTTAAAGTTTGTAAAACTAAAGCTGATTTTAAAATTGTTATAATTAAAATAAAATAGTGAGTGTTTTAACTTGAGCAAAAAAGAAATAGCTCCGACACTACCTTTCAAGCCTCTCTAGCGCTCTGCATTTTTGCAATGACTCAGTTTTCGTCGACCATTATAAGCGATCATGAATTCAGTAATATCGTCACTATTTTAAGCCTCTAAGTAGCTAGATTACAGGCGCCTGCCTACGCGCCCAGCTAATAAAATGTATAAGTGTACGGTTTTATATGGTACCTAAATAATAGATTAGTTCTAGATATTTTTTTATCCAATCGGACTTTTTAATTAACTTAATTTTAATTGATAGAATGCTTATTGTATAGTTTTATAACAGTCGGATTTAATATTAGGTATGTTACCTATTATTAACTTTTATCTGTAGAAATTATTTTATTTTAATGAAAACATGTATACACCTATCTTTTTCTATGCTTCTATTCTTTCATTACAGTAGTTTTTTTTTTACAGAACCGAGTTGAAGTGTGTTAATTTGTTAATACACAGAAACATATGTCGGTATAATAAAGGAAGATTACTGTGCAATTTGTTTTTATTTAGTATTTATGTATGTTAATTTAAGACAGATATAATGCACTTCTAGAATATTTCATATTACTTCAGAATTCTAATAAAATTCCTTTTTCCAATTGACTATTTGTTGAGTAAATTTATGTCCGATTCATTTAAGCTTTATTATTTTGTTATTTATTTTTAAGCCAACATAACTTTATTTATCTATATAAAGCTTTGTAAAACTAAAGCTGATTTTAAAATTGTTATAATTAAAATAAAATAGTGAGTGTTTTAACTTGAGCAAAAAAGAAATAGCTCCGACATTACCTTTCAAGCCTCTCTAGCGCTCTGCATTTTGCAATGACTCAGTTTTCGTCGACCATTATAAGCGATCATGATTTCAGTAATATCGTCACTATTTTAAGCGTCTAAGTAGCTAGATTACAGGCGCCTGCCAACGCGCCCAGCTGATAAAATGTATAAGTGTACGGTTTTATATGGTACCTAAATAATAGATTAGTTCTAGAAATTTTTTTATCCAATCGGACTTTTTAATTAACTTAATTTTAATTGATAGAATGCTTATTGTATAGTTTTATAACAGTCGGATTTAATATTAGGTATGTTACCTATTATTAACTTTTATCTGTAGAAATTATTTTATTTTAATGAAAACATGTATACACCTATCTTTTTCTATGCTTCTATTCTTTCATTACAGTAGTTTTTTTTTACAGAACCGAGTTGAAGTGTGTTAATTTGTTAATACACAGAAACATATGTCGGTATAATAAAGGAAGATTACTGTGCAATTTGTTTTTATTTAGTATTTATGTATGTTAATTTAAGACAGATATAATGCACTTCTAGAATATTTCATATTACTTCAGAATTTTAATAAAATTCCTTTTTCCAATTGACTATTTGTTGAGTAAATTTATGTCCGATTCATTTAAGCTTTATTATTTTGTTATTTATTTTTAAGCTAACATAACTTTATTTATCTAATTTAAGCTTTGTAAAACTAAAGCTGATTTTAAAATTGTTATAATTAAAATAAAATAGTGAGTGTTTTAACTTGAGCAAAAAAGAAATAGCTCCGACATTACCTTTCAAGCCTCTCTAGCGCTCTGCATTTCGCAATGACTCAGTTTTCGTCGACCATTATAAGCGATCATGAATTCAGTAATATCGTCACTATTTTAAGCCTCTAAGTAGCTAGATTACAGGCGCCTGCCAACGCGCCCAGCTGATAAAATGTATAAGTGTACGGTTTTATATGGTACCTAAATAATAGATTAGTTCTAGAAATTTTTTTATCCAATCGGACTTTTTAATTAACTTAATTTTAATTGATAGAATGCTTATTGTATAGTTTTATAACAGTCAGATTTAATATTAGGTATGTTACCTATTATTAACTTTTATCTGTAGAAATTATTTTATTATAATGAAAACATGTATACACCTATCTTTTTCTATGCTTCTATTCTTTCATTACAGTAGTTTTTTTTTACAGAACCGAGTTGAAGTGTGTTAATTTGTTAATACACAGAAACATATGTCGGTATAATAAAGGAAGATTACTGTGCAATTTGTTTTTATTTAGTATTTATGTATGTTAATTTAAGACAGATATAATGCACTTCTAGAATATTTCATATTACTTCAGAATTTTAATAAAATTCCTTTTTCCAATTGACTATTTGTTGAGTAAATTTATGTCCGATTCATTTAAGCTTTATTATTTTGTTATTTATTTTTTAGCCAACATAACTTTATTTATCTAATTTAAAGTTTGTAAAACTAAAGCTGATTTTAAAATTGTTATAATTAAAATAAAATAGTGAGTGTTTTAACTTGAGCAAAAAAGAAATAGCTCCGACATTACCTTTCAAGCCTCTCTAGCGCTCTGCATTTCGCAATGACTCAGTTTTCGTCGACCATTATAAGCGATCATGAATTCAGTAATATCGTCACTATTTTAAGCCTTTAAGTAGCTAGATTACAGGCGCCTGCCAACGCACCCAGCTGATAAAATGTATAAGTGTACGGTTTTATATGGTACCTAAATAATAGATTAGTTCTAGAATTTTTTTTATCCAGTCGGACTTTTTAATTAACTTAATTTTAATTGATAGAATGCTTATTGTATAGTTTTATAACAGTCGGATTTAATATTAGGTATGTTACCTATTATTAACTTTTATCTGTAGAAATTATTTTATTTTAATGAAAACATGTATACAACTATCTTTTTCTATGCTTCTATTCTTTCATTACAGTAGTTTTTTTTTACAGAACCGAGTTGAAGTGTGTTAATTTGTTAATACACAGAAACATATGTCGGTATAATAAAGGAAGATTACTGTGCAATTTGTTTTTATTTAGTATTTATGTATGTTAATTTAAGACAGATATAATGCACTTCTAGAATATTTCATATTACTTCAGAATTTTAATAAAATTCCTTTTTCCAATAGACTATTTGTTGAGTAAATTTATTTCCGATTCATTTAAGCTTTATTATTTTGTTATTTATTTTTAAGCCAACATAACTTTATTTATCTAATTTAAGCTTTGTAAAACTAAAGCTGATTTTAAAATTGTTATAATTAAAATAAAATAGTGAGTGTTTTAACTTGAGCAAAAAAGAAATAGCTCCGACATTACCTTTCAAACCTCTCTAGCGCTCTGCATTTCGCAATGACTCAGTTTTCGTCGACCATTATAAGCGATCATGAATTCAGTAATATCGTCACTATTTTAAGCCTCTAAGTAGCTAGATTACAGGCGCCTGCCAACGCGCCCAGCTGATAAAATGTATAAGTGTACGGTTTTATATGGTACCTAAATAATAGATTAGTTCTAGAAATTTTTTTATCCAATCGGACTTTTTAATTAACTTAATTTTAATTGATAGAATGCTTATTGTATAGTTTTATAACAGTCGGATTTAATATTAGGTATGTTACCTATTATTAACTTTTATCTGTAGAAATTATTTTATTATAATGAAAACATGTATACACCTATCTCTTTCTATGCTTCTATTCTTTCATTACAGTAGTATTTTTTTACAGAACCGAGTTGAAGTGTGTTAATTTGTTAATACACAGAAACATATGTCGGTATAATAAAGGAAGATTACTGTGCAATTTGTTTTTATTTAGTATTTATGTATGTTAATTTAAGACAGATATAATGCACTTCTAGAATATTTCATATTACTTCAGAATTTTAATAAAATTCCTTTTTCCAATTGACTATTTGTTGAGTAAATTTATGTCCGATTCATTTAAGCTTTATTATTTTGTTATTTATTTTTTAGCCAACATAACTTTAGTTATCTAATTTAAAGTTTGTAAAACTAAAGCTGATTTTAAAATTGTTATAATTAAAATAAAATAGTGAGTGTTTTAACTTGAGCAAAAAAGAAATAGCTCCGACATTACCTTTCAAACCTCTCTAGCGCTCTGCATTTCGCAATGACTCAGTTTTCGTCGACCATTATAAGCGATCATGAATTCAGTAATATCGTCACTATTTTAAGCCTCTAAGTAGCTAGATTACAGGCGCCTGCCAACGCGCCCAGCTGATAAAATGTATAAGTGTACGGTTTTATATGGTACCTAAATAATAGATTAGTTCTAGAAATTTTTTTATCCAATCGGACTTTTTAATTAACTTAATTTTAATTGATAGAATGCTTATTGTATAGTTTTATAACAGTCGGATTTAATATTAGGTATGTTACCTATTATTAACTTTTATCTGTAGAAATTATTTTATTTTAATGAAAACATGTATACACCTATCTTTTTCTATGCTTCTATTCTTTCATTACAGTAGTTTTTTTTTATAGAACCGAGTTGAAGTGTGTTAATTTGTTAATACACAGAAACATATGTCGGTATAATAAAGGAAGATTACTGTGCAATTTGTTTTTATTTAGTATTTATGTATGTTAATTTAAGACAGATATAATGCACTTCTAGAATATTTCATATTACTTCAGAATTTTAATAAAATTCCTTTTTCCAATTGACTATTTGTTGAGTAAATTTATGTCCGATTCATTTAAGCTTTATTATTTTGTTATTTATTTTTAAGCAAACAAAACTTTATTTATCTATATAAAGCTTTGTAAAACTAAAGCTGATTTTAAAATTGTTATAATTAAAATAAAATAGTGAGTGTTTTAACTTGAGCAAAAAAGAAATAGCTCCGACATTACCTTTCAAGCCTCTCTAGCGCTCTGCATTTCGCAATGACTCAGTTTTCGTCGACCATTATAAGCGATCATGAATTCAGTAATATCGTCACTATTTTAAGCCTCTAAGTAGCTAGATTACAGGCGCCTGCCAACGCGCCCAGCTGATAAAATGTATAAGTGTACGGTTTTATATAGTACCTAAATCATAGATTAGTTCTAGAATTTTTTTTATCCAATCGGACTTTTTAATTAACTTAATTTTAATTGATAGAATGCTTATTGTATAGTTTTATAACAGTCGGATTTAATATTAGGTACGTTACCTATTATTAACTTTTATCTGTAGAAATTATTTTATTTTAATGAAAACATGTATACACCTATCTTTTTCTATGCTTCTATTCTTTCATTACAGTAGTTTTTTTTTACAGAACCGACTTGAAGTGTGTTAATTTGTTAATACACAGAAACATATGTCGGTATAATAAAGGAAGATTACTGTGCAATTTGTTTTTATTTAGTATTTATGTATGTTAATTTAAGACAGATATAATGCACTTCTAGAATACTTCATATTACTTCAGAATTTTAATAAAATTCCTTTTTCCAATTGACTATTTGTTGAGTAAATTTATGTCCGATTCATTTAAGCTTTATTATTTTGTTATTTATTTTTAAGCCAACATAACTTTATTTATCTAATTTAAAGTTTGTAAAACTAAAGCTGATTTTAAAATTGTTATAATTAAAATAAAATAGTGAGTGCTTTAACTTGAGCAAAAAAGAAATAGCTCCGACATTACCTTTCAAGCCTCTCTAGCGCTCTGCATTTCGCAATGACTCAGTTTTCGTCGACCATTATAAGCGATCATGAATTCAGTAATATCGTCACTATTTTAAGCCTCTAAGTAGCTAGATTACAGGCGCCTGCCAACGCGCCCAGCTGATAAAATGTATAAGTGTACGGTTTTATATGGTACCTAAGTAATAGATTAGTTCTAGAAATTTTTTTATCCAATCGGACTTTTTAATTAACTTAATTTTAATTGATAGAATGCTTATTGTATAGTTTTATAACAGTCGGATTTAATATTAGGTATGTTACCTATTATTAACTTTTATCTGTAGAAATTATTTTATTTTAATGAAAACATGTATACACCTATCTTTTTCTATGCTTCTATTCTTTCATTACAGTAGTTTTTTTTTACAGAACCGAGTTGAAGTGTGTTAATTTGTTAATACACAGAAACATATGTCGGTATAATAAAGGAAGATCACTGTGCAATTTGTTTTTATTTAGTATTTATGTATGTTAATTTAAGACAGATATAATGCACTTCTAGAATATTTCATATTACTTCAGAATTTTAATAAAATTCCTTTTTCCAATTGACTATTTGTTGAGTAAATTTATGTCCGATTTATTTAAGCTTTATTATTTTGTTATTTATTTTTTAGCCAACATAACTTTATTTATCTAATTTAAAGTTTGTAAAACTTAAGCTGATTTTGAAATTGTAATAATTAACATAAAATAGTGAGTGTTTTAATTTGTGCAAAAAAGAAATAGCTCCGACATTACCTTTCAAGCCTCTCTAGCGCTCTGCATTTCGCAATGACTCAGTTTTCGTCGACCATTATAAGCGATCATGAATTCAGTAATATCGTCACTATTTTAAGCCTCTAAGTAGCTAGATTACAGGCGCCTGCCAAAGCGCCCAGCTGAAAGTATGTATTAATCAATGGTTTTATAAAGTACCTAAATGATAGATTAGTTCTAGAAATTTTTTTAACCAATCGGACTTTTTAATTAACTTAATTTTAATTGATAGAATGCTTATTGTATAGTTTTATAACAGTCGGATTCAATATTAGGTATGTTACCTATTATTAACTTTTATCTGTAGAAATTATTTTATTTTCATGAAAACATGTATACACCTATCTTTTTCTATGCTTCTATTCTTTCATTACAGTAGTTTTTTTTTACAGAACCGAGTTGAAGTGTGTTAATTTGTTAATACACAGAAACATATGTCGGTATAATAAAGGAGGATTACTGTGCAATACGTTTTTATTTAGTATTTATGTAAGTTAATTTAAGACAGATATAATGCACTTCTAGAATATTTCATATTACTTCAGAATTTTAATAAAATTCCTTTTTCCAATTGACTATTTGTTGAGTAAATTTATGTCCGATTCATTTAAGCTTTATTATTTTGTTATTTATTTTTTAGCCAACATAACTTTATTTATCTAATTTAAAGTTTGTAAAACTAAAGCTGATTTTAAAATTGTTATAATTAAAATAAAATAGTGAGTGTTTTAACTTGAGCAAAAAAGAAATAGCTCCGACATTACCTTTCAAGCCTCTCTAGCGCTCTGCATTTCGCAATGACTCAGTTTTCGTCGACCATTATAAGCGATCATGAATTCAGTAATATCGTCACTATTTTAAGCCTCTAAGTAGCTAGATTACAGGCGCCTGCCAACGCGCCCAGCTGATAAAATGTATAAGTGTACGGTTTTATATGGTACCTAAATAATAGATTAGTTCTAGAATTTTTTTTATCCAATCGGACTTTTTAATTAACTTAATTTTAATTGATAGAATGCTTATTGTATAGTTTTATAACAGTCAGATTTAATATTAGGTATGTTACCTATTATTAACTTTTATCTGTAGAAATTATTTTATTTTAATGAAAACATGTATACACCTATCTTTTTCTATGCTTCTATTCTTTGATTACAGTAGTTTTTTTTTACAGAACCGAGTTGAAGTGTGTTAATTTGTTAATACACAGAAACATATGTCGGTATAATAAAGGAAGATTACTGTGCAATTTGTTTTTATTTAGTATTTATGTATGTTAATTTAAGACAGATATAATGCACTTCTAGAATATTTCATATTACTTCAGAATTTTAATAAAATTCCTTTTTCCAATTGACTATTTGTTGAGTAAATTTATGTCCGATTCATTTAAGCTTTATTATTTTGTTATTTATTTTTTAGCCAACATAACTTTATTTATCTAATTTAAAGTTTGTAAAACTAAAGCTGATTTTAAAATTGTTATAATTAAAATAAAATAGTGAGTGTTTTAACTTGAGCAAAAAAGAAATAGCTCCGACATTACCTTTCAAGCCTCTCTAGCGCTCTGCATTTCGCAATGACTCAGTTTTCGTCGACCATTATAAGCGATCATGAATTCAGTAATATCGTCACTATTTTAAGCCTCTAAGTAGCTAGATTACAGGCGCCTGCCAACGCGCCCAGCTGATAAAATGTATAAGTGTACGGTTTTATATGGTACCTAAATAATAGATTAGTTCTAGAAATTTTTTTATCCAATCGGACTTTTTAATTAACTTAATTTTAATTGATAGAATGCTTATTGTATAGTTTTATAACAGTCGGATTTAATATTAGGTATGTTACCTATTATTAACTTTTATCTGTAGAAATTATTTTATTTTAATGAAAACATGTATACACCTATCTTTTTCTATGCTTCTATTCTTTCATTACAGTAGTTTTTTTTTACAGAACCGAGTTGAAGTGTGTTAATTTGTTAATACACAGAAACATATGTCGGTATAATAAAGGAAGATTACTGTGCAATTTGTTTTTATTTAGTATTTATGTATGTTAATTTAAGACAGATATAATGCACTTCTAGAATATTTCATATTACTTCAGAATTTTAATAAAATTCCTTTTTCCAATTGACTATTTGTTGAGTAAATTTATGTCCGATTCATTTAAGCTTTATTATTTTGTTATTTATTTTTTAGCCAACATAACTTTATTTATCTAATTTAAAGTTTGTAAAACTAAAGCTGATTTTGAAATTGTAATAATTAACATAAAATAGTGAGTGTTTTAATTTGTGCAAAAAAGAAATAGCTCCGACATTACCTTTCAAGCCTCTCTAGCGCTCTGCATTTCGCAATGACTCAGTTTACGTCGACCATTATAAGCGATCATGAATTCAGTAATATCGTCACTATTTTAAGCCTCTAAGTAGCTAGATTACAGGCGCCTGCCAACGCGCCCAGCTGATAAAATGTATAAGTGTACGGTTTTATATGGTACCTAAATAATAGATTAGTTCTAAAAATTTTTTTAACAAATCGGACTTTTTAATTAACTTAATTTTAATTGATAGAATGCTTATTGTATAGTTTTATAACAGTCGGATTTAATATTAGGTATGTTACCTATTATTAACTTTTATCTGTAGAAATTATTTTATTTTAATGAAAACATGTCTACACCTATCTTTTTCTATGCTTCTATTCTTTCATTACAGTAGTTTTTTTTTTACAGAACCGAGTTGAAGTGTGTTAATTTGTTAATACACAGAAACATATGTCGGTATAATAAAGGAAGATTACTGTGCAATTTGTTTTTATTTAGTATTTATGTATGTTAATTTAAGACAGATATAATGCACTTCTAGAATATTTCATATTACTTCAGAATTTTAATAAAATTCCTTTTTCCAATTGACTATTTGTTGAGTAAATTTATGTCAGATTCATTTAAGCTTTATTATTTTGTTATTTATTTTTTAGCCAACATAACTTTATTTATCTAATTTAAAGTTTGTAAAACTAAAGCTGATTTTAAAATTGTTATAATTAAAATAAAATAGTGAGTGTTTTAACTTGAGCAAAAAAGAAATAGCTCCGACATTACCTTTCAAGCCTCTCTAGCGCTCTGCATTTCGCAATGACTCAGTTTTCGTCGACCATTATAAGCGATCATGAATTCAGTAATATCGTCACTATTTTAAGCCTCTAAGTAGCTAGATTACAGGCGCCTGCCAACGCGCCCAGCTGATAAAATGTATAAGTGTACGGTTTTATATGGTACCTAAATAATAGATTAGTTCTAGAAATTTTTTTATCCAATCGGACTTTTTAATTAACTTAATTTTAATTGATAGAATGCTTATTGTATAGTTTTATAACAGTCGGATTTAATATTAGGTATGTTACCTATTATTAACTTTTATCTGTAGAAATTATTTTATTTTAATGAAAACATGTATACACCTATCTTTTTCTATGCTTCTATTCTTTCATTACAGTAGTTTTTTTTTACAGAACCGAGTTGAAGTGTGTTAATTTGTTAATACACAGAAACATATGTCAGTATAATAAAGGAAGATTACTGTGCAATTTGTTTTTATTTAGTATTTATGTATGTTAATTTAAGACAGATATAATGCACTTCTAGAATATTTCATATTACTTCAGAATTTTAATAAAATTCCTTTTTCCAATTGACTATTTGTTGAGTAAATTTATGTCCGATTCATTTAAGCTTTATTATTTTGTTATTTATTTTTTAGCCAACATAACTTTATTTATCTAATTTAAGCTTTGTAAAACTAAAGCTGATTTTAAAATTGTTATAATTAAAATAAAATAGTGAGTGTTTTAACTTGAGCAAAAAAGAAATAGCTCCGACATTACCTTTCAAGCCTCTCTAGCGCTCTGCATTTCGCAATGACTCAGTTTTCGTCGACCATTATAAGCGATCATGAATTCAGTAATATCGTCACTATTTTAAGCCTCTAAGTAGCTAGATTACAGGCGCCTGCCAACGCGCCCAGCTGATAAAATGTATAAGTGTACGGTTTTATATGGTACCTAAATAATAGATTAGTTCTAGAAATTTTTTTATCCAATCGGACTTTTTAATTAACTTAATTTTAATTGATAGAATGCTTATTGTATAGCTTTATAACAGTCGGATTTAATATTAGGTATGTTACCTATTATTAACTTTTATCTGTAGAAATTATTTTATTTTAATGAAAACATGTATACACCTATCTTTTTCTATGCTTCTATTCTTTCATTACAGTAGTTTTTTTTTACAGAACCGAGTTGAAGTGTGTTAATTTGTTAATACACAGAAACATATGTCGGTATAATAAAGGAAGATTACTGTGCAATTTGTTTTTATTTAGTATTTATGTATGTTAATTTAAGACAGATATAATGCACTTCTAGAATATTTCATATTACTTCAGAATTTTAATAAAATTCCTTTTTCCAATTGACTATTTGTTGAGTAAATTTATGTCCGATTCATTTAAGCTTTATTATTTTGTTATTTATTTTTTAGCCAACATAACTTTATTTATCTAATTTAAGCTTTGTAAAACTAAAGCTGATTTTAAAATTGTTATAATTAAAATAAAATAGTGAGTGTTTTAACTTGAGCAAAAAAGAAATAGCTCCGACATTACCTTTCAAGCCTCTCTAGCGCTCTACATTTCGCAATGACTCAGTTTTCGTCGACCATTATAAGCGATCATGAATTCAGTAATATCGTCACTATTTTAAGCCTCTAAGTAGCTAGATTACAGGCGCCTGCCAACGCGCCCAGCTGATAAAATGTATAAGTGTACGGTTTTATATGGTACCTAAATAATAGATTAGTTCTAGAAATTTTTTTATCCAATCGGACTTTTTAATTAACTTAATTTTAATTGATAGAATGCTTATTGTATAGTTTTATAACAGTCGGATTTAATATTAGGTATGTTACTTATTATTAACTTTTATCTGTAGAAATTATTTTATTTTAATGAAAACATGTATACACCTATCTTTTTCTATGCTTCTATTCTTTCATTACAGTAGTTTTTTTTTACAGAACCGAGTTGAAGTGTGTTAATTTGTTAATACACAGAAACATATGTCGGTATAATAAAGGAAGACTACTGTGCAATTTGTTTTTATTTAGTATTTATGTATGTTAATTTAAGACAGATATAATGCACTTCTAGAATATTTCATATTACTTCAGAATTTTAATAAAATTCCTTTTTCCAATTAACTATTTGTTGAGTAAATTTATGTCCGATTCATTTAAGCTTTATTATTTTGTTATTTATTTTTTAGCCAACATAACTTTATTTATCTAATTTAAAGTTTGTAAAACTAAAGCTGATTTTAAAATTGTTATAATTAAAATAAAATAGTGAGTGTTTTAACTTGAGCAAAAAAGAAATAGCTCCGACATTACCTTTCAAGCCTCTCTAGCGCTCTGCATTTCGCAATGACTCAGTTTTCGTCGACCATTATAAGCGATCATGAATTCAGTAATATCGTCACTATTTTAAGCCTCTAAGTAGCTAGATTACAGGCGCCTGCCAACGCGCCCAGCTGATAAAATGTATAAGTGTACGGTTTTATATGGTACCTAAATAATAGATTAGTTCTAGAAATTTTTTTATCCAATCGGACTTTTTAATTAACTTAATTTTAATTGATAGAATGCTTATTGTATAGTTTTATAACAGTCGGATTTAATATTAGGTATGTTACCTATTATTAACTTTTATCTGTAGAAAAAATTTTATTATAATGAAAACATGTATACACCTATCTTTTTCTATGCTTCTATTCTTTCATTACAGTAGTTTTTTTTTACACAACCGAGTTGAAGTGTGTTAATTTGTTAATACACAGAAACATATGTCGGTATAATAAAGGAAGATTACTGTGCGATTTGTTTTTATTTAGTATTTATGTATGTTAATTTAAGACAGATATAATGCACTTCTAGAATATTTCATATTACTTCAGAATTTTAATAAAATTCCTTTTTCCAATTGACTATTTGTTGAGTAAATTTATGTCCGATTCATTTAAGCTTTATTATTTTGTTATTTATTTTTTAGCCAACATAACTTTATTTATCTAATTTAAGCTTTGTAAAACTAAAGCTGATTTTAACATTGTTATAATTAAAATAAAATAGTGAGTGTTTTAACTTGAGCAAAAAAGAAATAGCTCCGACATTACCTTTCAAGCCTCTCTAGCGCTCTGCATTTCGCAATGACTCAGTTTTCGTTCACCATTATAAGCGATCATGAATTCAGTAATATCGTCACTATTTTAAGCCTCTAAGTAGCTAGATTACAGGCGCCTGCCAACGCGCCCAGCTGATAAAATGTATAAGTGTACGGTTTTATATGGTACCTAAATAATAGATTAGTTCTAGAATTTTTTTTATCCAATCGGACTTTTTAATTAACTTAATTTTAATTGATAGAATGCTTATTGTATAGTTTTATAACAGTCGGATTTAATATTAGGTATGTTACCTATTATTAACTTTTATCTGTAGAAATTATTTTATTATAATGAAAACATGTATACACCTATCTTTTTCTATGCTTCTATTCTTTCATTACAGTAGTTTTTTTTTACAGAACCGAGTTGAAGTTTGTTAATTTGTTAATACACAGAAACGTATGTCGGTATAATAAAGGAAGATTACTGTGCAATTTGTTTTTATTTAGTATTTATGTATGTTAATTTAAGACAGATATAATGCACTTCTAGAATATTTCATATTACTTCAGAATTTTAATAAAATTCCTTTTTCCAATTGACTATTTGTTGAGTAAATTTATGTCCGATTCATTTAAGCTTTATTATTTTGTTATTTATTTTTTAGCCAACATAACTTTATTTATCTAATTTAAAGTTTGTAAAACTAAAGCTGATTTTAAAATTGTTATAATTAAAATAAAATAGTGAGTGTTTTAACTTGAGCAAAAAAGAAATAGCTCCGACATTACCTTTCAAGCCTCTCTAGGGCTCTGCATTTCGCAATGACTCAGTTTTCGTCGACCATTATAAGCGATCATGAATTCAGTAATATCGTCACTATTTTAAGCCTCTAAGTAGCTAGATTACAGGCGCCTGCCAACGCGCCCAGCTGATAAAATGTATAAGTGTACGGTTTTATATGGTACCTAAATAATAGATTAGTTCTAGAAATTTTTTTATCCAATCGGACTTTTTAATTAACTTAATTTTAATTGATAGAATGCTTATTGTATAGTTTTATAACAGTCGGATTTAATATTAGGTATGTTACCTATTATTAACTTTTATCTGTAGAAATTATTTTATTTTAATGAAAACATGTATACACCTATCTTTTTCTATGCTTCTATTCTTTCATTACAGTAGTTTTTTTTTACAGAACCGAGTTGAAGTGTGTTAATTTGTTAATACACAGAAACATATGTCGGTATAATAAAGGAAGATTACTGTGCAATTTGTTTTTATTTAGTATTTATGTATGTTAATTTAAGACAGATATAATGCACTTCTAGAATATTTCATATTACTTCAGAATTTTAATAAAATTCCTTTTTCCAATTGACTATTTGTTGAGTAAATTTATGTCCGATTCATTTAAGCTTTATTATTTTGTTATTTATTTTTTAGCCAACATAACTTTATTTATCTAATTTAAGCTTTGTAAAACTAAAGCTGATTTTAAAATTGTTATAATTAAAATAAAATAGTGAGTGTTTTAACTTGAGCAAAAAAGAAATAGCTCCGACATTACCTTTCAAGCCTCTCTAGCGCTCTGCATTTCGCAATGACTCAGTTTTCGTCGACCATTATAAGCGATCATGAATTCAGTAATATCGTCACTATTTTAAGCCTCTAAGTAGCTAGATTACAGGCGCCTGCCAACGCGCCCAGCTGATAAAATGTATAAGTGTACGGTTTTATATGGTACCTAAATAATAGATTAGTTCTAGAAATTTTTTTATCCAATCGGACTTTTTAATTAACTTAATTTTAATTGATAGAATGCTTATTGTATAGTTTTATAACAGTCGGATTTAATATTAGGTATGTTACCTATTATTAACTTTTATCTGTAGAAATTATTTTATTTTAATGAAAACATGTATACACCTATCTTTTTCTATGCTTCTATTCTTTCATTACAGTAGTTTTTTTTTACAGAACCGAGTTGAAGTGTGTTAATTTGTTAATACACAGATACATATGTCGGTATAATAAAGGAAGATTACTGTGCAATTTGTTTTTATTTAGTATTTATGTATGTTAATTTAAGACAGATATAATGCACTTCTAGAATATTACATATTACTTCAGAATTTTAATAAAATTCCTTTTTCCAATTGACTATTTGTTGAGTAAATTTATGTCCGATTCATTTAAGCTTTATTATTTTGTTATTTATTTTTTAGCCAACATAACTTTATTTATCTAATTTAAAGTTTGTAAAACTAAAGCTGATTTTAAAATTGTTATAATTCAAATAAAATAGTGAGTGTTTTAACTTGAGCAAAAAAGAAATAGCTCCGACATTACCTTTCAAGCCTCTCTAGCGCTCTGCATTTCGCAATGACTCAGTTTTCGTCGACCATTATAAGCGATCATGAATTCAGTAATATCGTCACTATTTTAAACCTCTAAGTAGCTAGATTACAGGCGCCTGCCAACGCGCCCAGCTGATAAAATGTATAAGTGTACGGTTTTATATGGTACCTAAATAATAGATTAGATCTAGAAATTTTTTTATCCGATCGGACTTTTTAATTAACTTAATTTTAATTGATAGAATGCTTATTGTATAGTTTTATAACAGTCGGATTTAATATTAGGTATGTTACCTATTATTATCTTTTATCTGTAGAAATTATTTTATTTTAATGAAAACATGTATACACCTATCTTTTTCTATGCTTCTATTCTTTCATTACAGTAGTTTTTTTTTACAGAACCGAGTTGAAGTGTGTTAATTTGTTAATACACAGAAACATATGTCGGTATAATAAAGGAAGATTACTGTGCAATTTGTTTTTATTTAGTATTTATGTATGTTAATTTAAGACAGATATAATGCACTTCTAGAATATTTCATATTACTTCAGAATTTTAATAAAATTCCTTTTTCCAATTGACTATTTGTTGAGTAAATTTATGTCCGATTCATTTAAGCTTTATTATTGTGTTATTTATTTTTTAGCTAACATAACTTTATTTATCTAATTTAAAGTTTTTAAAACTAAAGCTGATTTTAAAATTGTTATAATTAAAATAAAATAGTGATTGTTTTAACTTGAGCAAAAAAGAAATAGCTCCGACATTACCTTTCAAGCCTCTCTAGCGCTCTGCATTTCGCAATGACTCAGTTTTCGTCGACCATTATAAGCGATCATGAATTCAGTAATATCGTCACTATTTTAAGCCTCTAAGTAGCTAGATTACAGGCGCCTGCCAACGCGCCCAGCTGATAAAATGTATAAGTGTACGGTTTTATATGGTAACTAAATAATAGATTAGTTCTAGAAATTTTTTTATCCAATCGGACTTTTTAATTAACTTAATTTTAATTGATAGAACGCTTATTGTATAGTTTTATAACAGTCGGATTTAATATTAGGTATGTTACCTATTATTAACTTTTATCTGTAGAAATTATTTTATTTTAATGAAAACATGTATACACCTATCTTTTTCTATGCTTCTATTCTTTCATTACAGTAGTTTTTTTTTACAGAACCGAGTTGAAGTGTGTTAATTTGTTAATACACAGAAACATATGTCGGTATAATAAAGGAAGATTACTGTGCAATTTGTTTTTATTTAGTATTTATGTATGTTAATTTAAGACAGATATAATGCACTTCTAGAATATTTCATATTACTTCAGAATTTTAATAAAATTCCTTTTTCCAATTGACTATTTGTTGAGTAAATTTATGTCCGATTCATTTAAGCTTTATCATTTTGTTATATATTTTTTAGCCAACATAACTTTATTTATCTAATTTAAAGTTTGTAAAACTAAAGCTGATTTTAAAATTGTTATAATTAAAATAAAATAGTGAGTGTTTTAACTTGAGCAAAAAAGAAATAGCTCCGACATTACCTTTCAAGCCTCTCTAGCGCTCTGCATTTCGCAATGACTCAGTTTTCGTCGACCATTATAAGCGATCATGAATTCAGTAATATCGTCACTATTTTAAACCTCTAAGTAGCTAGATTACAGGCGCCTGCCAACGCGCCCAGCTGATAAAATGTATAAGTGTACGGTTTTATATGGTACCTAAATAATAGATTAGTTCTAGAAATTTTTTATCCAATTGGACTTTTTAATTAACTTAATTTTAATTGATAGAATGCTTATTGTATAGTTTTATAACAGTCGGATTTAATATTAGGTATGTTACCTATTATTAACTTTTATCTGTAGAAATTATTTTATTTTAATGAAAACATGTATACACCTATCTTTTTCTATGCTTCTATTCTTTCATTACAGTAGTTTTTTTTTACAGAACCGAGTTGAAGTGTGTTAATTTGTTAATACACAGAAACATATGTCGGTATAATAAAGGAAGATTACTGTGCAATTTGTTTTTATTTAGTATTTATGTATGTTAATTTAAGACAGATATAATGCACTTCTAGAATATTTCATATTACTTCAGAATTTTAATAAAATTCCTTTTTCCAATTGACTATTTGTTGAGTAAATTTATGTCCGATTCATTTAAGCTTTATTATTTTGTTATTTATTTTTTAGCCAACATAACTTTATTTATCTAATTTAAAGTTTGTAAAACTAAAGCTGATTTTAAAATTGTTATAATTAAAATAAAATAGTGAGTGTTTTAACTTGAGCAAAAAAGAAATAGCTCCAACATTACCTTTCAAGCCTCTCTAGCGCTCTGCATTTCGCAATGACTCAGTTTTCGTCGACCATTATAAGCGATCATGAGTTCAGTAATATCGTCACTATTTTAAGCCTCTAAGTAGCTAGATTACAGGCGCCTGCCAACGCGCCCAGCTGATAAAATGTATAAGTGTACGGTTTTATATGGTACCTAAATAATAGATTAGTTCTAGAAATTTTTTTATCCAATCGGACTTTTTAATTAACTTAATTTTAATTGATAGAATGCTTATTGTATAGTTTTATAACAGTCGGATTTAATATTAGGTATGTTACCTATTATTAACTTTTATCTGTAGAAATTATTTTATTTTAATGAAAACATGTATGCACCTATCTTTTTCTATGCTTCTATTCTTTCATTACAGTAGTTTTTTTTTACAGAACCGAGTTGAAGTGTGTTAATTTGTTAATACACAGAAACATATGTCGGTATAATAAAGGAAGATTACTGTGCAATTTGTTTTTATTTAGTATTTATGTATGTTAATTTAAGACAGATATAATGCACTTCTAGAATATTTCATATTACTTCAGAATTTTAATAAAATTCCTTTTTCCAATTGACTATTTGTTGAGTAAATTTATGTCCGATTCATTTAAGCTTTATTATTTTGTTATTTATTTTTTAGCTAACATAACTTTATTTATCTAATTTAAAGTTTGTAAAACTAAAGCTGATTTTAAAATTGTTATAATTAAAATAAAATAGTGAGTGTTTTAACTTGAGCAAAAAAGAAATAGCTCCGACATTACCTTTCAAGCCTCTCTAGCGCTCTGCATTTCGCAATGACTCAGTTTTCGTCGACCATTATAAGCGATCATGAGTTCAGTAATATCGTCACTATTTTAAGCCTCTAAGTAGCTAGATTACAGGCGCCTGCCAACGCGCCCAGCTGATAAAATGTATAAGTGTACGGTTTTATATGGTACCTAAATAATAGATTAGTTCTAGAAATTTTTTTATCCAATCGGACTTTTTAATTAACTTAATTTTAATTGATAGAATGCTTATTGTATAGATTTATAACAGTCGGATTTAATATTAGGTATGTTACCTATTATTAACTTTTATCTGTAGAAATTATTTTATTTTAATGAAAACATGTATGCACCTATCTTTTTCTATGCTTCTATTCTTTCATTACAGTAGTTTTTTTTTACAGAACCGAGTTGAAGTGTGTTAATTTGTTAATACACAGAAACATATGTCGGTATAATAAAGGAAGATTACTGTGCAATTTGTTTTTATTTAGTATTTATGTATGTTAATTTAAGACAGATATAATGCACTTCTAGAATATTTCATATTACTTCAGAATTTTAATAAAATTCCTTTTTCCAATTGACTATTTGTTGAGTAAATTTATGTCCGATTCATTTAAGCTTTATTATTTTGTTATTTTTTTATAGCCAACATAACTTTATTTATCTAATTTAAGCTTTGTAAAACTAAAGCTGATTTTAAAATTGTTATAATTAAAATAAAATAGTGAGTGTTTTAACTTGAGCAAAAAAGAAATAGCTCCGACATTACCTTTCAAGCCTCTCTAGCGCTCTGCATTTCGCAATGACTCAGTTTTCGTCGACCATTATAAGCGATCATGAATTCAGTAATATCGTCACTATTTTAAGCCTCTAAGTAGCTAGATTACAGGCGCCTGCCAACGCGCCCAGCTGATAAAATGTATAAGTGTACGGTTTTATATGGTACCTAAATAATAGATTAGTTCTAGAAATTTTTTTATCCAATCGGACTTTTTAATTAACTTAATTTTAATTGATAGAATGCTTATTGTATAGTTTTATAACAGTCGGATTTAATATTAGGTATGTTACCTATTATTAACTTTTATCTGTAGAAATTATTTTATTTTAATGAAAACATGTATACACCTATCTTTTTCTATGCTTCTATTCTTTCATTACAGTAGTTTTTTTTTACTGAACCGAGTTGAAGTGTGTTAATTTGTTAATACACAGAAACATATGTCGGTATAATAAAGGAAGATTACTGTGCAATTTGTTTTTATTTAGTATTTATGTATGTTAATTTAAGACAGATATAATGCACTTCTAGAATATTTCATATTACTTCAGAATTTTAATAAAATTCCTTTTTCCAATTGACTATTTGTTGAGTAAATTTATGTACGATTCATTTAAGCTTTATTATTTTGTTATTTATTTTTTAGCCAACATAACTTTATTTATCTAAATTAAAGTTTGTAAAACTAAAGCTGATTTTAAAATTGTTATAATTAAAATAAAATAGTGAGTGTTTTAACTTGAGCAAAAAAAGAAATAGCTCCGACATTACCTTTCAAGCCTCTCTAGCGCTCTGCATTTCGCAATGACTCAGTTTTCGTCGACCATTATAAGCGATCATGAATTCAGTAATATCGTCACTATTTTAAGCCTCTAAGTAGCTAGATTACAGGCGCCTGCCAACGCGCCCAGCTGATAAAATGTATAAGTGTACGGTTTTATATGGTACCTAAATAATAGATTAGTTCTAGAAATTTTTTTATCCAATCGGACTTTTTAATTAACTTAATTTTAATTGATAGAATGCTTATTGTATAGCTTTATAACAGTCGGATTTAATATTAGGTATGTTACCTATTATTAACTTTTATCTGTAGAAATTATTTTATTTTAATGAAAACATGTATACACCTATCTTTTTCTATGCTTCTATTCTTTCATTACAGTAGTTTTTTTTTACAGAACGGAGTTGAAGTGTGTTAATTTGTTAATACACAGAAACATATGTCGGTATAATAAAGGAAGATTACTGTGCAATTTGTTTTTATTTAGTATTTATGTATGTTAATTTAAGACAGATATAATGCACTTCTAGAATATTTCATATTACTTCAGAATTTTAATAAAATTCCTTTTTCCAATTGACTATTTGTTGAGTAAATTTATGTCCGATTCATTTAAGCTTTATTATTTTGTTATTTATTTTTAAGCCAACATAACTTTATTTATCTAATTTAAGCTTTGTAAAACTAAAGCTGATTTTAAAATTGTTATAATTAAAATAAAATAGTGAGTGTTTTAACTTGAGCAAAAAAGAAATAGCTCCGACATTACCTTTCAAGCCTCTCTAGCGCTCTGCATTTCGCAATGACTCAGTTTTCGTCGACCATTATAAGCAATCATGAATTCAGTAATATCGTCACTATTTTAAGCCTCTAAGTAGCTAGATTACAGGCGCCTGCCAACGCGCCCAGCTGATAAAATGTATAAGTGTACGGTTTTATATGGTACCTAAATAATAGATTAGTTCTAGAAATTTTCTTATCCAATCGGACTTTTTAATTAACTTAATTTTAATTGATAGAATGCTTATTGTATAGTTTTATAACAGTCGGATTTAATATTAGGTATGTTACCTATTATTAACTTTTATCTGTAGAAATTATTTTATTTTAATGAAAACATGTATACACCTATCTTTTTCTATGCTTCTATTCTTTCATTACAGTAGTTTTTTTTTACAGAACTGAGTTGAAGTGTGTTAATTTGTTAATACACAGAAACATATGTCGGTATAATAAAGGAAGATTACTGTGCAATTTGTTTTTATTTAGTATTTATGTATGTTAATTTAAGACAGATATAATGCACTTCTAGAATATTTCATATTACTTCAGAATTTTAATAAAATTCCTTTTTCCAATTGACTATTTGTTGAGTAAATTTATGTCCGATTCATTTAAGCTTTATTATTTTGTTATTTATTTTTTAGCCAACATAACTTTATTTATCTAATTTAAGCTTTGTAAAACTAAAGCTGATTTTAGAATTGTTATAATTAAAATAAAATAGTGAGTGTTTTAACTTGAGCAAAAAAGAAATAGCTCCGACATTACCTTTCAAGCCTCTCTAGCGCTCTGCATTTCGCAATGACTCAGTTTTCGTCGACCATTATAAGCGATCATGAATTCAGTAATATCGTCACTATTTTAAGCCTCTAAGTAGCTAGATTACAGGCGCCTGCCAACGCGCCCAGCTGATAAAATGTATAAGTGTACGGTTTTATATGGTACCTAAATAATAGATTAGTTCTAGAAATTTTTTTATCCAATCGGACTTTTTAATTAACTTAATTTTAATTGATAGAATGCTTATTGTATAGTTTTATAACAGTCGGATTTAATATTAGGTATGTTACCTATTATTAACTTTTATCTGTAGAAATTATTTTATTTTAATGAAAACATGTATACACCTATCTTTTTCTATGCTTCTATTCTTTCATTACAGTAGTTTTTTTTTACAGAACCGAGTTGAAGTGTGTTAATTTGTTATCACACAGAAACATATGTCGGTATAATAAAGGAAGATTACTGTGCAATTTGTTTTTATTTAGTATTTATGTATGTTAATTTAAGACAGATATAATGAACTTCTAGAATATTTCATATTACTTCAGAATTTTAATAAAATTCCTTTTTCCAATTGACTATTTGTTGAGTAAATTTATGTCCGATTCATTTAAGCTTTATTATTTTGTTATTTATTTTTAAGCCAATATAACTTTATTTATCTAATTTAAAGTTTGTAAAACTAAAGCTGATTTTAAAATTGTTATAATTAAAATAAAATAGTGAAGGTTTTAACTTGAGCAAAAAAGAAATAGCTCCGACATTACCTTTCAAGCCTCTCTAGCGCTCTGCATTTCGCAATGACTCAGTTTTCGTCGACCATTATAAGCGATTATGAATTCAGTAATATCGTCACTATTTTAAGCCTCTAAGTAGCTAGATTACAGGCGCCTGCCAACGCGCCCAGCTGATAAAATGTATAAGTGTACGGTTTTATATGGTACCTAAATAATAGATTAGTTCTAGAAATTTTTTTATCCAATCGGACTTTTTAATTAACTTAATTTTAATTGATAGAATGCTTATTGTATAGTTTTATAACAGTCGGATTTAATATTAGGTATGTTACCTATTATTAACTTTTATCTGTAGAAATTAATTTATTTTCATGAAAACATGTATACACCTATCTTTTTCTATGCTTCTATTCTTTCATTACAGTAGTTTTTTTTTACAGAACCGAGTTGAAGTGTGTTAATTTGTTAATACACAGAAACATATGTCGGTATAATAAAGGAAGATTACTGTGCAATTTGTTTTTATTTAGTATTTATGTATGTTAATTTAAGACAGATATAATGCACTTCTAGAATATTTCATATTACTTCAGAATTTTAATAAAATTCCTTTTTCCAATTGACTATTTGTTGAGTAATTTATGTCCGATTCATTTAAGCTTTATTATATTGTTATTTATTTTTTAGCCAACATAACTTTATTTATCTAATTTAAAGTTTGTAAAACTAAAGCTGATTTTAAAATTGTTATAATTAAAATAAAATAGTGAGTGTTTTAACTTGAGCAAAAAAAGAAATAGCTCCGACATTACCTTTCAAGCCTCTCTAGCGCTCTGCATTTCGCAATGACTCAGTTTTCGTCGACCATTATAAGCGATCATGAATTCAGTAATATCGTCACTATTTTAAGCCTCTAAGTAGCTAGATTACAGGCGCCTGCCAACGCGCCCAGCTGATAAAATGTATAAGTGTACGGTTTTATATGGTACCTAAATAATAGATTAGTTCTAGAAATTTTTTTATCCAATCGGACTTTTTAATTAACTTAATTTTAATTGATAGAATGCTTATTGTATAGTTTTATAACAGTCGGATTTAATATTAGGTATGTTACCTATTATTAACTTTTATCTGTAGAAATTATTTTATTTTAATTAAAACATGTATACACCTATCTTTTTCTATGCTTCTATTCTTTCATTACAGTAGTTTTTTTTTACAGAACCGAGTTGAAGTGTGTTAATTTGTTAATACACAGAAACATATGTCGGTATAATAAAGGAAGATTACTGTTCAATTTGTTTTTATTTAGTATTTATGTATGTTAATTTAAGACAGATATAATGCACTTCTAGAATATTTCATATTACTTCAGAATTTTAATAAAATTCCTTTTTCCAATTGACTATTTGTTGAGTAAATTTATGTCCGATTCATTTAGGCTTTATTATTTTGTTATTTTTTTATAGCCAACATAACTTTATTTATCTAATTTAAGCTTTGTAAAACTAAAGCTGATTTTAAAATTGTTATAATTAAAATAAAATAGTGAGTGTTTTAACTTGAGCAAAAAAGAAATAGCTCCGACATTACCTTTCAAGCCTCTCTAGCGCTCTGCATTTCGCAATGACTCAGTTTTCGTCGACCATTATAAGCGATCATGAATTCAGTAATATCGTCACTATTTTAAGCCTCTAAGTAGCTAGATTACAGGCGCCTGCCAACGCGCCCAGCTGATAAAATGTATAAGTGTACGGTTTTATATGGTACCTAAATAATAGATTAGTTCTAGAAATTTTTTTATCCAATCAGACTTTTTAATTAACTTAATTTTAATTGATAGAATGCTTATTGTATAGTTTTATAACAGTCGGATTTAATATTAGGTATGTTACCTATTATTAACTTTTATCTGTATAAATTATTTTATTTTAATGAAAACATGTATACACCTATCTTTTTCTATGCTTCTATTCTTTCATTACAGTAGTTTTTTTTTACACAACCGAGTTGAAGTGTGTTAATTTGTTAATACACAGAAACATATGTCGGTATAATAAAGGAAGATTACTATGCAATTTGTTTTTATTTAGTATTTATGTATGTTAATTTAAGACAGATATAATGCACTTCTAGAATATTTCATATTACTTCAGAATTTTAATAAAATTCCTTTTTCCAATTGACTATTTGTTGAGTAATTTATGTCCGACTCATTTAAGCTTTATTATTTTGTTATTTATTTTTTAGCCAACATAACTTTATTTATCTAATTTAAAGTTTGTAAAACTAAAGCTGATTTTAAAATTGTTATAATTAAAATAAAATAGTGAGTGTTTTAACTTGAGCAAAAAAGAAATAGCTCCGACATTACCTTTCAAGCCTCTCTAGCGCTCTGCATTTCGCAATGACTCAGTTTTCGTCGACCATTATAAGCGATCATGAATTCAGTAATATCGTCACTATTTTAAGCCTCTAAGTAGCTAGATTACAGGCGCCTGCCAACGCGCCCAGCTGATAAAATGTATAAGTGTACGGTTTTATATGGTACCTAAATAATAGATTAGTTCTAGAAATTTTTTTATCCAATCGGACTTTTTAATTAACTTAATTTTAATTGATAGAATGCTTATTGTATAGTTTTATAACAGTCGGATTTAATATTAGGTATGTTACCTATTATTAACTTTTATCTGTAGAAATTATTTTATTTTAATGAAAACATGTATACACCTATCTTTTTCTATGCTTCTATTCTTTCATTACAGTAGTTTTTTTTTACAGAACCGAGTTGAAGTGTGTTAATTTGTTAATACACAGAAACATATGTCGGTATAATAAAGGAAGATTACTGTGCAATTTGTTTTTATTTAGTATTTATGTATGTTAATTTAAGACAGATATAATGCACTTCTAGAATATTTCATATTACTTCAGAATTTTAATAAAATTCCTTTTTCCAATTGACTATTTGTTGAGTAAATTTATGTCCGATTCATTTAGGCTTTATTATTTTGTTATTTTTTTATAGCCAACATAACTTTATTTATCTAATTTAAGCTTTGTAAAACTAAAGCTGATTTTAAAATTGTTATAATTAAAATAAAATAGTGAGTGTTTTAACTTGAGCAAAAAAGAAATAGCTCCGACATTACCTTTCAAGCCTCTCTAGCGCTCTGCATTTCGCAATGACTCAGTTTTCGTCGACCATTATAAGCGATCATGAATTCAGTAATATCGTCACTATTTTAAGCCTCTAAGTAGCTAGATTACAGGCGCCTGCCAACGCGCCCAGCTGATAAAATGTATAAGTGTACGGTTTTATATGGTACCTAAATAATAGATTAGTTCTAGAAATTTTTTTATCCAATCGGACTTTTTAATTAACTTAATTTTAATTGATAGAATGCTTATTGTATAGTTTTATAACAGTCGGATTTAATATTAGGTATGTTACCTATTATTAACTTTTATCTGTAGAAATTATTTTATTATAATGAAAACATGTATACACCTATCTTTTCCTATGCTTCTATTCTTTCATTACAGTAGTTTTTTTTTACAGAACCGAGTTGAAGTGTGTTAATTTGTTAATACACAGAAACATATGTCGGTATAATAAAGGAAGATTACTGTGCAATTTGTTTTTATTTAGTATTTATGTATGTTAATTTAAGACAGATATAATGCACTTCTAGAATATTTCATATTACTTCAGAATTTTAATAAAATTCCTTTTTCCAATTGACTATTTGTTGAGTAAATTTATGTCCGATTCATTTAGGCTTTATTATTTTGTTATTTTTTTATAGCCAACATAACTTTATTTATCTAATTTAAGCTTTGTAAAACTAAAGCTGATTTTAAAATTGTTATAATTAAAATAAAATAGTGAGTGTTTTAACTTGAGCAAAAAAGAAATAGCTCCGACATTACCTTTCAAGCCTCTCTAGCGCTCTGCATTTCGCAATGACTCAGTTTTCGTCGACCATTATAAGCGATCATGAATTCAGTAATATCGTCACTATTTTAAGCCTCTAAAAAGCTAGATTACAGGCGCCTGCCAACGTGCCCAGCTGATAAAATGTATAAGTGTACGGTTTTATATGGTACCTAAATAATAGATTAGTTCTAGAATTTTTTTTATCCAATCGGACTTTTTAATTAACTTAATTTTAATTGATAGAATGCTTATTGTATAGTTTTATAACAGTCGGATTTAATATTAGGTATGTTACCTATTATTAACTTTTATCTGTAGAAATTATTTTATTTTAATGAAAACATGTATACACCTATCTTTTTCTATGCTTCTATTCTTTCATTACAGTAGTTTTTTTTACAGAACCGAGTTGAAGTGTGTTAATTTGTTAATACACAGAAACATATGTCGGTATAATAAAGGAAGATTGCTGTGCAATTTGTTTTTATTTAGTATTTATGTATGTTAATTTAAGACAGATATAATGCACTTCTAGAATATTTCATATTACTTCAGAATTTTAATAAAATTCCTTTTTCTAATTGACTATTTGTTGAGTAAATTTATGTCCGATTCATTTAAGCTTTATTATTTTGTTATTTATTTTTTAGCCAACATAACTTTATTTATCTAATTTAAGCTTTGTAAAACTAAAGCTGATTTTAAAATTGTTATAATTAAAATAAAATAGTGAGTGTTTTAACTTGAGCAAAAAAGAAATAGCTCCGACATTACCTTTCAAGCCTCTCTAGCGCTCTGCATTTCGCAATGACTCAGTTTTCGTCGACCATTATAAGCGATCATGAATTCAGTAATATCGTCACTATTTTAAGCCTCTAAGTAGCTAGATTACAGGCGCCTGCCAACGCGCCCAGCTGATAAAATGTATAAGTGTACGGTTTTATATGGTACCTAAATAATAGATTAGTTCTAGAAATTGTTTTATCCAATCGGACTTTTTAATTAACTTAATTTTAATTGATAGAATGCTTATTGTATAGTTTTATAACAGTCGGATTTAATATTAGGTATGTTACCTATTATTAACTTTTATCTGTAGAAATTATTTTATTTTAATGAAAACATGTATACACCTATCTTTTTCTATGCTTCTATTCTTTCATTACAGTAGTTTTTTTTTACAGAACCGAGTTGAAGTGTGTTAATTTGTTAATACACAGAAACATATGTCGGTATAATAAAGGAAGATTACTGTGCAATTTGTTTTTATTTAGTATTTATGTATGTTAATTTAAGACAGATATAATGCACTTCTAGAATATTTCATATTACTTCAGAATTTTAATAAAATTCCTTTTTCCAATTGACTATTTGTTGAGTAAATTTATGTCCGATTCATTTAATCTTTATTATTTTGTTATTTATTTTTTAGCCAACATAACTTTATTTATCTAATTTAAGCTTTGTAAAACTAAAGCTGATTTTAAAATTGTTATAATTAAAATAAAATAGTGAGTGTTTTAACTTGAGCAAAAAAGAAATAGCTCCGACATTACCTTTCAAGCCTCTCTAGCGCTCTGCATTTCGCAATGACTCAGTTTTCGTCGACCATTATAAGCGATCATGAATTCAGTAATATCGTCACTATTTTAAGCCTCTAAGTAGCTAGATTACAGGCGCCTGCCAACGCGCCCAGCTGATAAAATGTATAAGTGTACGGTTTTATATGGTACCTAAATAATAGATTAGTTCTAGAAATTTTTTTATCCAATCGGACTTTTTAATTAACTTAATTTTAATTGATAGAATGCTTATTGTATAGTTTTATAACAGTCGGATTCAATATTAGGTATGTTACCTATTATTAACTTTTATCTGTAGAAATTATTTTATTTTAATGAAAACATGTATACACCTATCTTTTTCTATGCTTCTATTCTTTCATTACAGTAGTTTTTTTTTACAGAACCGAGTTGAAGTGTGTTAATTTGTTAATACACAGAAACATATGTCGGTATAATAAAGGAGGATTACTGTGCAATACGTTTTTATTTAGTATTTATGTAAGTTAATTTAAGACAGATATAATGCACTTCTAGAATATTTCATATTACTTCAGAATTTTAATAAAATTCCTTTTTCCAATTGACTATTTGTTGAGTAAATTTATGTCCGATTCATTTAAGCTTTATTATTTTGTTATTTATTTTTTAGCCAACATAACTTTATTTATCTAATTTAAAGTTTGTAAAACTAAAGCTGATTTTAAAATTGTTATAATTAAAATAAAATAGTGAGTGTTTTAACTTGAGCAAAAAAGAAATAGCTCCGACATTACCTTTCAAGCCTCTCTAGCGCTCTGCATTTCGTAATGATTCAGTTTTCGTCGACCATTATAAGCGATCATGAATTCAGTAATATCGTCACTATTTTAAGCACCTAAGTAGCTAGATTACAGGCGCCTGCCAACGCGCCCAGCTGATA
The DNA here is from genome assembly GCF_965202585.1 of Thalia democratica. Classification (NCBI taxonomy): domain Eukaryota; kingdom Metazoa; phylum Chordata; class Thaliacea; order Salpida; family Salpidae; genus Thalia; species Thalia democratica. Next base: position 976,151 of record NC_139173.1, read on the forward strand.
AAATGTATAAGTGTACGGTTTTATATGGTACCTAAATAATAGATTAGTTCTAGAATTTTTTTTATCCAATCGGACTTTTTAATTAACTTAATTTTAATTGATAGAATGCTTATTGTATAGTTTTATAACTGTCGGATTTAATATTAGGTATGTTACCTATTATTAACTTTTATCTGTAGAAATTATTTTATTTTAATGAAAACATGTATACACCTATCTTTTTCTATGCTTCTATTCTTTCATTACAGTAGTTTTTTTTTACAGAACCGAGTTGAAGTGTGTTAATTTGTTAATACACAGAAACATATGTCGGTATAATAAAGGAAGATTACTGTGCAATTTGTTTTTATTTAGTATTTATGTATGTTAATTTAAGACAGATATAATGCACTTCTAGAATATTTCATATTACTTCAGAATTTTAATAAAATTCCTTTTTCCAATTGACTATTTGTTGAATAAATTTATGTCCGATTCATTTAAGCTTTATTATTTTGTTATTTATTTTTTAGCCAACATAACTTTATTTATCTAATTTAAGCTTTGTAAAACTAAAGCTGATTTTAAAATTGTTATAATTAAAATAAAATAGTGAGTGTTTTAACTTGAGCAAAAAAGAAATAGCTCCGACATTACCTTTCAAGCCTCTCTAGCGCTCTGCATTTCGCAATGACTCAGTTTTCGTCGACCATTATAAGCGATCATGAATTCAGTAATATCGTCACTATTTTAAGCTTCTAAGTAGCTAGATTACAGGCGCCTGCCAACGCGCCCAGCTGATAAAATGTATAAGTGTACGGTTTTATATGGTACCTAAATAATAGATTAGTTCTAGAATTTTTTTTATCCAATCGGACTTTTTAATTAACTTAATTTTAATTGATAGAATGCTTATTGTATAGTTTTATAACAGTCGGATTCAATATTAGGTATGTTACCTATTATTAACTTTTATCTGTAGAAATTATTTTATTTTAATGAAAACATGTATACACCTATCTTTTTCTATGCTTCTATTCTTTCATTACAGTAGTTTTTTTTTACAGAACCGAGTTGAAGTGTGTTAATTTGTTAATACACAGAAACATATGTCGGTATAATAAAGGAAGATTACTGTGCAATTTGTTTTTATTTAGTATTTATGTATGTTAATTTAAGACAGATATAATGCACTTCTAGAATATTTCATATTACTTCAGAATTTTAATAAAATTCCTTTTTCCAATTGACTATTTGTTGAGTAAATTTATGTCCGATTCATTTAAGCTTTATTATTTTGTTATTTATTTTTTAGCCAACATAACTTTATTTATCTAATTTAAGCTTTGTAAAACTAAAGCTGATTTTAAAATTGTTATAATTAAAATAAAATAGTGAGTGTTTTAACTTGAGCAAAAAAGAAATAGCTCCGACATTACCTTTCAAGCCTCTCTAGCGCTCTGCATTTCGCAATGACTCAGTTTTCGTCGACCATTATAAGCGATCATGAATTCAGTAATATCGTCACTATTTTAAGCCTCTAAGTAGCTAGATTACAGGCGCCTGCCAACGCGCCCAGCTGATAAAATGTATAAGTGTACGGTTTTATATGGTACCTAAATAATAGATTAGTTCTAGAAATTTTTTTATCCAATCGGACTTTTTAATTAACTTAATTTTAATTGATAGAATGCTTATTGTATAGTTTTATAACAGTCGGATTTAATATTAGGTATGTTACCTATTATTAACTTTTATCTGTAGAAATTATTTATTTTAATGAAAACATGTAGACACCTATCTTTTTCTATGCTTCTATTCTTTCATTACAGTAGTTTTTTTTTACAGAACGGAGTTGAAGTATGTTAATTTGTTGATACACAGAAACATATGTCGGTATAATAAAGGAAGATTACTGTGCAATTTGTTTTTATTTAGTATTTATGTATGTTAATTTAAGACAGATATAATGCACTTCTAGAATATTTCATATTACTTCAGAATTTTAATAAAATTCCTTTTTCCAATTGACTATTTGTTGAGTAAATTTATGTCCGATTCATTTAAGCTTTATTATTTTGTTATTTATTTTTTAGCCAACATAACTTTATTTATCTAATTTAAGCTTTGTAAAACTAAAGCTGATTTTAAAATTGTTATAATTAAAATAAAATAGTGAGTGTTTTAACTTGAGCAAAAAAGAAATAGCTCCGACATTACCTTTCAAGCCTCTCTAGCGCTCTGCATTTCGCAATGACTCAGTTTTCGTCGACCATTATAAGCGATCATGAATTCAGTAATATCGTCACTATTTTAAGCTTCTAAGTAGCTAGATTACAGGCGCCTGCCAACGCGCCCAGCTGATAAAATGTATAAGTGTACGGTTTTATATGGTACCTAAATAATAGATTAGTTCTAGAAATTTTTTTATCCAATCGGACTTTTTAATTAACTTAATTTTAATTGATAGAATGCTTATTGTATAGTTTTATAACAGTCGGATTCAATATTAGGTATGTTACCTATTATTAACTTTTATCTGTAGAAATTATTTTATTTTAATGAAAACATGTATACACCTATCTTTTTCTATGCTTCTATTCTTTCATTACAGTAGTTTTTTTTTACAGAACCGAGTTGAAGTGTGTTAATTTGTTAATACACAGAAACATATGTCGGTATAATAAAGGAAGATTACTGTGCAATTTGTTTTTATTTAGTATTTATGTATGTTAATTTAAAACAGATATAATGCACTTCTAGAATATTTCATATTACTTCAGAATTTTAATAAAATTCCTTTTTCCAATTGACTATTTGTTGAGTAAATTTATGTCCGATTCATTTAAGCTTTATTATTTTGTTATTTATTTTTTAGCCAACATAACTTTATTTATCTAATTTAAGCTTTGTAAAACTAAAGCTGATTTTAAAATTGTTATAATTAAAATAAAATAGTGAGTGTTTTAACTTGAGCAAAAAAGAAATAGCTCCGACATTACCTTTCAAGCCTCTCTAGCGCTCTGCATTTCGCAATGACTCAGTTTTCGTCGACCATTATAAGCGATCATGAATTCAGTAATATCGTCACTATTTTAAGCCTCTAAGTAGCTAGATTACAGGCGCCTGCCAACGCGCCCAGCTGATAAAATGTATAAGTGTACGGTTTTATATGGTACCTAAATAATAGATTAGTTCTAGAAATTTTTTTATCCAATCGGACTTTTTAATTAACTTAATTTTAATTGATAGAATGCTTATTGTATAGTTTTATAACAGTCGGATTTAATATTAGGTATGTTACCTATTATTAACTTTTATCTGTAGAAATTATTTTATTTTAATGAAAACATGTAGACACCTATCTTTTTCTATGCTTCTATTCTTTCATTACAGTAGTTTTTTTTTACAGAACCGAGTTGAAGTATGTTAATTTGTTGATACACAGAAACATATGTCGGTATAATAAAGGAAGATTACTGTGCAATTTGTTTTTATTTAGTATTTATGTATGTTAATTTAAGACAGATATAATGCACTTCTAGAATATTTCATATTACTTCAGAATTTTAATAAAATTCCTTTTTCCAATTGACTATTTGTTGAGTAAATTTATGTCCGATTCATTTAAGCTTTATTATTTTGTTATTTATTTTTTAGCCAACATAACTTTATTTATCTAATTTAAGCTTTGTAAAACTAAAGCTGATTTTAAAATTGTTATAATTAAAATAAAATAGTGAGTGTTTTAACTTGAGCAAAAAAGAAATAGCTCCGACATTACCTTTCAAGCCTCTCTAGCGCTCTGCATTTCGCAATGACTCAGTTTTCGTCGACCATTATAAGCGATCATGAATTCAGTAATATCGTCACTATTTTAAGCCTCTAAGTAGCTAGATTACAGGCGCCTGCCAACGCGCCCAGCTGATAAAATGTATAAGTGTACGGTTTTATATGGTACCTAAATAATAGATTAGTTCTAGAAATTTTTTTATCCAATCGGACTTTTTAATTAACTTAATTTTAATTGATAGAATGCTTATTGTATAGTTTTATAACAGTCGGATTCAATATTAGGTATGTTACCTATTATTAACTTTTATCTGTAGAAATTATTTTATTATAATGAAAACATGTATACACCTATCTTTTTCTATGCTTCTATTCTTTCATTACAGTAGTTTTTTTTTACAGAACCGAGTTGAAGTGTGTTAATTTGTTAATATACAGAAACATATGTCGGTATAATAAAGGAAGATTACTGTGCAATTTGTTTTTATTTAGTATTTATGTATGTTAATTTAAGACAGATATAATGCACTTCTAGAATATTTCATATTACTTCAGAATTTTAATAAAATTCCTTTTTCCAATTGACTATTTGTTGAGTAAATTTATGTCCGATTCATTTAAGCTTTATTATTTTGTTATTTATTTTTAAGCCAACATAACTTTATTTATCTAATTTAAGCTTTGTAAAACTAAAGCTGATTTTAAAATTGTTATAATTAAAATAAAATAGTGAGTGTTTTAACTTGAGCAAAAAAGAAATAGCTCCAACATTACCTTTCAAGCCTCTCTAGCGCTCTGCATTTCGCAATGACTCAGTTTTCGTCGACCATTATAAGCGATCATGAATTCAGTAATATCGTCACTATTTTAAGCCTCTAAGTAGCTAGATTACAGGCGCCTGCCAACGCGCCCAGCTGATAAAATGTATAAGTGTACGGTTTTATATGGTACCTAAATAATAGATTAGTTCTAGAATTTTTTTTATCCAATCGGACTTTTTAACTAACTTAATTTTAATTGATAGAATGCTTATTGTATAGTTTTATAACAGTCGGATTTAATATTAGGTATGTTACCTATTATTAACTTTTATCTGTAGAAATTATTTTATTTTAATGAAAACATGTATACACCTATCTTTTTCTATGCTTCTATTCTTTCATTACAGTAGTTTTTTTTTACAGAACCGAGTTGAAGTGTGTTAATTTGTTAATACACAGAAACATATGTCGGTATAATAAAGGAAGATTACTGTGCAATTTGTTTTTATTTAGTATTTATGTATGTTAATTTAAGACAGATATAATGCACTTCTAGAATATTTCATATTACTTCAGAATTTTAATAAAATTCCTTTTTCCAATTGACTATTTGTTGAGTAAATTTATGTCCGATTCATTTAAGCTTTATTATTTTGTTATTTATTTTTTAGCCAACATAACTTTATTTATCTAATTTAAAGTTTGTAAAACTAAAGCTGATTTTAAAATTGTTATAATTAAAATAAAATAGTGAGTGTTTTAACTTGAGCAAAAAAGAAATAGCTCCGACATTACCTTTCAAGCCTCTCTAGCGCTCTGCATTTCGCAATGACTCAGTTTTCGTCGACCATTATAAGCGATCATGAATTCAGTAATATCGTCACTATTTTAAGCCTCTAAGTAGCTAGATTACAGGCGCCTGCCAACGCGCCCAGCTGATAAAATGTATAAGTGTACGGTTTTATATGGTACCTAAATAATAGATTAGTTCTAGAAATTTTTTTATCCAATCGGACTTTTTAATTAACTTAATTTTAATTGATAGAATGCTTATTGTATAGTTTTATAACAGTCGGATTTAATATTAGGTATGTTACCTATTATTAACTTTTATCTGTAGAAATTATTTTATTTTAATGAAAACATGTAGACACCTATCTTTTTCTATGCTTCTATTCTTTCATTACAGTAGTTTTTTTTTACAGAACCGAGTTGAAGTATGTTAATTTGTTGATACACAGAAACATATGTCGGTATAATAAAGGAGGATTACTGTGCAATACGTTTTATTTAGTATTTATGTATGTTAATTTAAGACAGATATAATGCACTTCTAGAATATTTCATATTACTTCAGAATTTTAATAAAATTCCTTTTTCCAATTGACTATTTGTTGAGTAAATTTATGTCCGATTCATTTAAGCTTTATTATTTTGTTATTTATTTTTTAGCCAACATAACTTTATTTATCTAATTTAAGCTTTGTAAAACTAAAGCTGATTTTAAAATTGTTATAATTAAAATAAAATAGTGAGTGTTTTAACTTGAGCAAAAAAGAAATAGCTCCGACATTACCTTTCAAGCCTCTCTAGCGCTCTGCATTTCGCAATGACTCAGTTTTCGTCGACCATTATAAGCGATCATGAATTCAGTAATATCGTCACTATTTTAAGCCTCTAAGTAGCTAGATTACAGGCGCCTGCCAACGCGCCCAGCTGATAAAATTTATAAGTGTACGGTTTTATATGGTACCTAAATAATAGATTAGTTCTAGAAATTTTTTTATCCAATCGGACTTTTTAATTAACTTAATTTTAATTGATAGAATGCTTATTGTATAGTTTTATAACAGTCGGATTTAATATTAGGTATGTTACCTATTATTAACTTTTATCTGTAGAAATTATTTTATTTTAATGAAAACATGTATACACCTATCTTTTTCTATGCTTCTATTCTTTCATTACAGTAGTTTTTTTTTACAGAACCGAGTTGAAGTGTGTTAATTTGTTAATACACAGAAACATATGTCGGTATAATAAAGGAAGATTACTGTGCAATTTGTTTTTATTTAGTATTTATGTATGTTAATTTAAGACAGATATAATGCACTTCTAGAATATTTCATATTACTTCAGAATTTTAATAAAATTCCTTTTTCCAATTGACTATTTGTTGAGTAAATTTATGTCCGATTCATTTAAGCTTTATTATTTTGTTATTTATTTTTTAGCCAACATAACTTTATTTATCTAATTTAAAGTTTGTAAAACTAAAGCTGATTTTAAAATTGTTATAATTAAAATAAAATAGTGAGTGTTTTAACTTGAGCAAAAAAGAAATAGCTCCGACATTACCTTTCAAGCCTCTCTAGCGCTCTGCATTTCGCAATGACTCAGTTTTCGTCGACCATTATAAGCGATCATGAATTCAGTAATATCGTCACTATTTTAAGCCTCTAAGTAGCTAGATTACAGGCGCCTGCCAACGCGCCCAGCTGATAAAATGTATAAGTGTACGGTTTTATATGGTACCTAAATAATAGATTAGTTCTAGAATTTTTTTTATCCAATCGGACTTTTTAATTAACTTAATTTTAATTGATAGAATGCTTATTGTATAGTTTTATAACAGTCGGATTTAATATTAGGTATGTTACCTATTATTAACTTTTATCTGTAGAAATTATTTTATTTTAATGAAAACATGTATACACCTATCTTTTTCTATCCTTCTATTCTTTCATTACAGTAGTTTTTTTTTACAGAACCGAGTTGAAGTGTGTTAATTTGTTAATACACAGAAACATATGTCGGTATAATAAAGGAAGATTACTGTGCAATTTGTTTTTATTTAGTATTTATGTATGTTAATTTAAGACAGATATAATGCACTTCTAGAATATTTCATATTACTTCAGAATTTTAATAAAATTCCTTTTTCCAATTGACTATTTGTTGAGTAAATTTATGTCCGATTCATTTAAGCTTTATTATTTTGTTATTTATTTTTTAGCCAACATAACTTTATTTATCTAATTTAAGGTTTGTAAAACTAAAGCTGATTTTAAAATTGTTATAATTAAAATAAAATAGTGAGTGTTTTAACTTGAGCAAAAAAGAAATAGCTCCGACATTACCTTTCAAGCCTCTCTAGCGCTCTGCATTTCGCAATGACTCAGTTTTCGTCAACCATTATAAGCGATCATGAATTCAGTAATATCGTCACTATTTTAAGCCTCTAAGTAGCTAGATTACAGGCGCCTGCCAACGCGCCCAGCTGATAAAATGTATAAGTGTACGGTTTTATATGGTACCTAAATAATAGATTAGTTCTAGAAATTTTTTTATCCAATCGGACTTTTTAATTAACTTAATTTTAAATGATAGAATGCTTATTGTATAGTTTTATAACAGTCGGATTTAATATTAGGTATGTTACCTATTATTAACTTTTATCAGTAGAAATTATTTTATTATAATGAAAACATGTATACACCTATCTTTTTCTATGCTTCTATTCTTTCATTACAGTAGTTTTTTTTTACAGAACCGAGTTGAAGTGTGTTAATTTGTTAATATACAGAAACATATGTCGGTATAATAAAGGAAGATTACTGTGCAATTTGTTTTTATTTAGTACTGTATGTTAATTTAAGACAGATATAATGCACTTCTAGAATATTTCATATTACTTCAGAATTTTAATAAAATTCCTTTTTCCAATTGACTATTTGTTGAGTAAATTTATGTCCGATTCATTTAAGCTTTATTATTTTGTTATTTATTTTTTAGCCAACATAACTTTATTTATCTAATTTAAGCTTTGTAAAACTAAAGCTGATTTTAAAATTGTTATAATTAAAATAAAATAGTGAGTGTTTTAACTTGAGCAAAAAAGAAATAGCTCCGACATTACCTTTCAAGCCTCTCTAGCGCTCTGCATTTCGCAATGACTCAGTTTTCGTCGACCATTATAAGCGATCATGAATTCAGTAATATCGTCACTATTTTAAGCCTCTAAGTAGCTAGATTACAGGCGCCTGCCAACGCGCCCAGCTGATAAAATTTATAAGTGTACGGTTTTATATGGTACCTAAATAATAGATTAGTTCTAGAAATTTTTTTATCCAATCGGACTTTTTAATTAACTTAATTTTAATTGATAGAATGCTTATTGTATAGTTTTATAACAGTCGGATTTAATATTAGGTATGTTACCTATTATTAACTTTTATCTGTAGAAATTATTTTATTTTAATGAAAACATGTATACACCTATCTTTTTCTATGCTTCTATTCTTTCATTACAGTAGTTTTTTTTACAGAACCGAGTTAAAGTGTGTTAATTTGTTAATACACAGAAACATATGTCGGTATAATAAAGGAAGATTACTGTGCAATTTGTTTTTATTTAGTATTTATGTATGTTAATTTAAGACAGATATAATGCACTTCTAGAATATTTCATATTACTTCAGAATTTTAATAAAATTCCTTTTTCCAATTGACAATTTGTTGAGTAAATTTATGTCCGATTCATTTAAGCTTTATTATTTTGTTATTTATTTTTAAGCCAACATAACTTTATTTATCTAATTTAAAGTTTGTAAAACTAAAGCTGATTTTAAAATTGTTATAATTAAAATAAAATAGTGAGTGTTTTAACTTGAGCAAAAAAGAAATAGCTCCGACATTACCTTTCAAGCCTCTCTAGCGCTCTGCATTTCGCAATGACTCAGTTTTCGTCGACCATTATAAGCGATCATGAATTCAGTAATATCGTCACTATTTTAAGCCTCTAAGTAGCTAGATTACAGGCGCCTGCCAACGCGCCCAGCTGATAAAATGTATAAGTGTACGGTTTTATATGGTACCTAAATAATAAATTAGTTCTAGAAATTTTTTTATCCAATCGGACTTTTTAATTAACTTAATTTTAATTGATAGAATGCTTATTGTATAGTTTTATAACAGTCGGATTTAATATTAGGTATGTTTCCTATTATTAACTTTTATCTGTAGAAATTATTTTATTTTAATGAAAACATGTATACACCTATCTTTTTCTATGCTTCTATTCTTTCATTACAGTAGTTTTTTTTACAGAACCGAGTTGAAGTGTGTTAATTTGTTAATACACAGAAACATATGTCGGTATAATAAAGGAAGATTACTGTGCAATTTGTTTTTATTTAGTATTTATGTATGTTAATTTAAGACAGATATAATGCACTTCTAGAATATTTCATATTACTTCAGAATTTTAATAAAATTCCTTTTTCCAATTGACTATTTGTTGAGTAAATTTATGTCCGATTCATTTAAGCTTTATTATTTTGTTATCTATTTTTTAGCCAACATAACTTTATTTATCTAATTTAAAGTTTGTAAAACTAAAGCTGATTTTAAAATTGTTATAATTAAAATAAAATAGTGAGTGTTTTAACTTGAGCAAAAAAGAAATAGCTCCGACATTACCTTTCAAGCCTCTCTAGCGCTCTGCATTTCGCAATGACTCAGTTTTCGTCGACCATTATAAGCGATCATGAATTCAGTAATATCGTCACTATTTTAAGCCTCTAAGTAGCTAGATTACAGGCGCCTGCCAACGCGCCCAGCTGATAAAATGTATAAGTGTACGGTTTTATATGGTACCTAAATAATAGATTAGTTCTAGAAATTTTTTTATCCAATCGGACTTTTTAATTAACTTAATTTTAATTGATAGAATGCTTATTGTATAGTTTTATAACAGTCGGATTTAATATTAGGTATGTTACCTATTATTAACTTTTATCTGTAGAAATTATTTTATTTTAATAAAAACATGTAGACACCTATCTTTTTCTATGTTTCTATTCTTTCATTACAGTAGTTTTTTTTTACAGAACCGAGTTGAAGTGTGTTAATTTATTAATACACAGAAACATATGTCGGTATAATAAAGGAAGATTACTGTGCAATTTGTTTTTATTTAGTATTTATGTATGTTAATTTAAGACAGATATAATGCACTTCTAGAATATTTCATATTACTTCAGAATTTTAATAAAATTCCTTTTTCCAATTGACTATTTGTTGAGTAAATATATGTCCGATTTATTTAAGCTTTATTATTTTGTTATTTATTTTTTAGCCAACATAACTTTATTTATCTAATTTAAAGTTTGTAAAACTAAAGCTGATTTTAAAATTGTTATAATTAAAATAAAATAGTGAGTGTTTTAACTTGAGCAAAAAAGAAATAGCTCCGACATTACCTTTCAAGCCTCTCTAGCGCTCTGCATTTCGCAATGACTCAGTTTTCGTCGACCATTATAAGCGATCATGAATTCAGTAATATCGTCACTATTTTAAGCCTCTAAGTAGCTAGATTACAGGCGCCTGCCAACGCGCCCAGCTGATAAAATGTATAAGTGTACGGTTTTATATGGTACCTAAATAATAGATTAGTTCTAGAAATTTTTTTATCCAATCGGACTTTTTAATTAACTTAATTTTAATTGATAGAATGCTTATTGTATAGTTTTATAACAGTCGGATTTAATATTAGGTATGTTACCTATTATTAACTTTTATCTGTAGAAATTATTTTATTTTAATGAAAATATGTATACACCTATCTTTTTCTATGCTTCTATTCTTTCATTACAGTAGTTTTTTTTTACAGAACCGAGTTGAAGTGTGTTAATTTGTTAATACACAGAAACATATGTCGGTATAATAAAGGAAGATAACTGTGCAATTTGTTTTTATTTAGTATTTATGTATGTTAATTTAAGACAGATATAATGCACTTCTAGAATATTTCATATTACTTCAGAATTTTAATAAAATTCCTTTTTCCAATTGACTATTTGTTGAGTAAATTTATGTCCGATTCATTTAAGCTTTATTATTTTGTTATTTTTTTTTTAGCCAACATAACTTTATTTATCTAATTTAAAGTTTGTAAAACTAAAGCTGATTTTAAAGTTGTTATAATTAAAATAAAATAGTGAGTGTTTTAACTTGAGCAAAAAAGAAATAGCTCCGACATTACCTTTCAAGCCTCTCTAGCGCTCTGCATTTCGCAATGACTCAGTTTTCGTCGACCATTATAAGCGATCATGAATTCAGTAATATCGTCACTATTTTAAGCTTCTAAGTAGCTAGATTACAGGCGCCTGCCAACGCGCCCAGCTGATAAAATGTATAAGTGTACGGTTTTATATGGTACCTAAATAATAGATTAGTTCTGGAAATTTTTTTATCCAATCGGACTTTTTAATTAACTTAATTTTAATTGATAGAATGCTTATTGTATAGTTTTATAACAGTCGGATTTAATATTAGGTATGTTACCTATTATTAACTTTTATCTGTAGAAATTATTTTATTTTAATGAAAACATGTATACACCTATCTTTTTCTATGCTTCTATTCTTTCATTACAGTAGTTTTTTTTTACAGAACCGAGTTGAAGTGTGTTAATTTGTTAATACACAGAAACATATGTCGGTATAATAAAGGAAGATTACTGTGCAATTTGTTTTTATTTAGTATTTATGTATGTTAATTTAAGACAGATATAATGCACTTCTAGAATATTTCATATTACTTCAGAATTTTAATAAAATTCCTTTTTCCAATTGACTATTTGTTGAGTAAATTTATGTACGATTCATTTAAGCTTTATTATTTTGTTATTTATTTTTTAGCCAACATAACTTTATTTATCTAATTTAAGCTTTGTAAAACTAAAGCTGATTTTAAAATTGTTATAATTAAAATAAAATAGTGAGTGTTTTAACTTGAGCAAAAAAGAAATAGCTCCGACATTACCTTTCAAGCCTCTCTAGCGCTCTGCATTTCGCAATGACTCAGTTTTCGTCGACCATTATAAGCGATCATGAATTCAGTAATATCGTCACTATTTTAAGCCTCTAAGTAGCTAGATTACAGGCGCCTGCCAACGCGCCCAGCTGATAAAATGTATAAGTGTACGGTTTTATATGGTACCTAAATAATAGATTAGTTCTAGAATTTTTTTTATCCAATCGGAGTTTTTAATTAACTTAATTTTAATTGATAGAATGCTTATTGTATAGTTTTATAACAGTCGGATTTAATATTAGGTATGTTACCTATTATTAACTTTTATCTGTAGAAATCATTTTATTTTAATGAAAACATGTATACACCTATCTTTTTCTATGCTTCTATTCTTTCATTACAGTAGTTTTTTTTTACAGAACCGAGTTGAAGTGTGTTAATTTGTTAATACACAGAAACATATGTCGGTATAATAAAGGAAGATTACTGTGCAATTTGTTTTTATTTAGTATTTATGTATGTTAATTTAAGACAGATATAATGCACTTCTAGAATATTTCATATTACTTCAGAATTTTAATAAAATTCCTTTTTCCAATTGACTATTTGTTGAGTAAATTTATGTCCGATTCATTTAAGCTTTATTATTTTGTTATTTATTTTTTAGCCAACATAACTTTATTTATCTAATTTAAGCTTTGTAAAACTAAAGCTGATTTTAAAATTGTTATAATTAAAATAAAATAGTGAGTGTTTTAACTTGAGCAAAAAAGAAATAGCTCCGAAATTACCTTTCAAGCCTCTCTAGCGCTCTGCATTTCGCAATGACTTAGTTTTCGTCGACCATTATAAGCGATCATGAATTCAGTAATATCGTCACTATTTTAAGCCTCTAAGTAGCTAGATTACAGGCGCCTGCCAACGCGCCCAGCTGATAAAATGTATAAGTGTACGGTTTTATATGGTACCTAAATAATAGATTAGTTCTAGAAATTTTTTTATCCAATCGGACTTTTTAATTAACTTAATTTTAATTGATAGAATGCTTATTGTATAGTTTTATAACAGTCGGATTTAATATTAGGTATGTTACCTATTATTAGCTTTTATCTGTAGAAATTATTTTATTTTAATGAAAACATGTATACACCTATCTTTTTCTATGCTTCTATTCTTTCATTACAGTAGTTTTTTTTTACAGAACCGAGTTGAAGTGTGTTAATTTGTTAATACACAGAAACATATGTCGGTATAATAAAGGAAGATTACTGTACAATTTGTTTTTATTTAGTATTTATGTATGTTAATTTAAGACAGATATAATGCACTTCTAGAATATTTCATATTACTTCAGAATTTTAATAAAATTCCTTTTTCCAATTGACTATTTGTTGAGTGAATTTATGTCCGATTCATTTAAGCTTTATTATTTTGTTATTTATTTTTTAGCCAACATAACTTTATTTATCTAATTTAAAGTTTGTAAAACTAAAGCTGATTTTAAAATTGTTATAATTAAAATAAAATAGTGAGTGTTTTAACTTGAGCAAAAAAGAAATAGCTCCGACATTACCTTTCAAGCCTCTCTAGCGCTCTGCATTTCGCAATGACTCAGTTTTCGTCGACCATTATAAGCGATCATGAATTCAGTAATATCGTCACTATTTTAAGCCTCTAAGTAGCTAGATTACAGGCGCCTGCCAACGCGCCCAGCTGATAAAATGTATAAGTGTACGGTTTTATATGGTACCTAAATAATAGATTAGTTCTAGAAATTTTTTTATCCAATCGGACTTTTAAATTAACTTAATTTTAATTGATAGAATGCTTATTGTATAGTTTTATAACAGTCGGATTTAAAATTAGGTATGTTACCTATTATTAACTTTTATCTGTAGAAATTATTTTATTTTAATGAAAACATGTATACACCTATCTTTTTCTATGCTTCTATTCTTTCATTACAGTAGTTTTTTTTTACAGAACCGAGTTGAAGTGTGTTAATTTGTTAATACACAGAAACATATGTCGGTATAATAAAGGAAGATTACTGTGCAATTTGTTTTTATTTAGTATTTATGTATGTTAATTTAAGACAGATATAATGCACTTCTAGAATATTTCATATTACTTCAGAATTTTAATAAAATTCCTTTTTCCAATTGACTATTTGTTGAGTAAATTTATGTCCGATTCATTTAAGCTTTATTATTTTGTTATTTATTTTTTAGCCAACATAACTTTATTTATCTAATTTAAAGTTTGTAAAACTAAAGCTGATTTTAAAATTGTTATAATTAAAATAAAATAGTGAGTGTTTTAACTTGAGCAAAAAAGAAATAGCTCCGACATTACCTTTCAAGCCTCTCTAGCGCTCTGCATTTCGCAATGACTCAGTTTTCGTCGACCATTATAAGCGATCATGAATTCAGTAATATCGTCACTATTTTAAGCCTCTAAGTAGCTAGATTACAGGCGCCTGCCAACGCGCCCAGCTGATAAAATGTATAAGTGTACGGTTTTATATGGTACCTAAATAATAGATTAGTTCTAGAAATTTTTTTATCCAATCGGACTTTTTAATTAACTTAATTTTAATTGATAGAATGCTTATTGTATAGTTTTATAACAGTCGGATTTAATATTAGGTATGTTACCTATTATTAACTTTTATCTGTAGAAATTATTTTATTTTAATGAAAACATGTATACACCTATCTTTTTCTATGCTTCTATTCTTTCATTACAGTAGTTTTTTTTTACAGAACCGAGTTGAAGTGTGTTAATTTGTTAATAAACAGAAACATATGTCGGTATAATAAAGGAAGATTACTGTGCAATTTGTTTTTATTTAGTATTTATGTATGTTAATTTAAGACAGATATAATGCACTTCTAGAATATTTCATATTACTTCAGAATTTTAATAAAATTCCTTTTTCCAATTGACTATTTGTTGAGTAAATTTATGTCCGATTCATTTAAGCTTTATTATTTTGTTATTTATTTTTAAGCCAACATAACTTTATTTATCTAATTTGAGCTTTGTAAAACTAAATCTGATTTTAAAATTGTTATAATTAAAATAAAATAGTGAGTGTTTTAACTTGAGCAAAAAAGAAATAGCTCCGAAATTACCTTTCAAGCCTCTCTAGCGCTCTGCATTTCGCAATGACTCAGTTTTCGTCGACCATTATAAGCGATCATGAATTCAGTAATATCGTCACTATTTTAAGCCTCTAAGTAGCTAGATTACAGGCGCCTGCCAACGCGCCCAGCTGATAAAATGTATAAGTGTACGGATTTATATGGTACCTAAATAATAGATTAGTTCTAGAATTTTTTTATCCAATCGGACTTCTTAATTAACTTAATTTTAATTGATAGAATGCTTATTGTATAGTTTTATAAAAGTCGGATTTAATATTAGATATGTTACCTATTATTAACTTTTATCTGTAGAAATTATTTTATTTTAATGAAAACATGTATACACCTATCTTTTTCTATGCTTCTATTCTTTCATTACAGTAGTTTTTTTTTACAGAACCGAGTTGAAGTGTGTTAATTTGTTAATACACAGAAACATATGTCGGTATAATAAAGGAAGATTACTGTGCAATTTGTTTTTATTTAGTATTTATGTATGTTAATTTAAGACAGATATAATGCACTTCTAGAATATTTCATATTACTTCAGAATTTTAATAAAATTCCTTTTTCCAATTGACTATTTGTTGAGTAAATTTATGTCCGATTCATTTAAGCTTTATTATTTTGTTATTTATTTTTTAGCCAACATAACTTTATTTATCTAATTTAAAGTTTGTAAAACTAAAGCTGATTTTAAAATTGTTATAATTAAAATAAAATAGTGAGTGTTTTAACTTGAGCAAAAAAGAAATAGCTCCGACATTACCTTTCAAGCCTCTCTAGCGCTCTGCATTTCGCAATGACTCAGTTTTCGTCGACCATTATAAGCGATCATGAATTCAGTAATATCGTCACTATTTTAAGCCTTTAAGTAGCTAGATTACAGGCGCCTGCCAACGCGCCCAGCTGATAAAATGTATAAGTGTACGGTTTTATATGGTACCTAAATAATAGATTAGTTCTAGAAATTTTTTTATCCAATCGGACTTTTAAATTAACTTAATTTTAATTGATAGAATGCTTATTGTATAGTTTTATAACAGTCGGATTTAAAATTAGGTATGTTACCTATTATTAACTTTTATCTGTAGAAATTATTTTATTTTAATGAAAACATGTATACACCTATCTTTTTCTATGCTTCTATTCTTTCATTACAGTAGTTTTTTTTTACAGAACCGAGTTGAAGTGTGTTAATTTGTTAATACACAGAAACATATGTCGGTATAATAAAGGAAGATTATTGTGCAATTTGTTTTTATTTAGTATTTATGTATGTTAATTTAAGACAGATATAATGCACTTCTAGAATATTTCATATTACTTCTGAATTTTAATAAAATTCCTTTTTCCAATTGACTATTTGTTGAGTAAATTTATGTACGATTCATTTAAGCTTTATTATTTTGTTATTTATTTTTTAGCCAACATAACTTTATTTATCTAATTTAAAGTTTATAAAACTAAAGCTGATTTTAAAATTGTTATAATTAAAATAAAATAGTGAGTGTTTTAACTTGAGCAAAAAAGAAATAGCTCCGACATTATCTTTCAAGCCTCTCTAGCGCTCTGCATTTCGCAATGACTCAGTTTTCGTCGACCATTATAAGCGATCATAAATTCAGTAATAACGTAACTATTTTAAGCCTCTAAGTAGCTAGATTACAGGCGCCTGCCAACGCGCCCAGCTGATAAAATGTATAAGTGTACGGTTTTATATGGTACCTAAATAATAGATTAGTTCTAGAAATTGTTTTATCCAATCGGACTTTTTAATTAACTTAATTTTAATTGATAGAATGCTTATTGTATAGTTTTATAACAGTCGGATTTAATATTAGGTATGTTACCTATTATTAACTTTTATCTGTAGAAATTATTTTATTATAATGAAAACATGTATACACCTATCTTTTTCTATGCTTCTATTCTTTCATTACAGTAGTTTTTTTTTACAGAACCGAGTTGAAGTGTGTTAATTTGTTAATACACAGAAACATATGTCGGTATAATAAAGGAAGATTACTGTGCAATTTGTTTTTATTTAGTATTTATGTATGTTAATTTAAGACAGATATAATGCACTTCTAGAATATTTCATATTACTTCAGAATTTTAATAAAATTCCTTTTTCCAATTGACTATTTGTTGAGTAAATTTATGTCCGATTCATTCTAGCTTTATTATTTTGTTATTTATTTTTTAGCCAACATAACTTTATTTATCTAATTTAAGCTTTGTAAAACTAAAGCTGATTTTAAAATTGTTATAATTAAAATAAAATAGTGAGTGTTTTAACTTGAGCAAAAAAGAAATAGCTCCGACATTACCTTTCAAGCCTCTCTAGCGCTCTGCATTTCGCAATGACTCAGTTTTCGTCGACCATTATAAGCGATAATGAATTCAGTAATATCGTCACTATTTTAAGCCTCTAAGTAGCTAGATTACAGGCGCCTGCCAACGCGCCCAGCTGATAAAATGTATAAGTGTACGGTTTTATATGGTACCTAAATAATAGATTAGTTCTAGAAATTGTTTTATCCAATCGGACTTTTTAATTAACTTAATTTTAATTGATAGAATGCTTATTGTATAGTTTTATAACAGTCGGATTTAATATTAGGTATGTTACCTATTATTAACTTTTATCTGTAGAAATTATTTTATTTTAATGAAAACATGTATACACCTATCTTTTTCTATGCTTCTATTCTTTCATTACAGTAGTTTTTTTTTACAGAACCGAGTTGAAGTGTGTTAATTTGTTAATACACAGAAACATATGTCGGTATAATAAAGGAAGATTACTGTGCAATTTGTTTTTATTTAGTATTTATGTATGTTAATTTAAGACAGATATAATGCACTTCTAGAATATTTCATATTACTTCAGAATTTTAATAAAATTCCTTTTTCCAATTGACTATTTGTTGAGTAAATTTATGTCCGATTCATTTAAGCTTTATTATTTTGTTATTTATTTTTAAGCCAACATAACTTTATTTATCTAATTTGAGCTTTGTAAAACTAAATCTGATTTTAAAATTGTTATAATTAAAATAAAATAGTGAGTGTTTTAACTTGAGCAAAAAAGAAATAGCTCCGAAATTACCTTTCAAGCCTCTCTAGCGCTCTGCATTTCGCAATGACTCAGTTTTCGTCGACCATTATAAGCGATCATGAATTCAGTAATATCGTCACTATTTTAAGCCTCTAAGTAGCTAGATTACAGGCGCCTGCCAACGCGCCCAGCTGATAAAATGTATAAGTGTACGGATTTATATGGTACCTAAATAATAGATTAGTTCTAGAAATTTTTTTATCCAATCGGACTTTTTAATTAACTTAATTTTAATTGATAGAATGCTTATTGTATAGTTTTATAACAGTCGGATTTAATATTAGGTATGTTACCTATTATTAACTTTTATCTGTAGAAATTATTTTATTTTAATGAAAACATGTATACACCTATCTTTTTCTATGCTTCTATTCTTTCATTACAGTAGTTTTTTTTTACAGAACCGAGTTGAAGTGTGTTAATTTGTTAATACACAGAAACATATGTCGGTATAATAAAGGAAGATTACTGTACAATTTGTTTTTATTTAGTATTTATGTATGTTAATTTAAGACAGATATAATGCACTTCTAGAATATTTCATATTACTTCAGAATTTTAATAAAATTCCTTTTTCCAATTGACTATTTGTTGAGTAAATTTGTGTCCGATTCATTTAAGCTTTATTATTTTGTTATTTATTTTTAAGCCAACATAACTTTATTTATCTAATTTAAGCTTTGTAAAACTAAAGCTGATTTTAAAATTGTTATAATTAAAATAAAATAGTGAGTGTTTTAACTTGAGCAAAAAAGAAATAGCTCCGACATTACCTTTCAAGCCTCTCTAGCGCTCTGCATTTCGCAATGACTCAGTTTTCGTCGACCATTATAAGCGATCATGAATTCAGTAATATCGTCACTATTTTAAGCCTTTAAGTAGCTAGATTACAGGCGCCTGCCAACGCGCCCAGCTGATAAAATGTATAAGTGTACGGTTTTATATGGTACCTAAATAATAGATTAGTTCTAGAAATTTTTTTATCCAATCGCACTTTTTAATTAACTTAATTTTAATTGATAGAATGCTTATTGTATAGTTTTATAACAGTCGGATTTAATATTAGGTATGTTACCTATTATTAACTTTTATCTGTAGAAATTATTTTATTTTAATGAAAACATGTATACACCTATCTTTTTCTATGCTTCTATTCTTTCATTACAGTAGTTTTTTTTTACAGAACCGAGTTGAAGTGTGTTAATTTGTTAATACACAGAAACATATGTCGGTATAATAAAGGAAGATTACTGTGCAATTTGTTTTTATTTAGTATTTATGTATGTTAATTTAAGACAGATATAATGCACTTCTAGAATATTTCATATTACTTCAGAATTTTAATAAAATTCCTTTTTCCATTTGACTATTTGTTGAGTAAATTTATGTCCGATTCATTTAAGCTTTATTATTTTGTTATTTATTTTATAGCCAACATAACTTTATTTATCTAATTTATGCTTTGTAAAATTAAAGCTGATTTTAAAATTGTTATAATTAAAATCAAATAGTGAGTGTTTTAACTTGAGCAAAAAAGAAATAGCTCCGACATTACCTTTCAAGCCTCTCTAGCGCTCTGCATTTCGCAATGACTCAGTTTTCGTCGACCATTATAAGCGATCATGAATTCAGTAATATCGTCACTATTTTAAGCCTCTAAGTAGCTAGATTACAGGCGCTTGCCAACGCGCCCAGCTGATAAAATGTATAAGTGTACGGTTTTATATGGTACCTAAATAATAGATTAGTTCTAGAAATTTTTTTATCCAATCGGACTTTTTAATTAACTTAATTTTAATTGATAAAATGCTTATTGTATAGTTTTATAATAGTCGGATTTAATATTAGGTATGTTACCTATAATTAACTTTTATCTGTAGAAATTATTTTATTTTAATGAAAACATGTATACACCTATCTTTTTCTATGCTTCTATTCTTTCATTACAGTAGTTTTTTTTTACAGAACCGAGTTGAAGTGTGTTAATTTGTTAATACACAGAAACATATGTCGGTATAATAAAGGAAGATTACTGTGCAATTTGTTTTTATTTAGTATTTATGTATGTTAATTTAAGACAGATATAATGCACTTCTAGAATATTTCATATTACTTCAGAATTTTAATAAAATTCCTTTTTCCAATTGACTATTTGTTGAGTAAATTTATGTCCGATTCAATTAAGCTTTATTATTTTGTTATTTATTTTTTAGCCAAAATAACTTTATTTATCTAATTTAAGCTTTGTAAAACTAAAGCTGATTTTAAAGTTGTTATAATTAAAATAAAATAGTGAGTGTTTTAACTTGAGCAAATAAGAAATAGCTCCGACATTACCTTTCAAGCCTCTCTAGCGCTCTGCATTTCGCAATGACTCAGTTTTCGTCGACCATTATAAGCGATCATGAAT
This sequence comes from Thalia democratica, assembly GCF_965202585.1. NCBI lineage: Eukaryota > Metazoa > Chordata > Thaliacea > Salpida > Salpidae > Thalia > Thalia democratica. Next base: position 997,184 of record NC_139173.1, read on the forward strand.
TCAGTAATATCGTCACTATTTTAAGCCTCTAAGTAGCTAGATTACAGGCGCCTGCCAACGCGCCCAGCTGATAAAATGTATAAGTGTACGGATTTATATGGTACCTAAATAATAGATTAGTTCTAGAATTTTTTTATCCAATCGGACTTCTTAATTAACTTAATTTTAATTGATAGAATGCTTATTGTATAGTTTTATAAAAGTCGGATTTAATATTAGATATGTTACCTATTATTAACTTTTATCTGTAGAAATTATTTTATTTTAATGAAAACATGTATACACCTATCTTTTTCTATGCTTCTATTCTTTCATTACAGTAGTTTTTTTTTACAGAACCGAGTTGAAGTGTGTTAATTTGTTAATACACAGAAACATATGTCGGTATAATAAAGGAAGATTACTGTGCAATTTGTTTTTATTTAGTATTTATGTATGTTAATTTAAGACAGATATAGTGCACTTCTAGAATATTTCATATTACTTCAGAATTTTAATAAAATTCCTTTTTCCAATTGACTATTTGTTGAGTAAATTTATGTCCGATTCATTTAAGCTTTATTATTTTGTTATTTATTTTTTAGCCAACATAACTTTATTTATCTAATTTAAAGTTTGTAAAACTAAAGCTGATTTTTAAATTGTTATAATTAAAATAAAATAGTGAGTGTTTTAACTTGAGCAAAAAAGAAATAGCTCCGACATTACCTTTCAAGCCTCTCTAGCGCTCTGCATTTCGCAATGACTCAGTTTTCGTCGACCATTATAAGCGATCATGAATTCAGTAATATCGTCACTATTTTAAGCCTCTAAGTAGCTAGATTACAGGCGCCTGCCAACGCGCCCAGCTGATAAAATGTATAAGTGTACGGTTTTATATGGTACCTAAATAATAGATTAGTTCTAGAATTTTTTTTATCCAATCGGAGTTTTTAATTAACTTAATTTTAATTGATAGAATGCTTATTGTATAGTTTTATAACAGTCGGATTTAATATTAGGTATGTTACCTATTATTAACTTTTATCTGTAGAAATCATTTTATTTTAATGAAAACATGTATACACCTATCTTTTTCTATGCTTCTATTCTTTCATTACAGTAGTTTTTTTTTACAGAACCGAGTTGAAGTGTGTTAATTTGTTAATACACAGAAACATATGTCGGTATAATAAAGGAAGATTACTGTGCAATTTGTTTTTATTTAGTATTTATGTATGTTAATTTAAGACAGATATAATGCACTTCTAGAATATTTCATATTACTTCAGAATTTTAATAAAATTCCTTTTTCCAATTGACTATTTGTTGAGTAAATTTATGTCCGATTCATTTAAGCTTTATTATTTTGTTATTTATTTTTTAGCCAACATAACTTTATTTATCTAATTTGAGCTTTGTAAAACTAAAGCTGATTTTAAAATTGTTATAATTAAAATAAAATAGTGAGTGTTTTAACTTGAGCAAAAAAGAAATAGCTCCGAAATTACCTTTCAAGCCTCTCTAGCGCTCTGCATTTCGCAATGACTTAGTTTTCGTCGACCATTATAAGCGATCATGAATTCAGTAATATCGTCACTATTTTAAGCCTCTAAGTAGCTAGATTACAGGCGCCTGCCAACGCGCCCAGCTGATAAAATGTATAAGTGTACGGTTTTATATGGTACCTAAATAATAGATTAGTTCTAGAAATTTTTTTATCCAATCGGACTTTTTAATTAACTTAATTTTAATTGATAGAATGCTTATTGTATAGTTTTATAACAGTCGGATTTAATATTAGGTATGTTACCTATTATTAACTTTTATCTGTAGAAATTATTTTATTTTAATGAAAACATGTATACACCTATCTTTTTCTATGCTTCTATTCTTTCATTACAGTAGTTTTTTTTTACAGAACCGAGTTGAAGTGTGTTAATTTGTTAATACACAGAAACATATGTCGGTATAATAAAGGAAGATTACTGTACAATTTGTTTTTATTTAGTATTTATGTATGTTAATTTAAGACAGATATAATGCACTTCTAGAATATTTCATATTACTTCAGAATTTTAATAAAATTCCTTTTTCCAATTGACTATTTGTTGAGTGAATTTATGTCCGATTCATTTAAGCTTTATTATTTTGTTATTTATTTTTAAGCCAACATAACTTTATTTATCTAATTTAAGCTTTGTAAAACTAAAGCTGATTTTAAAATTGTTATAATTAAAATAAAATAGTGAGTGTTTTAACTTGAGCAAAAAAGAAATAGCTCCGACATTACCTTTCAAGCCTCTCTAGCGCTCTGCATTTCGCAATGACTCAGTTTTCGTCGACCATTATAAGCGATCATGAATTCAGTAATATCGTCACTATTTTAAGCCTCTGAGTAGCTAGATTACAGGCGCCTGCCAACGCGCCCAGCTGATAAAATGTATAAGTGTACGGTTTTATATGGTACCTAAATAATAGATTAGTTCTAGAAATTTTTTTATCCAATCGGACTTTTTAATTAACTTAATTTTAATTGATAGAATGCTTATTGTATAGTTTTATAACAGTCGGATTTAATATTAGGTATGTTACCTATTATTAACTTTTATCTGTAGAAATTATTTTATTTTAATGAAAACATGTATACACCTATCTTTTTCTATGCTTCTATTCTTTCATTACAGTAGTTTTTTTTTACAGAACCGAGTTGAAGTGTGTTAATTTGTTAATACACAGAAACATATGTCGGTATAATAAAGGAAGATTACTGTGCAATTTGTTTTTATTTAGTATTTATGTATGTTAATTTAAGACAGATATAATGCACTTCTAGAATATTTCATATTACTTCAGAATTTTAATAAAATTCCTTTTTCCAATTGACTATTTGTTGAGTAAATTTATGTCCGATTCATTTAAGCTTTATTATTTTGTTATTTATTTTTTAGCCAACATAACTTTATTTATCTAATTTAAGCTTTGTAAAACTAAAGCTGATTTTAAAATTGTTATAATTAAAATAAAATAGTGAGTGTTTTAACTTGAGCAAAAAAGAAATAGCTCCGACATTACCTTTCAAGCCTCTCTAGCGCTCTGCATTTCGCAATGACTCAGTTTTCGTCGACCATTATAAGCGATCATGAATTCAGTAATATCGTCACTATTTTAAGCCTCTAAGTAGCTAGATTACAGGCGCCTGCCAACGCGCCCAGCTGATAAAATGTATAAGTGTACGGTTTTATATGGTACCTAAATAATAGATTAGTTCTAGAAATTTTTTTATCCAATCGGACTTTTTAATTAACTTAATTTAAATTGATAGAATGCTTATTGTATAGTTTTATAACAGTCGGATTTAATATTAGGTATGTTACCTATTATTAACTTTTATCTCTAGAAATTATTTTATTTTAATGAAAACATGTATACACCTATCTTTTTCTATGCTTCTATTCTTTCATTACAGTAGTTTTTTTTTACAGAACCGAGTTGAAGTGTGTTAATTTGTTAATAAACAGAAACATATGTCGGTATAATAAAGGAAGATTACTGTGCAATTTGTTTTTATTTAGTATTTATGTATGTTAATTTAAGACAGATATAATGCACTTCTAGAATATTTCATATTACTTCAGAATTTTAATAAAATTCCTTTTTCCAATTGACTATTTGTTGAGTAAATTTATGTCCGATTCATTTAAGCTTTATTATTTTGTTATTTATTTTTTAGCCAACATAACTTTATTTATCTAATTTAAGCTTTGTAAAACTAAAGCTGATTTTAAAATTGTTATAATCAAAATAAAATAGTGAGTGTTTTAACTTGAGCAAAAAAGAAATAGCTCCGACATTACCTTTCAAGCCTCTCTAGCGCTCTGCATTTCGCAATGACTCAGTTTTCGTCGACCATTATAAGCGATCATGAATTCAGTAATATCGTCACTATTTTAAGCCTCTAAGTAGCTAGATTACAGGCGCCTGCCAACGCGCCCAGCTGATAAAATGTATAAGTGTACGGTTTTATATGGTACCTAAATAATAGATTAGTTCTAGAAATTTTTTTATCCAATCGGACTTTTTAATTAACTTAATTTTAATTGATAGAATGCTTATTGTATAGTTTTATAACAGTCGGATTTAATATTAGGTATGTTACCTATTATTAACTTTTATCTGTAGAAATTATTTTATTTTAATGAAAACATGTATACACCTATCTTTTTCTATGCTTCTATTCTTTCATTACAGTAGTTTTTTTTTACAGAACCGAGTTGAAGTATGTTAATTTGTTGATACACAGAAACATATGTCGGTATAATAAAGGAGGATTACTGTGCAATACGTTTTATTTAGTATTTATGTATGTTAATTTAAGACAGATATAATGCACTTCTAGAATATTTCATATTACTTCAGAATTTTAATAAAATTCCTTTTTCCAATTGACTATTTGTTGAGTAAATTTATGTCCGATTCATTTAAGCTTTATTATTTTGTTATTTATTTTTTAGCCAACATAACTTTATTTATCTAATTTAAGCTTTGTAAAACTAAAGCTGATTTTAAAATTGTTATAATTAAAATAAAATAGTGAGTGTTTTAACTTGAGCAAAAAAGAAATAGCTCCGACATTACCTTTCAAGCCTCTCTAGCGCTCTGCATTTCGCAATGACTCAGTTTTCGTCGACCATTATAAGCGATCATGAATTCAGTAATATCGTCACTATTTTAAGCCTCTAAGTAGCTAGATTACAGGCGCCTGCCAACGCGCCCAGCTGATAAAATATATAAGTGTACGGTTTTATATGGTACCTAAATAATAGATTAGTTCTAGAAATTTTTTTATCCAATCGGACTTTTTAATTAACTTAATTTTAATTGATAGAATGCTTATTGTATAGTTTTATAACAGTCGGATTTAATATTAGGTATGTTACCTATTATTAACTTTTATCTGTAGAAATTATTTTATTTTAATGAAAACATGTATACACCTATCTTTTTCTATGCTTCTATTCTTTCATTACAGTAGTTTTTTTTTACAGAACCGAGTTGAAGTGTGTTAATTTGTTAATAAACAGAAACATATGTCGGTATAATAAAGGAAGATTACTGTGCAATTTGTTTTTATTTAGTATTTATGTATGTTAATTTAAGACAGATATAATGCACTTCTAGAATATTTCATATTACTTCAGAATTTTAATAAAATTCCTTTTTCCAATTGACTATTTGTTGAGTAAATTTATGTCCGATTCATTTAAGCTTTATTATTTTGTTATTTATATTTTAGCCAACATAACTTTATTTATCTAATTTAAAGTTTGTAAAACTAAAGCTGATTTTAAAATTGTTATAATTAAAATAAAATAGTGAGTGTTTTAACTTGAGCAAAAAAGAAATAGCTCCGACATTACCTTTTAAGCCTCTCTAGCGCTCTGCATTTCGCAATGACTCAGTTTTCGTCGACCATTATAAGCGATCATGAATTCAGTAGCATCGTCACTATTTTAAGCCTCTAAGTAGCTAGATTACAGGCGCCTGCCAACGCGCCCAGCTGATAAAATGTATAAGTGTACGGTTTTATATGGTACCTAAATAATAGATTAGTTCTAGAAATTTTTTTATTTAATCGGACTTTTTAATTAACTTAATTTTAATTGATAGAATGCTTATTGTATAGTTTTATAACAGTCGGATTTAATATTAGGTATGTTACCTATTATTAACTTTTATCTGTAGAAATTATTTTATTTTAATGAAAACATGTATACACCTATCTTTTTCTATGCTTCTATTCTTTCATTACAGTAGTTTTTTTTTACAGAACCGAGTTGAAGTGTGTTAATTTGTTAATACACAGAAACATATGTCGGTATAATAAAGGAAGATTACTGTGCAATTTGTTTTTATTTAGTATTTATGTATGTTAATTTAAGACAGATATAATGCACTTCTAGAATATTTCATATTACTTCAGAATTTTAATAAAATTCCTTTTTCCAATTGACTATTTGTTGAGTAAATTTATGTCCGATTCATTTAAGCTTTATTATTTTGTTATTTATTTTTTAGCCAACATAACTTTATTTATCTAATTTAAAGTTTGTAAAACTAAAGCTGATTTTAAAATTGTTATAATTAAAATAAAATAGTGAGTGTTTTAACTTGAGCAAAAAAGAAATAGCTCCGACATTACCTTTCAAGCCTCTCTAGCGCTCTGCATTTCGCAATGACTCAGTTTTCGTCGACCATTATAAGCGATCATGAATTCAGTAATATCGTCACTATTTTAAGCCTCTG